>NC_062544.1:226882044-227185074 GCF_016906955.1 Phacochoerus africanus
GATCCTTAACCAGCTGAGCCACCAGGGAACGCCTCCATTTTTTTTTTTTTTTTTTGTAGTGGCCACACCGGTGGCATATGGAAGTTCCTGGGCCAGGAATTGAATCTGAGCCACCGCTGCAGCAACATAGGATCTTTTTACCCACTGTGCCAAGCCACGTATTGAACCCACATCTCTGAAGCAGCGACCTGAGCCTCTGCAGCTGGATTCTTAACCTACTGTGCCACAGTGGGAGCTCCCAGGGAACTCTTCTTGGTTGACTCTTGACTGAAGCAGTCTTTATGATTCTTTGTAAGTGAACAGAGAAATGGTAGGGAGGGAGGGGATAAAGGGGAAATGGATCCCCATGGCAGGTTACTTTATAAGGTGTCCCACATTTAGAGAGAAGCAGAGGAAATCTCAGGTCTGAATTTGTCCTTTTCCCCTGAAGGGGCCTTCCTAGGACCTGGTACTGAGCCTTGTGAGAGGCTCAGATGAGCAATGCGATCAAAAATCATAAAGCACAAATCAATTTTTTTTTCTGTGATGGGAATGTGAGAGCACTCTAAAAGAGAGAGCTTTTGAATTATTTTGGATAATCTTCTGTTTAAAAGACTTGGATTCCTAATTCACAAAGAATGTGAAGAGTTAGAGAAAAAGAGGGGCTCAGGAGCCAGCCATATGTTCTGACTTGAAAATCTTTCACTGTTTAAATCTCTTGTTTTCTAAATGGTAACTATAATGGTGGGACCAGAGATGGGACACCCAGACTTTATCTAGCACGACTGAAATGTGATATGACTTCAGGGCTATTCTATGGTAGTTAGCTATTTTTCATCTCCAATGAAATGGATATGTCTTAATGACATGGAATTCGAGGCAATAAAAATGATATATGATAGAGCCAAAGGATTCTTTAAAATTTAGAGTTCAGGGAAAATGATGAAAACTTCTAATCTAGCTTAGAAAGGGGTTATAGGGAGTTCCCCTCGTGGCTCATCAGTAACGAATCCAATTAGTGTGCGTGAGGATTCTGGTTCGATCCCTGGCCTCGATCAGTGGGTTAAGGACCCAGCGTTGCAGTCAGCTGCGGTGAAGGTTGCAGATGCAGCTCGGATTCCTCCTTGCTGTGGCCTAGGCAGGCAGCTGTAGGTCCAATTCAACTCTCCTAGCCTGGGAACCTCCATATGCCACAGGTGCGGCCCTAAAATAAATAAATAAATAAATAAATAAATAAATAAATAAATAAAAAAAAAAAAAAAAGAGGGCAGAGCTCCATTTTCCTGAGACTGGGGGAGTGAAGAGTAATTCTATGTGAATCCTGGTCAACATTCAGCCCTTTTTTACTTTGATAAGAATAGCAAGACCCCACTTCAGGAAAACCATACTATGAACTGCAAACCCCTCTTGGAGTTCATAGGGGTAAAAAAATCAAAATGGGGTCCCATTTTGCACAGTCGTCCCATCCAGGTGAAAACTCTATTACTATGGCCTTTTAGAAACTCATTGGCCAAGGCTGATCCCTGACACTAGCCCAGCTTATTTGAATTCAAGTGTATTAAGACCTAAGATTTCGCAGGCATTTAGCCTGGTTGACAATGGTACCTTAATATTGGGGAGACATTTAAACTTAGCTGCACAATTTTGTCTGGTCCTTACTGAAACCGTGGGTAATTAGTCAAATCCATTTCACCTGCCTTCACTAATCAAGGTCATTTTAAGATTGGCATGTCCTCCAAGGCATGTGCCTGAGCTGTTGTATAGGAACTTGGAGTCAGCTGTGTCTTGCAAGAGCTGTGCCCATTAAGGCTGGAATGGAAAACTGACCCTCCAACTGGGCATGCGTGAGTGTCTGCTTGCTCCTGATCTTTTGAACGTGCAGCGGCTTAGCCTGGTTACGCCTGTGCAGAACTACGATTACCACACCTTATCGCCATCACCTTTCCCCATACCGCTCACGGTCCCCATGCCCCAGACTGCCTGCCTCTTCATTCCTCATTCCATAAATAGCCCAACCCCTTGCCTTTGGGGAGGAGGGGGTGAGATTTGTTCTTGCATCTTGTGCTTGGCTGTTTTGCGACTAGACCCTCTCTTTGCTGCGAACCTCAGCTCTCAGCGTTTTGGGTGCTGCGCATCAGGTAAAATGAACCTGGTTCCCTCACACCACAAAACTGTGTTAAGGGGGGGCGGGGGGAGGGAAGAGTTCCCGTCGCGGCGCAGCGGAAACGAATCCGACTAGGAACCATGAGGTTGCCGGTTCCATCCCTGGCCTCTCTCAGTGGAATAAGGATCCGGCGTTGCTGTGAGCTGTGGTGTAGGTCGCAGACGCGGCTCGGATCCCAAGCTGTGGCTGTGGCGTAAGCTGGCGGCTACAGCTCCGATTGGACCCCTAGCCTGGGAACTTCCGTATGCCGCGGGTGCGGCCCTAAAAAGACAGAAAGAAAAAAAAAAGGGGGGGGGGGACCTGTAAACTGGCAGAATTATGGTAAACAAGGGTTTTTCATTGTTTCAGCCACAGGCCAGTTGTCACTTTACGCAGAATGCTCTTCCTTAGTGTCTCAAGGGGACCTTAGAGTCATTTCAAAACCAGAGTGACCCTCCCAGGCTTCCTCTTTCTGGGACCTGTTCTGTTACTTGCAGGCTGAGGTCCCCCTTCATCCAGGACGAACATCCAAGTTTCCCTACTGAACATTTGGTGATTGGGGTGGGGGTGGGGGGATATTTGCACCTTGCATCTCCTGAACCATGGCAGTTTCAGCGAGAGAGGAGGAAGTCTAGGTTTTCTCTGAGATTCTCAAGGTAGAGCTGGCAGGAATGAGGTGTGACTTTTTCCACACTCAGCCTTTCCACTTGGCCCCAGCTTTGGCAGTGATTTTTCATCTGTGTTGGAGTAAGAGTATCAAGGGCCAGAGGCAGTGAAATGCAGCAATAAAGGGCAAGGAGAGGGCTGGGGCTGAGGGGTTTGGTAATTCTGGGCTGCTTCTCTGAAGGTGAGGAGGCCTCCCAGCCTCTTCAGGGCCTCCTGGAGCTGAGGACAGGAAACAGCACAGCTGTTCCAAGGAAGGGGGCCCCTATGGGTGAGAGAAGCCGGCCCAGCAGGAAGCCCTGCTCTTGTTCTGCCACCCCGTGGGATTTGAGAGGTGCGGGTGAGGATCTCCTCTGCGAGGGCACTGCTTCTGGTGCCTCTGCACATCTCCACCTTTGTCACCTTCATGAAGTGTTATGTAAATGTGGTAGGTGAAGATCAGAGAGTTTCAGCGACTTGCCCAAGGTCACACAGCGAGCAGGTGAACATAACTGGACCAAAGTCTGACTCAGGAATTTTTCTCAGACTTGACACTGTTCTATGAAAAGTGTTTATCTTTGTTTTTGCCTTTCTCCCAAGTTCTAGACAGACTATCTCCCAGGAGGAAAAATATTTGGGTATTATTCGTTTCCCTGACACATGCATTTTGCAACCCCACAGAACACTCTGGTGGCTGCTTGGAGCTACAAAAGAAGCAGCTGCCGCTCTCTTTGCCCCAGGAGCTGACTTGGTGATCTCCAGTCATGGAAAGTCCCTTCCCCAGATAGACTCTGGTTTTCCACTGGCTTCTCCTGCTGCTAAAATAAAACTGGGCTAATCCTTCAACCATCCAGCATTAACAGGTGGGGCTGCCTCTCCGGCATTTGTCAGAGGTGTGAAGGGGCTGTTTTTTTCTTCTGTGCACAGCTTTGCCCCTCTGGCTGCCACATCTCTGCCCTCCAACTGCACTGATCTTTTTACTCTGTGCCTCTGCCAAGAGCCTCTTCACAGAGGGTGGCTTTCTCCAATTACCCTCCCACTGCACTCAGCTTCCCTTCTCTTGTAAATAAGTGAAGTCCATGAGCACAGGCTAAAATCACTTGTTTCACAAGTAGATAAGAGACCACTGTGAGTAACTCGGCTGCCCCCCTGCCACACCCCTGCCTCTACCCTGCACTTCGAGTTCCTATCAACCCCACAGAAGCAGCTGAACCACTTTCTTGTGTTCTCTAACCACACAGCGGCACTGTGGAAAGAACCAGCACCAAGTACATTTAAAATTGATTTTTATAAGAGC
Organism: Phacochoerus africanus; assembly: GCF_016906955.1. Lineage (NCBI taxonomy): Eukaryota > Metazoa > Chordata > Mammalia > Artiodactyla > Suidae > Phacochoerus > Phacochoerus africanus. The sequence continues at coordinate 226,886,106 of NC_062544.1, forward strand.
AGGCTTGCTCTGGGTTTTTCATCCTGCTGTGGAGAACTGACCACAATGTGTGAGTTTATAGCACAAGGCAGACATTGTCAGAAAACGGTCAAGAACACAGCAGCACAATCCATCCAGTTCTACAGGGCCCCCTCCCCATTTCCATGGACATATTTGCCAAACAAGCTACTGAAGAGCTGATGTGTCCTATAGTTTATTCACTTCAGGTCACAGGGCTACCTGAACAGACTTTCTTCCACCTCCCTCAAATTTTTTTCTTTTCTTTTTTGTATTTGAAATACTTTAATGCATTAAAAATAAAAGAATTAGGTTAAATCAGCCAAGTCAAACAGGTTTGAAATTTGTTTTAGGTGTTAGATTTAATACAGCCATTTAATAGGTGGTCTGCATATGGCCTAGACAAGCCAACAATTTTTAGGAATAAAGAATAACAGACAACTGCAGATTTGGGGGCATTGTAGAAAAAAAAATCATGTTTCATTGAAAGCGTTTTTGTGTTTTTTAAAAATCAGGGAACGTGTGCTATGCCAAATGTCCAAAATGAGTTTTTGAACATTACGCAAATATTTTAGAGAAAGAACTATATATATTTTAAAAGAATGGCTGATCCATTTCTCTAATGAAGAATGAGGAAGGCGGAAGTGAGGGGTGACTTCAGTTTCACAGGCAAATATATCTCTGTGAGCGCACTTGCCTGTACACTTTCTGATGACATCATATTCCAGGGAACAAGGGAGTTTGGTCGAAGTGAAACTTCCTGTGGGCAGAGCTGCCAGACAGTGTGAGAGTGAAGTGGGACACTGAGGTTTTCAGTGTGGTCCTGGGGAGAGAATGTGAATTGGGTGCATTGATGAGACAACCCTAAAGCCATTGCGCTCTTTGCAGCTGAAGAGGAGGAGGGAGAGTGACCTGCAGAGAACCTCAAGGGAAGTCTGGAGCCTCTGGTCTGCAAAAGACAGCAGAGGAGGGCTTGGCAGTGGCCCCTGGCTGGAACACTTCTTTCCTCCTCAAGGGTGATGCGGGCATGGAATGGAGCTATTAGAATTGGGGGCAGGAGGAAGCAGTTTTGCCTTTGCTGCGTCTGCTCCAAGAGTGCCCCAGTCCTTAGCATGAGCCTGCTTGCTGAAAGCTGATGTCACCAGTGTCCTAGTGTTGCAGGTCATTTGTCTAGCTCCTCCTGCTGCTGGAAGTGGTTTCCCCTTTCCCCTTCCACCTCGAGGCCAGCCCATGGAGTAACAGGGCCTTCCCAAGAAGGTAGAGCCTGAGTCATTGGGTCAGCACACAACAGGGAGATACTGTTACCCCTCAGCAGCAGGAGACACAGTCTGATGACATGGAGTCCTCCTAATACAGTAAGGAACCAGGGGGAAACATACAGCATTCTTGCGGAGGAGGTGACCAGGTGGTGCTATAAAACATCTGTCCCAGTTAGTAGGGGCCAACCCTCTACCAGACTCATATGAATCATGTCACCCCAGGACCTTGGAGAGACAGGCCAGTGTTTGGGGATGTCTAGAACAGAGGTTGTAGTTACAGAGAGTTTCTGGGCAGGAAATCTGAGCTGCTGGCCTTTCTGAGCAGGGTGGCAGCTGAGGGCAGAGTACAGCATGGTTCTGCCATGGCTGGCCCATCTCAGGTGAGGGTGGGAAGGGTCCCAAGATAGCTGACTTTGATGCAGCTTTTATCCATTTCTAACTCAGAGTAGCGACAGAAGGGGATGGTGGGTGTTTTTAGCTCTGCAGGGCTTGCCTCTGTCCACAGCTGTGGCTCCCTTCTGTCTCCCTCCCTGCAGGCTTGGGTCCCCCTGCAGCTCCCTTCCTCCCTGTGGGAATGTGTACAGAGCCAACCAGACAGAGGGTCAGTGGAGCATTTGGCAGTGGTTACTTTGCTGCAGCCCCTGTAATTTTCATGAAACAGCACCAAGATCGATGGCTCCCTCTTCCCGCTCTTCATGCTAGAGGCTTAGAAGACAGGGATCTGGTCTCTCCGAACAACATCCAGGTCATCATCCAGGGTTAACAAAACCTGAAAGGAGAGGAATGGAGAAATGAGAGGAACACACAGCTGCAGGAAGTCCTTACTTCCTAAGACACACAAGTGCCCTTATTATCCTGTCTTCTACAGCTTCCTGCAATGCCATGCTCTTAACAGGCACTTGTCATCATTACATCATTCATTTATTAATTCAAGTATATATATATATATATATTTTGGTCTTTTTGCCATTTCTTGGGCCACTCCTGTGGCATATGGAGGTTCCCAGGCTAGGGGTCTAATTGGAGCTGTAGCTGTCAGCCTACGCCAGAGCCACAGCAACACCAGATCCGAGCCTCATCTGCGACCTACACCACAGCTCACGGCAATGCCAGATCCTTAACCCACTGAACAAGGGCAGGGATCGAACCCGCAACTTCATGGTTCCTAGTCGGATTCGTTAACCACTGCGCCATGACGGGAACTCCTAATTCAAGTATTTATCAAGGGTCTATTATGTGCTATTCTAGATAGTAGAGATATGGCTTGGAACAGGAGACAAAAATCGTTACCCTCATGGGGCTTACATTTGAGAGAGGGCTTTAGACGTGAACCAAATGCACAAGCGAAATAGAGGATGTTAGTAATATGTACTTGGGGTGAAAATTAAACTGTGGAGAGATTATAGGAAGTATGGGATGGGGAAAGGTAGAAAAATTTTTTTTCGATTGGGTAGCCAGGGATGTCAATTCCACTTAGAAGGGCACATGTTGGTCAGGACCTAAACGGAATGAAATCTTGTTGCACAGAGTATGAGTACTCTCATTATCCATTTTCAGTTCCCTCTACTACACCCTCTCTACATGGAACCCTTAGCTCAACTTGTGTTGTCTCTGTCTCTCTAGAGAAGGTAAGCCTCAAAAACAAGCTTTAAGGAACCATGTTTATACAGGTTGGTGAAACTTCCCAAACTGGCCACTAGGAGGAAGTCCTGCTCCACTCTCGAGGTTACATGGCTGAGACCAAAGCCAGCAGTGTGAACCCAGGAGGCCTAGTAGTGTTATTTGTGAGTTAACCTTCTATACAGGTACCATGGACTTTTACTTTGGAAGTGTCGAAATTAAGATGAAGGGTTGCAGGAGTTATCATCCTGGATTGTTATATAATATGCGTGGTTTCTGAGAAGGTGTTTGGGCAAAAAAAAAAAAAAAAGGAGAGCTTTGGAAGACAGCAGTTAGAAGACAGCAAGAGACCATGCTGCTATCCTGAGCCACTCCAGAAACTTGTAAAAAATGTGTAAGATATGCACTGAGACTGGAAGAGAGGGAGGAATGTAAATATGGCACAAGAAGGAATAATTGAATGTTTTGCTGAAATTGTAGCGGGTGCCAAAGTGGTTCCTGAGGGGAATTCTGGGCGCGTGACTTCTGACAACCAATTAAGCCCATTCAACTGAACTCTGTAGCAAATGAAGGAAAATTATTTTGTAACTCTGTGTCTCAAAGTATTGAAGAGTAAAAGGAAAATGAAAATAAAGGATGCAATGTAAAAAAAAAAGAAGAAGAAATGATAATCTATACATTGAATGACAAAGAATTGAAGAGAGAAATTAGAAATACAAGAAGGGGGAGTTCCTGTCATGGTGCAGTGGAAACCATGAGGTTGTGGGTTCGATCCCTGGCCTCGCTCAGTGGGTTAAGGATCTGGCGTTGCTGTGGCTCTGGCGAAGACCAGCAGCAACAGCTCAGATTAGACTCCCTAGCCTGGGAACCTCCATATACCGTGGGTGGGGCCCTAAAAAGATAAAAAAATTAAAAAAAAAATACAAGAAGGGATGTAAGGAGGAGGGGAAGAGAAAGAGTACAGGGTATAAAGAGAGCAGAAATTAACAAAGGACTTATAAACTCACCAAAAATGAGAAAAACAGGGCAGTGGCAGAGAGGAAATGCCAGATGTCATGGTCATCGAAGAAATCCAGCAGAATACACTCTCGGTTCTTCTCCCGGGATTCTGCTGGTGTTCCCTGGAAGAAGGTGAGGCAGGACTTGGGTAGCATTCCCACAGTTCGACTCCCTAGAGTGCTGAGCATCCAGAAAGCTATGAAATTGCTACTAGATGACTGGGTCAAAAAATCAGCTTCCAAGAAAACATCTGTCCTCCCAAAAAATTGTCCACAAATGTTCATGGCAGCCGCATTCATAAAATCAAAAAACTGGAATCAACCTAAATGCCTATCAACAGATGAGTGGATAGATAAGATGCAGTATATTCATACAATGGAATATTATTTGGCAATAAAAAGACATGAAGTACTGATACACACACACATGGGTGGACTCAGGAAACCTTATGCTAAGTGACAGAAACCAGACTCAAAGACTACATGTTATATGATTCCATTTATTTGAACTATGCAGAATAGGTAGATCTATAAAAACAAAAGATAGATTAGTGATTGCCTAAGGCGAAGGGGTTTGGGAGAAATGGAGAGTGACCAATAATGGGTGGAAGCTTTTTCTGGAGTGATTAAGATGCTCTAAAGTTGACTGGTGATTATGGTGATGGAGAGCTAAGCCTTCCTCTCTGTGCTGTGCCTCAGCTGTATCACCAGACTCCTAGGCTTCAGCTTTCCTTTCTGGGAAATGGATTTACAAACACCTGCACCTGGGTATATGTTCATGGATGGTGATTATGATGAGAAAGGTGGAGAAGATCCACTAATCAAGGTTTTTGTGCATCTTAACCATCTATTGGGAACAGGATCATAGTCATAATGACACAACGAAGATAACATGTATAGTGCTGGCAATGCTTCCACATTCACGAAGCGCCACCCTGATAATGACGACATGCCCTTTATTGAGCATTTCTGTGTAGATATTTAAAACCATCCTTTTTTAGCGAAAGCCTTCACATTAGAAAATATAAAAAAGATAAACAGCAACAAGAAGAGAGGGGAGGCAGGAAGGTCAGAAAGGCAAGATGGAGACAGGACATGGTCTTGGAAAAGAAAACTGTTCTCTTACCTCCCAGCTGCTGAGATTCTGGAAGAAAAAATACAGGGCGGCGGCCCACACCACAGCGGTGGCGACGATGCAGAAGAGAGGAATCGGGAGGACTTTCTCGGAGCTGCGAAGCTGTGGGTGAGAAGTGGATGTGGCCAAGCTGCCGGCACCGCCTTCGGAGGGCGTGGAGGCCGCAGCCCCCGCCCCCAGTGGCCATGCTTACCTTCATGATGATGTAGAAGGCCAGGTAGAGCAGCAGGTTGCAGATGAAGATGCCCAGCATGTAGGAAGCAAAGTCCCTGGGTCGGTAGATCAGTCCAAAGAGGGCACTGGGCGCACAGAGGAATTATCTTGTAGCCACGTTTTGAAGGTAGATTTGTAACATTATCTGCTTTTTCACTCCCCCACCCCCATATTTGGTGAGAGGGGAAATTTAAAAATCTTTAACATAAGTAACTTTCAATGTATTACATCTTCTTCAGAATATTTGTTTTTCAATGATTAAGTTTTCTGTAAGTGGATGTACCATTAACAGTCATCCTTCTCTGGTTGAAGTAAAGAGTTTTCTCTTTGTCTTTCAGTTTCCCACTGCTATTAAAAAAAATTGCAGGAGTTCCCGTCCTGGCGCAGCGGAAATGAATCCGACTAGGAACCATGTGGTTGCTGGTTGGACTGCTGGCCTGGATCGGTGGGTTAAGGATCTGGTGTTGCCATGAGCTGTGGTATAGGTCGCAGATGGGGCTCGGATCCCATGTTGCTGTGGCTGTGGTGTAGGCCCAGCAGCTGTAACTCTGATGGGACCCCTAGCCTGGGAATATCCATATGCTGTGGGTGTGGCCCTAAAAAGCACAAACAAACAAACAAAAACCAAACCACACACACACACACACAACTGCAACAACAAATGAATACCTTCAGACACATGCTTTTTTCTTTCCTTTTTGTAGTTAAGATTATTACAATAGATTACTACACATAGAATTATCTCGATAATTGGCTTGGACCCAGACATCTATGGTCAATTAATCTTTGACAAAGGATGCAAGAAGATAAAATAGGAAAAAGACAGTCTTTTCAGCAAGCATTTCTGGGAAACCTGGACAGCTGCTTGCAAATCAATGAAACTAGAACACACTCTCACACCATGCACAAAAATAAACTCAAAATGGCTTAAAGACTTAAATATAAGACAAGACACCATCAAATTCCTGGAAGGGAACGTAGGCAAAACAGTCTCTGACATCAACCTCATGAATATTTTCTCAGGTTAGACTCCCAAAGCAATAGAAATAAGAGCAAAAATAAACCAATGGGACCTAATCAAACTGACAAGCTTTGGCACAGCAAAGGAATCGAAAAAGAAAACAAAAAGACAACTTACAGAATGGGAGAAAATAGTTTCAAATGATGCAACTGAGAAGGGCTTAATCTCTAGAATATACAAGCAACTTATACAACTCAACAGCAAAAAAGCCAACAACCCAATGGAAAAAATGGGCAAAAGACCTGAATAGACATTTCTCCAAGGAAGATGTACAGATGATGGCCAACAAGCACATGAAAAAATGCTCAACATTCCTGATTGTTACAGAAATGCAAATCAAAACTACCAAGAGATACCACCTCACACCAGTCAGAATGGCCACCATTAATAAGTCCACAGATAACAAATGCTGGAGGGGGTGTGGAGAAAAGGGAACCCTCCTGCACTGTTGGTGGGAATGTAAGCTGGTACAATCACTATGGAGATCAGTATGGAGATACCTTAGAAATCTATACATAGAACTACCACATGACCCAGCAATCCCACTCTCGGCCATATACCCGGACAAATCTTTCCTTAAAAAAGACACATGTACCTGCATGTTCATTGCAGCACTATTCACAATAGCCAAGACATGGCAACAACCCAAATGTCCGTCCACAGACGATTGGATTAGGAAGATGTGGTATACATACACAATGGAATACTACTCAGCCAAAAAAAAAAAAAAAAAGAATGAAATAATGCCATTTGCAGCTACATGGATGGAACCAGAGACTCTCATACTGAGTGAAGTAAGTCAGAAAGAGAAAGACAAATACCATATGATATCACATATCTGGAATCTAATATAAGGCACAAACGAACCTTTCCACAGAAAAGAAAATCATGAACTTGCAGAATAGATTTGTGTTTCCCAAGGGAAGGGGGAGGGAGTGGGGTGGTTGGGGACCTTGGGGTTAATAGATGCAGACTATTTCCTTTGGAATGGATTAGCAATGAGATCCTGCTGTGTAGCACTGGGAACTATGTCTAGTCACTTATGATGGAGCATGATAATATGTGAAAATAGAATGTGTACATGTATGTACAACTGGGTCACCATGCTATACAGTAGAAAAAAAATTGTATTGGGGAAATAACTATTTAAAAAATAATAAATTAACATGGAGCTAACAAAAAAAAATTGGCTTGGCACACATTACTGCTTTTTTGCTAGCTGCCAAAATTAATACTGAAGTTTATTTTAGATGGGGTTTGGCCTTAATTTTTAAATTTATTTTACTTATTTTTTTGTCTTTAATTTTCTTCCAAGTTTCTCTCCATTTATAACAAAATATTTATTTATTTATTTGCTTTTAAGGGACACAACCATGGCATATGGAAGTTCACAGGCTAGGGGTCAAATCAGAGCTGCAGTTGCCGGCCTGCACCACAGCCATAGAAACATGGGATCTGAGCCTTGTCTGTGACCTCCACCACATCTCACAGCAATGCAGGATCCTTAACCCACTGAACAAAGCCAGGGATCAAATCCGCATCCTCATGGATACTAGTCAGATTCATTTCCACTGCACCACAATGGGAACTCCAAAAGTATTTATTATATAGCCCTTACCTCTTGGTTTTAAAAAGCTTGCTTTTAATACAGACACACCACACACAAATATATTGTGGGATTTCTGTCTTTGTCACTCTGATTCACTAATTTATGTTTTATTTTTTAATTTTATTGCAGCATAGTTGATTTACAATATTGTGTAGTTTATGTTTCTAATTTTGAATTAGTAACTATGTTATTGTTTTGTAATATGTTAGATGATGGAGGTAGGCTAGCTTGCACTATCCAATATGGTAGCCACATGTGACTCTTTACATAAAAATTAAAGTTGAAAATTCATTTTCTCGGTCACATGCCCTTTCAAGTGCTCAATAACCTCAAGTGGCTAATAAAGATGTACATCATTCCAGAAAGTTCTACTGCATAATACTGGTCTGTCACTCTACACTTCTGCCCCTCCTTCCTTCTGTGACTCCTTTACAGAGACCTTTGAAAATTCTGCCTATCATGGCAAATCATTTCAGAATAAAATTCTGTTAATTCCATTTCTAATTCTAAATTTACACATTAACTTGAGAACTGATATCTTTGCAATAGTTAACCTTCTGGCCTGGGACATGCCATCTTTCTTCATTTAGCTAAATTTTCCTGTATCCAAATAAGGTAAATTTTCTGCAGAAGGAGTCTGCACATCTCTCAAAGTTTATTCCAAAGTATTTCAAGGGTAAGGCTATTATTAGTGGACTGTTTTTGTTCATTTTTTATTCCAACTGACTTGGTTCTATATAATATAGGAAACTTCCTCTTCTCAGAATTTGAAATCTTCAGTATACCAAAATCTCTTGTATATCCTTCACCCATATTCATCAATTATTAGCATTCGGCCACACTTGTTTTATTATTCCCTCTCTCATTCTGCCTCTATATGAACATAAATATAAATACATACATTTCTCTCAGTATGAATACATACACACACCACTGTTCTTCAGGACTGTATGAGAATGATTCCTTTGAAAATAATAGTCACGCTTTATATACAATTGATGTCTTGTCCCCAAGAAACTGAGGCTGGAGAAACCAAGGGGGAGGCCCCCTCACAGCCCCAGTGTGTTGTGGTGCTTCATTCCCTTCCAAAGGCCTTGGTGTCCCACAGGGCTCCTGTCTGAAAAGGGAGAGGCCACACACCTCCTCTTGTGAGCAGACTAGGGGTTGAGTTTAGTTCTACAAGGCTCAGGGACAAACCAGGCAATTCTGACTCTGCAGATAGTTGTTGGTTGCTCATTGTCATATCTTTTACCAGCGCCCTCCACCCTGTCTTACAGAGTCACTGGGACTGTGGGACCTGCTCTCAAAGGGTGGCCAAGAGAGTGTCACAGGAGACCACGGCCAAGAATCACCCATCTGAACATGCCCCTGAGTAAAGGACAGTCCTCCACAGGTATGGACCTTCCCTGAGGTAACCCCTGGGGTGACAGCACTGTGGAAAGTTCCTTCCAGGAGCATATGGCCCCCGACGAATCAGATCCTCACGACTTGGTTTGGGCTTCCCCTGATGGTGTGCCCCTCTCTTTATTTCTGATGTCTCTATCAAAGGTCACTGATCCAGAGAAGCACATCAGCTAAGAATCACTGATCGAAGCAACTAAAATTATTTTTTGAGAGATCAACAAAAGATCTCACCCATTCACATTTTAAAGTTGAGAATAAGTTGCAAAAAACAGATGTATAAAATACAACCAGCATGAACATACTTGTGTTGCTTGGTTCTACTCTGAGGTCATTTCTGGAAACAAGACCATGGTGATAATGAGGGAAAAGAAAAAAAAAGAATGATATAGACAGAGTAGGAAGACCGAGGCCTGGAGGGAAGGAGAGAAATAGGAAAGAGACTCACACACATGCACACACACACCCCTAGTAAGAAAGAGAAATGCCTACTGGGTAGCCTGTATGAAAAGTTCTAACAAAAAGAGTTTAAAAATTACATTTTTGCAACTTCTGGCATAATTAATCTCTCTCTTTTTTTTTTTGTCTTTTTAAGGCTGCACCTGTGACATATGGAGGTTCCCAGGCTAGGGGTTGAATTGGAGCTTCAGCTGCTGGCCTATACCACAGCCACAGCAGTGCAGGATCCAAGCCACATCTTCAGCCTACAGTGCAGCTCACTGCAATGCTGGTCCCTTAACCCACTGAGCAAGGCCAGGGATCAAACCCGAGTCCTCAAGGATACAAGTTGCGTTTGTTACCACTGAGCCTCAATGGGAACTCCCAATCTTTCTCTTTCTTTATATGTGTGTTTGTGTATGTGCAATATAGCCAATTTATCTAATGTATCCACACAGGTATAGCACATTTGATGTTTGTCTTACTGATACCTTGAGCTTATTTGTTCTATGTGTTGAACTCAATGCTTTAAGGGAGGCCACTGCTTGTGCACAGGAGCTTCCTAGCTCATTCTTTGCAGGGGGAAAAATACCTTACTTTCAAGTCTTGAGAATAAAGCAGAGTCCTATGCTCTCCATTATTTCAGATTTCTTTATAAAAATGACAGCTGAGGAAAGCTAAACCACAGTGTTACAGAAAATTAATAAACTTGGTTCCCTAAGACTACTTACAAGGACCAGTTAACCAGATTCCCCATGATGAGCAGCACCATTCTGTCCTGGAAAGGAGGAAAGAAAACATCAAATGAGAGGCCATATACACTGCTTTTTCAATAACTTAACTGCAGGGAAAACATCAATTATGGGAAAACAATTGCCTTAATGAAAACAATTTTTCTATAGTTTTAAGAGAGCTGTGCCTACAGCAGGACACAAATCCCCTACAAGGACTAAATGGCAAAGCCTCTGACTGCAAACAGACATGACCTGGTCCCTCTAAAAGAAAACCTGGTGAGTAAAGCAGAAAGTCTTGCTGTCCCCCCCACCCCTGCCACCAGTGTATACAGGAACTGGGCAGCTGGGCCCACCTCTTGGTGGGAAGGCTGGTGGTGTGTGCTGATATTTCAGTAGTTAAGAGAATTCTGCCACTGGTGTTCCATAACCATGGACTCTTTCCCTGGGTTGTGTTAATTGGTGGGCTCTAAGGCAGCTCTTGGGACCCACCTGTAGTTAGTTTTATACCCATCACTTTGGCTCCAAGGAGGTCTTGCAGCTCCCAGGCTCCTAGTTTCTAAACACATGGCCTTAAGATTATGGCCTATTGGTAGGGAAAAAAATAGGAAAGGCCCATCTCAAAAGGACAGTTACTTTGATAGAGATTTATTCACAACCTGTTCCTGCTCTTTTGCCTACTACTTACAACTTTTAGGTGTTATCAGACCATACTTTAATTTGCATGGCTACTCATCTATTTAAAAGTAGTGAGTCTCAGAGTTCCCATCATGGCTGAGTGGTAATGAACCCGTCTAGTGTCCGTGAAGATGTGGGTTTGATCCCTGGCCTTGCTCAGTGGGTTAAGGATCCAGCATTGCTATGAGCTTTGGCATAGGTCTCAGATGTGGCTTGGATCCTGTGTGGCTGTGGCGTAGGCTGGCAGCTGCAGCTCTGATTCCACCCCTAGCCTGGCAACTTTGATATGCCATGGATGTGGCCCTATTTAAAAAAAAAAAAAAAGGGAAAGTAATGATTCTCTTTGTGGGTGATCCTTTACATTTGGAGAAAATATCTTCCTTTTAGAAAAAAATTAATCTACCAGAAAGGCCAAAATCCAAAACACTGACAGCACTAATTGCTGCTGAGGATGTGGAGCAACAGGAATTCTCATTCATGGCTGATGGGAATGTAAAATGTTCCAACCACTTTGGAAGACAGCTTGGCAGTTTCCTAGACAACTGAATATACTTTTACCATATGATCCAGCAATAGTGCTCCTTGATATTCACCCAAAGAAACTGAAAAAATATCTATACAAAAACCTGTCCACAATTTTTTTTTTGTCTCCCCCCACCCCCCGCCCCTGCCGCATTTTAGGACCACACCCGAGGCATATGGAGGTTCCCAGGCTAGGGGGCGAATCTGAGCTACAGCTGCCATCCTACACCACAGCCACAGCAATGTGGGATCTGAGCTGCATCTGCAACCTACACCACAGCTCATGGCAATGCTGATTCCCCAGCCCACTGAGCAAGGTCAGGGATTGAACCTGTATCCTCATGGATGCCAGTCAAATTTTTTTCTGCTGAGCCACAATAGGAACTCCCCTCTCCACAAATTTTTATAGCAGGTTTTATTTGTAATTGTCCAAACTTAGAAGCAACCAAGATGTCCTTCAGTAGGTAAACAGATAAATAAACCATGGTGCCTCCAGATAAAAGAATATTAGTCAGCACTAATGAGCTTTTAAGACATGAAAAGACATGGAGGAAATACAAGTGCATATTATTAAGAGAAAGAAGCCAATCTGAAAAGGCTACATACTATATTATTCCAACTATATGACATTCTGGAAAAAGTAAGACTAAGTAGACAGTAAGAAGATCAGTGGTTGCCAGGGTTGGAGAAAGAGAGGGTGGGAAGAACAGGTAGAACATAGAGGATTTTTAGGGTGAGAAATTACTTTGATATTATAATGATGAGTACATGTCATTACAAACTTGTTACAATGGATAGAATGTACACCACTAGTGAACTGTAATGTAAACCATAGACTTTGACTGATTACAATGTGTTAACATGGGTGCATTGACTGTAGCAAATGCACCTTTCTGGTGGGAGATATTAATCATGGGTGAGGTGGGCCCTGTGGAGGGCAGGGAGTATGTAGGAATCTCTGAATTTTCTTCTCAATTGTTCTGTAAACTTAAAAAAACCTAGAACTTTAAAAATACTCTGAAAAAAGTCTAAAAAACAAGATAGGGGTTCCCTTGTGGTACAGTGGGTAAGGTCTGGCATTGTCACTGTAGCAGCTCGGGTCACTGCTGTGGGTGGGTTCAACCCTTGGCCTGAGAACTTCCACATGCTATGGGTGTGGCTGGAAAAACAAAACAAAACAGGCTGCATTAATTAATGTCAGAAAACAAAAACACTAATTGCTCCTCATGGTTCACAGCTAAGGCATGCTTATCTCTCATAGTATTCACAGGTTCTAAACTCCCACCTCAGTAAAACTCTCCAGCTTCAATTCCTTCCATTTTTAGTGTCTATGGTTCCTACCCAAGCTCAACAGGGCTAAAATAGTCCCACATTCCTTTAGGTAAAAATCATTCTCATTATAAACATCGTGGGCCAGGCCCCAATGGCACCACTAGTTCTGGCCAAGAGCACTGTGTAAAGGTTGGGGCAGTGGCTCAGAGGAGGTATGAAGCCTTCCCAAAGCCACTGTCCAGCAAGCCAAGGCAGCTAGGACCAGGACCCTGATCCTGCTGCTCAAGTGCAGAAGTGTGTAATATACTAAAAATCAGAAGGTAGAATTTTAAAAAATGTATATCCACCATCCAGCAATCACTACCATTCTTGAAGAAGCATTCTTTCTCATCATAAAAATCAAACACTGTATAAAAAGCAGACAAACGTATAATGTGGGAAGGATAATTTCCTAAGGAAAGTGATTGGGGTGGCCCTACATCCCCAGTTTCCTTGGGACAGCCCAGGTATCATTACTTTCACAAGTGCCCTCTTTTCATTTTCACAAGTGAGAGAATTGTACCTCTTTGGGTGATTATTTATAGGAACACCTATCTTGATCTTCCCTCTAGTAATCATTCCTATTAGTTTTGCGTATATATATATATTTTTTTTTTTCTTCTTTATATACTAGTTGTGTGTGTGTGTGTGTACAAAAGGGCACCATCCCAGCTTGTATTTTAAGAGAGTGAAGAAAAGTGAGCAAGATGCCTCTTCCCTGACTAACTGGACCTCAGCCACCCTGGGCCATCTGGCCCTCTTGGTTTGGGAGAGCCTCGAGTGACTGCCCCAAGGCTGCCCCTCCTTCAGGCTTCTCTGGGAGGAGGCCAAGGAACACAAACACACGTACCATATACAGAGGCCGGCTGCACTGCTGGATGCAGTCCGTGTAGAACACCATAGCTGCCCGCCGGAAAATCCCCAAATCTGCAGAAGACACAACCGCATGGTGAGCAGGCTTGGTCAGAGGTAATACAGAACACTCCCAGATGGCCCAAGCTTTTGCAGCCAGGATGATGTTGTCCTCACCTCAGAAAAACAATGCTTTGCACCTAATAATTCAGCAATAAATATTGGCTTTAAAAATGGTGCCCACGCCCACCTGTGCTCTCCTGGCAGGCATACCCGATCCATGCAGCATCTGCAAAAAGGCAGGCCAGAGGGATACTAGCAACCAGCACTCACAGATCATCTGGGTGGCTGGCCAATCCTCCCACAGTCTCCTTCAGCTGAATTTACTTCTTTTTATAGTTTACACTAGTGGTGTTTTTGTTTGTTTTTTTAATAGCAGAGATGTTATGGGGCCCCTCAAAAGTCACCTTAAAACATCTGCTTTCTCTAGACCAGGGGAAGTCTTAGCTTGTAAAAAATTCTAATCTATATTTCTCAGTGTGGTGATAAGTCAGTGAGAATTGAGCCAGGGGATACTGGGATCTACAAAGTATACTTAGAAAGCCTGAACGAGTATTGAAACAATAATCAAAGGAGCATAAGTTAAGATGGGAGAGAAAAAGAAGGTTTTTTTAATGCAATCCTTCTGAAGGATGGCCTGAAACCCAGCGAGTGTGCATGCTATAATTGTTACATGAACAGGGTGGAGGGCCCAGGTAGGGCTGTCATTCTGCAAGCCATCCAGACATACACGTCACAGGCAGGGCTGGGGTCTGCCCAAAGCAAGCATTTCAGTGAGGGTGGATTCTGGCTCTTTTGTGAGTGTTATTCCTCTTCAAGGCTACCCCTGGGGTCAATTTAACCAGAGTTCAATAGACTAGATACACTGAGGGGGGAGGAGGGAGGGATGTGTCCATGCAACAGCCCCAAAGAGGTACCTTGTGGGCTGAGTTGGAGAACCCCTGCCTCTGAGCCTCTCTTGCACCCCCTTCCCACCAAATCCTGCCCAATCCGCAAGGGATGTTCAGAATGCAGACTTAGCAGGTCAGCCAGGCAGGATGCTTGGTTAAAAAAATAAATAACAAGAAACAAAACAAACCCCCCCGGACAATCTAGAAAACCCTGGGGAGGGTGGCTGAACATTACCTGTGTCAGACACATCTGAATCAATGGGAAGCAGAGAAATGAGAAAAAAAAAAAAGATTTGTAAGAAGGTAGCCAAACAGGTAAACCACTGCTCATTTTATTTTTTCCTCTAAAGGAATGTCTTTAATTTTATTTTCCGATTACAAAAGTAATGTTTGCTCATCATAAAGAACACAGACTCTTTCTGCCCGTCTCAAACATTCATAAGTTCACTATTCTTCAAAGCACGAGACCTCTCTCTCCCTGATATTTTCATGCCTCACTTGCAACATATGATCCATCCCTTCTCTGTGGTCCTTTTCTGGAAGCAAGGGACCATAGAAAGACACAGTAGTGATCTGAGCAAGTAGCTCTACAGTATGAAATATTGCAAATATTGGGGGCGGGCCTTTGTTTATATATAATGGTTTTTCTTGAAATATACAAACGAATCTTTGAGTCTGACTTCCTAGATCTTAAAATGACTAGGAAATTGAAAAGGACTTGCACCTGCTCCCATGTATTATGTCTGACCAGCACCAGATCAGAAGCTAATTTCTGTAGAACACTCACTCCTACTTATGAAACATTCTGCCTCACTGCTGGTGTCTTTCCTGAGGGCCACAGAAAAAGGAGATGTGACTTGAGAACACAACAGCAGCTCCTGAAATGGGCAGAGAGGTTGGTGTTGCCCGAACTACTGTCCACTAACCCAAATTCCTGCCTTTGGACTAAATGTAGATGCAATTGTCACAATGAAATAGTTTTCCTTTTGATTCTGGTAAATCTGTAACCACTTGGAGAAGACTTTCTAGGTACAGAAATTTAAAATATTCATTTAAGGAGTTCCCATCATGGCACAGTGGAAATGAATCCAACTAGGAACTATGAGGTTGTAGGTTCGATTCCTGGCCTTGTTCAGTGGGTTAAGGATCCAGTGTTGCCATGAGCTGTGGTGTCGTTTGCAGACACGGTTCGATCCATGTTGCTGTGGCTTTGGCGTAGGCTGACAGCTGTAGCTCCTATTCGACCCTTAGCCTGGGAGCCTCCTTATGAGGTGGATATGGCCCTAAAAAGATAAATAAAATAAAATAAAAATAAAATATTCAGTTAAGCTCTGCGAGGGTTATCTTCCCTTTGCCCCTCCAGACCCACCTGCCATATCTCTCTGTCCCCACCATTCCCTGGTGAGGCTGACTCTAGGGACCACTCTGCGGGTTCCCCCCCAACCATAAGTTTGGACAATGAGAAACACCAGCAGGATACTTGAGGGTCAGAGCAAGCAGAGGGAGCTCAGAGTATTATCTGCCTGGTGCCCGCCCTGTAAGGTTCCCTGTCTGTCAACCAAAGGTCACTGCTCCTTTCCAAGGGAATTCCTCTTCATGATGCTCTCCCTTCACTTTTTTTTTTGTCTTTTTGCTTTTCTTGGGCCACTCCCGTGGCACATGGAGGTTCCCAGGCTAGGGGTTAAATCGGAGCTGTAGCCCCTGGCCTACGCCAGAGCTACAGCAATGGGGGATCCGAGCCGCATCTGCAACTTACACCACAGCTCATGGTAACGCCGGATCCTTAACCCACTGAGCAAGGCCAGGGACTGAACCCACAACCTCGTGGTTCCTAGTCGGATTCATTAAGCACTGAGCCACGACGGGAACTCCCACATTTTGATAACTATGTCCTCTGTGTCTTTTTGGGCTTGTGAATAGTAAAAGCCTTTCTGCTACTAACCCCAGGTTATGGTGCAACCCCTTTCATTCTTCTCTACCCTACCCCTGTCTTAGGAAGAGTCCCATTGTGAAGAAATCCTGCTCTATCTATGTGTGTGATGTCTTTTCCTTCTTGGGACCCTGACAAACTATTACATGGTTATAACGGACTACATTAAATTTCTCCTTTTTAAGAAGGTAAACTCATTCAGTATCACAAAACTGCATGGGGGCAAAGGTGCTATAAAAGTATTAAGAGCTCCTCTGTGTATACATGGTCACCACCATTAAACAGATCTGTATTCAAGTCTGTTTATCCAATTCAGAGAACTCAGAAAACAGTGCTCAAATTATTTTCTTTTTGAGAGTTTAGTTTGTATGACGTCATTGAGCTTTCATTATGGGGGATGGGGCATGAACAGAGTACTGTCCCAAATGTCCTGCACAGCTATCTACTGATGCTTCTACTGTGGGGTTTGGAGGTATAATGGCTACGCCAAAAGGGACAGCTAAACTGCCAAAATGAGAGATTGTTTTTATTTGGTCTTCAAGTCTTAAAGCAACTTGTTTATACAGAACCACTCTTAGACCTGGGCAAGGATTGGGGGGAGCTGCCATATTTTAAAGGCCCTCTTTCCCCAGTGAGTGAGGAGTCTGCAGGGCAAGGGGACTGCTCCTTCTAGGCCACATTCTGAATTCCTGGACCTCAGAATTCCCTGCCCTGATGGGCTTGAGCCTACTTCCAGGGCCTTCAGGGCTTCTTTCCCTGGTTTATCTTCCCGAGGGCATATAGCACCACTAGAGTATGTACCGCAGGGCAAGGAATGGTCTTGAATGTTGGGCAAGAGTGTCCATATGCACATCTGTGAGTCCCCTTAAGATGCAGGACAGAGCCAGAGGTGGGAAGAAAATGGGGGGAGAGGCTGGGAGCCAGCTCTTCTGTGCAGCTACATTCTGGAGTATTCTTCTGTGGACCTGAGAATTTTAAAGTTGAACTTGTACCTTTAGGTTGTAATGAAGGTATATTTATCAGTTTGTTGGCCTTCCTTTCTTCAGTGTATTTAATAGTATTTTAGTCTGCTTTATAACTTAGATATTTTTATACATATGGTATGTGGGCTTTTATTTAAAATCTTTCCTTGGGCTCTGCAAATATTGGGGATGGGCCTATCTTTATATATAATGGTTTTTCTTGAAATATAGAATGAATCTTTGAGTCTGACTTCCTACATCTTAAAGTGACCAGGGAAATTGAAAAGGACTTGCACCTGCTCCCATGTATGATGACTGACCAGCAGCAGATCAGAAGCTATTTTCTGTGGAACACTCAGAGTTCTAATGTAGTGTGTTCATATTGGCAAGAGTTCAGCAGGTATCCTGTTTCTAAGATGGGCAGATTGGTCTCAAAAAGTCCCAGTCCTAGAATTTGAAGATCATGCATAATTCAATCTTGAAAACCTGTTAGCATGGTTAGAGAAAGGCTCCTTTTAAATGCTACAAACTGAAAAATATTCTTCTCGGTGGAACTAGTGGTGCAATGATCATCCCACTCTGCAAGCACACATTCAAAGTCTGATGAATTGCAAGAGTTCCCACTGTGGCTTAGCTGGTTAAGGATCTGATGTTGTCTCTGTGAGGATGTGGGTTCCATCCCTGGCCTCGGTTAGTGGGTTAAGGACCCAGCGTTGCTGTGAGCTGTGGTATAGGTTGCAGACGCAGCTCAGATCTGGCATTGCTGTGGCTCAGGTGTAGGCTGGCAGCTGCAACTCAGATTCGACCCCTGGCTTGGGAACTTCCATATGCAGGTGCAGCCGTACAAAGAAAAAAAAGTTTGGGGAACTGTAAAGCTTTGGGGACTTGGAGTTGGAAATATGCCTCAGCTCTGAGCTATGGCAAGCTTAGTTTTCTCAGCTGAAAACAGAACTAATGGTAATAGGTTATTGCAATCCTAGCCAGGAGATGAAGCTCTTGGAGAAAATATATGCTATTAAACACACACAGAATTCAGAGGACTTGTTCATGGTGGCCAGTAACACTTGCGTTTGGGGTAAGTGGGGACAGTTCTTTCTCAGGGTGAGTTAATCCACATGTTTAGGAGTAACTGGTGACTCACCTATCTTGAACCGACCCATGTAGTAGATCTGGGTGCTGAGGGCCAGAGAAGCCAGAATATGGATTGCAGAGAAGATGATCCAGAACCACAGGTCATTTTTCCCAAACACCTAGGAGTAAAGATGGAAGTTAGCTTCATCTGGGTTTTTTCCTAGAGAACTCACTAAAATTATTCTGCCTCTCGTGTATGCATAAGGAGTCAACAACTGAGAAGAGTGTGCATTTAGGGTTTTTCCACTTCTCTGAGCTCACAGGGATCTTACTACACCTGGGGCAGGAAAAAGAACAGCTATCTGGCCAAATTAAAGTGCAAAAGGGAAGCGACAGGTAAGGCGGCAGAACAAGGTGAAGAGGCAGCAGGTCGAAAGCCAGGGGCTAACTGCTCTTCAAAGAACAAGAAATGACCACAGTTGTCCGTGTACTTTTAGAAAATGGTGTCTGTTCTTTCAAGTCAGTCTCTCTGTCATCAGCCTGTGTGTCTTGATTCCAGTCTCACCGGAGTCAGGTCCCAGCTTTATATTAACACTGTCCAGGGGTAGTTTCCCAGGCCCCGTTACATCATTTAAAATCCTAGCTAAATAAACTAAAATGCCATGAATGGGCCATCGATGTAAGTGTGTCATGAGCTAAGGATTATGATTAACTCAAACCTGTTCACCAATGTCCAAAAAACCACAAACAACACAAAACCTCCCAAGAGGGCACTTTTTGCAAGCTGGCTGGTGTGGGGAGGACGCACCACTCCAAGGACGGTGAGCGTGATGACCAAGGCGAAGGAGGCATAGGCGGCGTAGGCGCTGGCATTAATGTCTGGGTGGCGGGTCTGGTAGAGCTTCAGCATGCAGAGGCCGGCGATCATGTACATGAAGGATGTGTCTGTGGAGGAGCCAAGACGATCAGGATCCAGGACGGATCTCTCTTCGGCCTCAGGGAACCCCCTCCCTCAGACTGTGCGGCAACCTCCAACATGCCAACCTCTCTGGGCACATTCAAAGCAAACCCTCACACGACACTTCTAATCCTCCCAAGAGGAGGGTTCCTAGTTCACAGACGAAAAGTATCAAATGACTTGAATAATTGACTATCCCCACTTGCAGCTGTATACGTGTGTATAAACGCTCCTGTTAGCAACAGTAACAAAAGACTCCCTAACGGTGACAGGGCAGTGTAATAAGAGAATCCTAGGGGGTAGTGTAGGACATCCTTCTCAGCATCTTGAAATAGAACCACATTGATCACTGCTCTTATATACAGCTTTATTGCCTAAGGATGGAAAACAGCTAGAAATTAAATGTGGCTTAGCTCCATGAGGGTTAGGGAAATGCAAAGTAAAATAATAATGCAATGAGAGTTCTTTTGTGGTGCAGTAGGTTAAGGATCCAATGTTATGACTGCAGTGGCTCAGGTCGCTGCTATGGCTCAGATTCAATCCCTGGCCTGGGAACTTTCACATGCCTCAGACTTGGCCAATCGATAACAGTAAAACAATTCAATGGCCAATGTTATGCAAAAATGTAGCAAAAAAAATTAAATGTCTAATGATAACACATGTTAGTGATGATATGGGGGAGGTGGGAATTCTCACTCAGCTAGTGGGAGTAGGAAATAATACTCTGGAAAGAAACTGGGCAGTTTTTTGTGAAATGGAAGATGCAAAAACCAAGTGACCCTCCTAAATTCTACTTCTATGTATCCCAGGGAACCTCTCTCACATGCGCACAGAGAGACATAGATGCAGTTTTTTTTTTTTTTTTTTTTTTTAGAGCCACACCTGTGGCATATGGAGGTTCCTAGGCTAAGGGTTGAATTGGAGCTACGGCTGATGGCCTATGCTACAACCACAGCAATGTGAGATCCGAGCTGCATCTGTGACCTACACCACAGTTCATGGCAATGCTGGATCCTTAACCCACTGAGCGAGGCCAGGGATTGAATCCGTGTCCTCATGGATGCACTGCTGAGCCATGACGGAACTCCTAGATGAGTTCACTGCAGGGCTGTACTAGCAAAATACTGGCAACTTTTAAGTGTTGTTCAACAGAGGAATTGATAAATGTGGTATATTTTTATTACAGAGTGACAACCTTTAAAAATGAATGGAAAAAAAATCATTATAAAATTTAAAAAATGCAATAAATAAATAAAAGCGCAAAAAAAAAAAAAGAATGAACTGGATACCCTTGATTCAGTACTAATAAATCTTGAAAACATATTGTTGAATGGAAAAAAAAAAGGATGCAGAACTCAGTGTGATAAATTAATATTAACAGGTTACAAATGTGGGAAGACTATAAAAACAACCTGGAAGGATAAATATCAAATTATTCATAGTTGTCACCTCTGGGGAAGGTGAGAGGGGAGTAAGTTTGGAAAGAGGTTCAAAGTGGACCTTCAACTTTATGTGACATTTTATTTCCTAAAAAAATAGATTTAACACAAGTTTTTTTGGGCCATGCCTGTGGCATGTAGAAGTTCCCTGGTCAGGGATTAAAGATTTTTCACTATTAGCACTTGTTTATTCTGAGTGGCAAATAATATTATTCTGCACAGTTTTCTCTATTAAAAAAAGTTTTCTAATTTAAAAAAATTAAAATGTGACAGAGAATTTCTATGGTGTTCTGAGTTAACAGCCAGAGGCTAGACCACAAACCCAAGACGACTTTTTAAATCCTCATCCTTGAATGTGGAGGACATTGTTAATTGTCTTCTACCAGCACAAGTGATTCTCTTCCTTCTTCCTAACATCTCAATACCAATTCAAATATCTGAGCTCCATTTTTTTTTTTTTTGTCTTTTTAGGACTGAACCTGCAGCATATGGAGGTTCCCAGGCTAGGGGTCCAATCAGAGCTGCAGCCACCGGCCTATGCCAGAGCCACAGCAACGTGGGATCTGAGCCACGTCTGCAAGCTACACCACAGCTCACAGCAACGCTGGAGCCTTAACCCACTGAGTAAGGCCAAGGATTGAACCCATGTCCTCATGAATACCAGTTGGGTTTTTTAACTGCTGAGCCACAACAGGAACTCCTTAGCTCCATTTTCTATTCAGAATGGCACATCCTCTCAGCCTATTTGCTTTAGCAAAACTACCTGTACCACTGGCTCCAGGGGAGGGTTTCTTTGGTTTTATGGTAATACCAACTCCTTTGGCACAGTGACTGGTGTAACAACCTAGGCCTGAGCTAACCAGCACATAGAGAAAGATTCTGGAAGGGGCTCATGGCTATGTAGGCTATTGAGGTGTGTATGTGTGTGTGTGTGTGGGGGGGGGCGGAGGGCATGGTTTGGAAAAGAAGTTTCCTTGCTCTCAAATGAAGGCTTCTGGAAGCCAGCTTGCTTCCTTCTCCCAGGCATCATGGCGGGGAGATAGGGAGCAAAGACCCACTGAAACTATTTTCGTTTGTTGGTTTTTTAGGACTGAAGGAAGTTCCCAGGCTAGGGGCTGAATCAGAGTTACAGCTGCCGGCCTACACCACAGTCATGCAATGCCAGATCTGAGCCTCAATTGCAACCTACACCACATCTTGTGGCAACACGGGATCCTTAACCCACTGAGTGGGCCAGGGATCAAACCTGCATCCTCATGGATACTAGTCTGGTTCATTTCCCCTGAGTCACAACAGGAACTCCCACTGAAGCTATTTTTGCCACCACGAGGGAAGAGAGCCTGAGGAGAAAACCTATGTGTAGGCTGGGTGCAGTCCAGGGGATTGCAGGGAAATGGAGTCTAAGCCACCAGATAAACCACCCACAAGGCCTTTCCAACCTCTGCATGTTCATATAATGCTAGCTCATTATTATTTACTCCAATTTGAATTGGGTTTTCTGTTACTTTCAACCCAAAGCAGGCAAACTGCTAAATTAAGCCAAGCTGCACTGAGGGAGCTTCCTCAATGGCTGTTGGTGGGTTCTACCTGACCTGCTGCCTGGCCCATTGCCCACCTGCAGATCTAGCCATGAGATCAGTACTCAGTGTTCACTGTTTTCTAGTCCAAAGGTGTTCAGAGAAGAAAAATGGTACAACATGGGGAAACCATGCCCTGTGTCAAGATGCCCTCAGATCACTTCAGCACACATAAAATGTCATTTAACTCTTGCAAGCATGACCTTGGCATTTTTGAGAGGGTCCCAGGATAAGACTCCTACAACTCAAATCTGTGTAGCTGATGTCAATTGCAGTTACCAAATTGGAAGTTGGAGTAATTGGGGCAGACGTGGTAACAAGCGCTGAGCACCCCTTCCATCATCAGTGCGACGCCCATGGCATAGAAGAGACCGAAGTGTTTGGGAATCCCATACTCCTGCAAAAGGAGAAAGAGTGGTCAGTGGAGACACACTCCTTGATGACTATTAGCCACAGGACCTCCACACTCCAGCCCTGTGTGGTTCATTACACGTAATCCATCGTCACCTGTCCAGCCAGATGCCCCCCTGCTTTGCAGATCCCTTTTGGAACCCCAGTGCTTCCTAGCACCCCCTTCATCAACCCCACCCTCTCCTCACCATGGCAAAGATGTCCTTGGCTTCCAGGGCTCTTCGATGGAGAATATCCCGGCGCAAGACTATCAGCAGGAAGAGGCAGCCCAGGAGCACGTGGCCCAGGTTACTGAGAATGTTGTTGAAGGCACTAAGGGGATGTGAGTCCACAAGAGGGTCAAGGCATTGAAGAGACTCAGAGACTGAACAAAGACTTGTTGAGCGAGTGGAATCAGCATTCAGGGTTCTCCACTGCTAACCTTTCCATAAGATTTCAGGACTTCAGAGGTCGTCTTTAACCTAACTCCTCACGTTAGGATGCTGAGCCTGCGAGGATGTGTCTGCTCCCTCTCACGGCTGCCTGCTTGGCCTCCCTAATACCCACCCAGGCCTCTCTCATCCCCATGACATGAGGAGGGAATGATCCTAGAAAAGAGAGCCGTTCTGTTTCTCAGCCACACCATGAGAGTGAATTCACTTAGTTGGACCCCTGTTTTATGTCAATAATCAGCCTCGGAACCTTGGATTTCAGAAGTGTCCTCTGGTCACAGCCAGCTGATTTATTTCAGGAAACAGAGACTAGTTCAGTTCTGGATCACAAAGCCAGGCTCCCAACTGCCAGGGAGATGTTCTTTCCCCCTCACCGTGTTCTAGAGCATGGCCTGGGAGGCAGCAGGCCTGGGTGTGAGTCTGGGGTCCTTCTGCAAGTCCTTACCTTTCTAACTCAGCCTTAATATCTTCATCTAAAAACAAGGGTGATAACAATCCTATTTATCTCATGAGGTTGTTTAATGGATTGAATGTACCAGCGGCTCATGCCCCTGGACTAGAGTCATTACAGCTCAGGGACCTGCTCTTTTCAAAAACATCCCTGCCTTGTCCTCATCAGGTCATTCTTGGGAAGGTTTCCGGAGCCCCCCCACCAGCACCCCCCACAGGAATGGGAGAAGCCTCCCTGGTATCAGCTTCTGGATTTCATTCCTATTTACTCTTGAGGTAGTTAACTGTTTTTTTTGTTTGTTTGTTTTTGTTTTTGTTTTTTGTTTTTTTTTTGTCTTTTTAGGGCCACACTCGTGGCATATGGAAGTGTCCAGGCTAGGGGTCTAACTGAAGCTGCAGCTGCAGCCTATGCCACAGCCATAGCAAAGCGGGAACCGAGGCTCACCTGCGAACTACACCACAGCTCATGGCAATGCCAGATTCTTAACCCACTGAGCAAGGCCAGGGATTGAACCTGTGTCCTCATGGATCCTAGTCAGGTTCATTACTGCTGAGCCACAATGGGAACTCCCGTTTTTGGTATTTTTAAAGATGGAAATAGCCATGTTGCACACAGAGAGGTGTCTCTCATTGCGTGGGCAACCAGAGGACTGGCCTTACCTCAGGACGCCCAAGGGATGAGCACAGAGGAAGTTGTAGTAGCAGATGTCCTGGTTGCCAGTGACGTTGACCACCTATAAAATGAGAGCAAGGAGAGGAGATGCAGTTTTTCTCCAACCCCTGAGCCTGAAACCACAAAGAGCAGAGAGTGCTCACAGTGGTCAACAGTCAGTGATTTACAGTATAGCCAGTGCTCCCTCGCAGCAGGGGATGGGTCATTATCTTCCGCCTTTACACAGTACAGACATATTTCCTTTCAATGCTACCATCTTGCTTTGAATTGAAATATTCCGTGTCCCTCATTATATGGCCTCAAAGCAGAATTCAACTGAGTATGTTTCCTTTGTTCTCATTACAAAAGGACTTCAAAAGGATGCTAACACTGGGGCCTGCTTATTAGGACTATCATGGCATGTCCTATTTTCTAGATGAATCCTGAGGGGAAGGAGCTGTCCCCATTACTCTGCATGGAAATGATAACCACAGGGCAGGTAGACCAAAGGAGATGGATGGTCAGTTTTTCATATTTATCGCTGTCACTAAAAACCTTCCTTGACCACAGCACAGCTGTATCTTTTAACAGAGCCCCCAGATATTCAGAGAATATTTAGGTTACAAACTGTGGTGCTCAAACCTTATAAAGTCCTTGTCCTACTCATGTATTAAGTATGAAACTGGTGAAATATTATTAGACTATTGGTGCTCAAACTTGGCTGTACACTGGAATCACTGGGAGTTTAATAAATACTGAAGCCTGATTCCCCTCTTGGAGACTCTAAGTGGGGTGGGGTAAGCTTGGACACTGGGACTTTAAAAAGTTTCCCAGATGATTTTAAAGTACAGCAAAGTTTGAGAGCCATTGCATTAGAAACATCTTTAGTCTGGCTTTAATCTAAATGGACTTTGTCACATGTTGTAGATCCTAGAGAAGGTGACCTAACCTGGACCCTAAAGTTCTATGAAGGTGCAGTGAGGATTCTCAGGCTGTTTTAATTATTATTTTTGTTTGATTGTTTTTCTTTAGTTTTTATATTTCCTTTTTCTTTTAACATTTTATTAGTTTTGTGAAGCTATCTTTATTTTTACAAAAAATATTTACCCTCAATGAACAATCACAGGTTAAATCAGAATCAGTTTTTTTGTTTTGGTCTGAAACTTTATTTACTCATCATCTCAAGATGATCAAAAGGTCAGATGGTAAGAAGTAGACATAGTTGATAGATACCAAGACTGAATGAGTGTAAGGTAATAATTTCAGCTTGATAGACAAAATAATACAAGGGGTCCTGGGTCCTTCTGTGATAAAACAGCTGGAAACTAGATAAAACATCAAAGACCAATGAGAAATCCATTGGAAAATCCACTGGAAACCCAAACCCAAATGGGGAATTAATTCTTGGACAGAGCTCAAGTTATACCTTTCTTTGTAGGTCACAGCAAAGATCTCTCCCTGCAGTATGAAAGCTGGGATTCTGGGGTTCGGGGCAGCACTTACTGTCTGGTAGGTGATGACTAGCTGGATCACAGGCAGTGCATAAAACACAGCAATGGTAATGATGTTCCTTTGCAGGCAGAAAGAATCAGAAATGGTTATTTCTAATTTAATAATGGCATCTTTGCTCGTTTTTTAATTTTTTTTAAAGAATTCTTCCTCCCCATAACTTCCTGGTTAACTTACAAAAGTGATTAGAAACTGATGATATGGGTTTCTATTTCTCCACTCTTCCTCTCATACAATCATTTGTAACAGTGTAAATAATACTTGCTTCTGGTTTAACCAAATTATTAATGGGGGCCTATCTCTTTAGGATACTGTTAGATTAAAAGTGGTCAGAGAGAGTAGGGAATGGGTGATGGAACACATGAAGGGGATGTGGCTCTCTTAGATACATCTTAAACGATGGGTCCCACTGTGGAATCCCATGTAGCCTCTAATGTCCCTTGTTTCTCTCTAGTAGCTATGCCCAAGTAAAAGGGCATTCTTCCAGAGAAAAGAATGGGAAGGGCTGTCCCAGGTGTCACTGAAGGTTTCTGAGGGGAAAGAGAGGACCCTGCCATGCATCTCAGACTCTTTCCTTGGAGGGAGGCTGCACCTGCGTCTATGACCACCACAGATCTATTTATCATTGGCTGGTGCTATCTCTTCACTCAGAGTAGTTTCCAGCCACCCAAAGATGCTCCAGGCATCTCATCCCTGAACTCGTTGTCTCTTCCACAAGCAAGTCCTGGTGAGAGGAAGGAATGTCTCCATTTTCACATGTCTCATTGACATTTCACATTGTCTCAATACAGTATCTTTCTGGAAGAGGATTCAGTGTCTCCCTAAACATATGGGATTCCAATAACACTCTTATTTACTTATAATTTGTATTTATTTAATGTGGGGCTGGTTGCCTCTGCTAGTTTATTTTTGTTTTTCCTGTGGAATGTGGCATGAATTCTTTGAACATCTATACCTGTGTCTCATTAAACACTGAAACCTAACTTGATTCATTTATGTGAATCACAGGAGTGATTGTGGCTTTTACAAAGAAAACTTTAATTTTGCTAAAGAGAACCATAGTCCTTCTGGTCACCTACTCACCAAAAATAAATCTTATATTTTTTGCTGATAATCCTCCGGTCCTTCCTGGACAGATCTGACAAGTAAAGGAACATCTGGGATGCCAAATAAAAAGAGGGTACAAAACTTGAATTTCTGGCATAAGATACAAAGGAGAGCTTTACACACTTCAATCCCTTTTTAGGGATTAAAATTCTTTAACAAGACTTTTCTGTTAATTTTGCTTTTCCCAGGATAATTTTAAAAATCCTAGCATTTCCTTTGGCTTTAAGGAAATTGGCTGATGTGCACAGTCTAATGTGGGCAACCTACTGGGAGTCTCAAAAGCTTCTTAAAGCACGATAATTGATTTCCCAGTTTGCAGAGATGTCCACTGTGTGGTTTTGAATTACACAGCTGAAACTGTGCGATTCACCTTCATATCTCTTACTGGGTACAACACAATGTGAAAAACAGAAGCCAGAAAGAGATGAACTTTACTCCTGAAGGATTTCACGTACAGAACCAGGGAGTTTTTCCAAGTACACCCTTCAGATGAATCTTTTCCATCTGGCTGGGTCCTTCCCCCCCGCCCCCCACCACAATCAGATGCTTAAGACCCTGAGAGCATTTTAATGCTCTGTTCTTGTAATTCCTCTCACTTTCTCCCTCCAGAAAGAAGAGTTAATTAATCATGTTAAGTTTTATATAAAACCATGTTAAGTTTTATATAAAAAGCCCCCCTGGGAAATTTGACTTCCCCTGAAGGAAAAATAAAATAAAGGAAACTAAGGCATTGCTGAAGTTGTCTTCAACTCCCAAACTTTCCACCCGCTGGAAGAGTACGGCCAGTCAGAGGCACCTTGGTCCGGATGACGTTCTTGTCGCTCTCAATGTCGGGCATGGTGTCAAAGTCACTCTCGTCTACGGAGCTGTCCGTGTCTGACGGGCACGGCCGCCCACCGTCAGAGGAGGACATGTGCCTGCCAGGACTGGAGCTTGACTCATCTGAAACAGAGAAGGCTCGTCTGCCTTCCCAAAGCCGAGAGGCACCCACAGAGCCCACGTCTCTCTGCAAAAAGCAGAGGTCTGACTCATTCTCAAAAACCAACTCCTTACCCACATGTTTTTCTCTCAATTCCTCCTCAATGGACTTCTAATTTTCCTCTTCTCCTATTTTTACATGTAACTCGTCTATTTCTAGGGCCGAATATATAACACAGGGGCATCTGCTCTGTTAACTAACTTGGATGCAAAAATAACATTATGCTTACATTTCATGTTGCATATTTTAAAATATGAACACTAGCATATAAACATACACATGCACGTGATTATGTATAGCATCTACCACGTATATGTGTCGGCACCCACATATCCAGCAGCTATACATTTCTTGTGGATAAGGTATTTGCACACGGAAATCCCCCACATGCCACCTCTATGGTTATATAATGAAAACAACATTCTCAGGAAGAAGAACCCTTGTGTTCCTGTGAATGTTTCCAGAGCAGATGGGAATTTGTGCAGCTTAATGAGCACATGAGCTGAGCCTACCTTCCGCTTTTATTTCTTCTGTTCAGATGGTAAAAAAAAAAAAAAAAAAAAAAAACCCTAAACCCTGTTCTTGCAGAGCCAGAAATACGCCTCCGGCATGGAGCCCACATGCCTCTCACAGTTAGAGAATAACAGGGGGACAGGTGCCCAGTCCCTCTACGCTGACAGCTTAAGGCACACCATTCATAGGCCCACAAGCAACATGGAAGTGCATGGAATCATCAAGGCATTTGGACTCTTAACAAGATAGGGATAAGAATTCTGTCCCTTTCAGGCCACTTAATAAGCCCGTGGGAATGACTGGGTGGCAGTGAGCAGGTTCAATTATGAAGTTAGCCCAAATGGAAGATAGTTAGGCTTCAGCCGTGTTCACCTGCAGCACAGCCTCAGTCTTCTGATCGCCCTTACTCCACTGAAACCTGAGAATGAAACAACTGGTCAATCAAGGCCGGGCTCCCTGATGCATTTTTCATGCCCTACACTCTGGCTGGGTATGAAAAAATCCCCACAAGAGTTGATGGCAACTGCCATAGAGAATTCGGCTCACGAGTGGCTGACAGACCCAAGAAACAGAACAAGACTAGAGGAAGCTGGAAGGAACCTTCCAGATCATCCAGCTAATTCATTTTATAAATAAAAGACAGTCTTATACGCTGAGCGTCTTGCCCACTCTCACAGTTATTAGCGGCTGGAGGCCTCTGCAGCCTAGTCTCTGGAGAATCGGGAAACACTTCCATGAAAGGACTTATTGTAGGAAATACCTATTGCCCCATAATTGCTTCCTTCAGGGGTGCTGGCAGCAATGGGATGTGACACCGACATGTTTCCAGAGCCTGTTAAAAGAAAAGCAAAGGGGCAGACACTTTAGTTTTAGTTGCTATAAAGAACACAATTTTTTCTTTCTTTTGGTCTTTTTAAGGCCGCACCCATGGCATATGGAAGTTCCCAGGCTAAGGGTTGAATTGGAGAGGCAGCTTCCAGCCTACGCCACAGCCACAGCAACGTGGGATCCCGTTGTGTCTGCGACCTACACCATAGCTCACTGCAATGCTGTATCCTTGACCCACTGAGTGAGTGAGGCCACGGATTGAACCTACATCCTCCTGGATACTAGTCAGATTCGTTTCTGATGTACCACAATAGGAACTCCGAAAGAACACCATTCTAAGTAGTTTGAATCATCAGGCTACAATATTTTAAATTTAATTTTATTTTTACTCAAATATAGGGGTGTGCTTGCCAACTAATGGTCTGCAGGCTATATCTAGCCTGCCACCTGTTTTTGTATGGTCTTTGAGCTGAAAACAGTTTTAAAATTTTTAATTGGTTGGAGAAACATCAGAAGAAGAATATTTTAGGCAGGTAAAATTTTAAATTTCGGTATTTATATATAAAGCTCTACTGAAACACAGCCATATTCATTTGAATATGTCTATGGCTACTTTTGGCCACAATGGCAGAACCGAGTAGTTGCGACAGAGATTGTATAGCCCACAGAGCCCAAGATATTTACTATTTGGGACTTTACAGAAAAACTATTGCTGCTTTCCATCTGACAATATTGCAGAGTCACTAGAACAAAGGAGCACACGGCCTGCAATCACTGTGAGGAAGGCCACCACTGAACAGAGACACCAGAAACAAACTTTTCTGATTAAGGCACAGTAATTCAGAGGTTTATTTGTCACAGCCCTTAGCAGTATTCTAACTATAGGCAGGATAAGCCCTGGTGGGAAGGAAATTACTGTACTCCTTGGAGCAAAAAGTGATAACATGAACTAGGGATGTGCAGGAATATGGGTGTGTGGGGGACTTTTCAGAGATAGAATAGCATATCTGCTGGCAGTGAGAGAAAAATATTCTCTAAGATGATACTCCTCAAACTTTCCCAGTGAAGTGCTCCTCAGAACAGGGCGGGTGAACTCATTCTTCTGAGAGGCTGGGGGTGTCATCTGGAGCCACCTCACCACAGGCACCAGAGACTAGTACCTCCCAACCTTCTCCCTGGTTATTTGGAAAGGTGCTGGCCCACTGGGTTTAGCCACATCTGAGAATGAGGAGGAGCAGAGACCACAAGAAAGTAGGCAGCTAGGTAGAGTCTCTGACTTAGGACCACAATATTTACGGGAGCCCCAGTCACCTGCGGAGATATCTGGGGACATTTCTCTGCTGCCTCTTGAGCTCTGTCAAGGATCTGAGATATTGTCAGGCTGGTTGGAATGTCAGTAAAGTATCTTCCTTCTGAGAGGTGAGATTCCTTGTGTCATGCTACAGGCAAAAAGTCTGTGCCTTGACTGGTCAGCCTCTTGGACTATTGCAGAGGAGTGTATTTTCAGGGAAGACTGAAGATATTCTATAACATCCTTATTGTAAACAGACATTCATTTCTTCATTGAAGGTAGAGTTTCTTGGAGTTCCCATTGTGGCTCAGTGGTAACGAACCTGACTGGTATCCATGAGGACATGGGTTTGATCCCTGGCCTTGCTCAGTGGGTTAAGGATCTGGTGTTGCCATGAGCTGCAGTGTAGGTCAAAGATGCAGCTTGGATCTAGTGTTCCTGTGGCTGTGGTGAAGGCTGGCAGCTGTAGCTCCGATTAGGGCCCTAGCCTGGGAACTCCCTTGTGCCGCGGGTGCAGCCCTAAAAAAGCAAAGAAGAAAAAAGGAAATAGAGTTTCTTATAGTTTACATTAATGCTACAGCATGCAACGCATGTAAAAGAACCAAAAGCCTCAAACAGTCCATCATTTGTCACAGTCAATTCTCTTTATCCATCTCTCAAACTTCATTTCCACTGGTGGGCAGTAAAAACACTCCCAGTTTTGTGAGCCAATCTGTAGGCTTTATCATGTTTTTACTCTTTGTGTCCCCATTCATTTCCTCCCTGAAGAAAAATAATTAAATCTAAGTTCAAAACATTTAGCCAGGTGATGAGAGACACATCAATGGCCTTGAAGACTCAATTTCCTTCCTCTTTTTGGTAGCTGAGCCAAGAGCTGGCTCAGCTGGACAGCAAGGCCTTTGGCTAACACAGCAGTTCTGGCAGGGAAGGCTGTTCCCAGGGCTCTCACAATGCAGACTCTGGCCCTCAAAACGCAGCCTCCCTGGCATTGTTCCTAGGCTTGGCAACTCCTTGATATAGTTCTTACTATTTAGAGAAAGTAGAGGTTCCCTGGCTTTTCTTGGTCTCACCCATAAATATGTAACACGGTACCAACACCATCTGTGCTTTTCATCCAATTCAAGGCAAAGAAACCGGTTACTTTCAGACTCTCAAGTATGAGAGATTCAATATTTTAAGCACAATATCAGTGTTATGGGAAGATGCTGTGTACAGTTTGACTGCCTGTTTTTGGCCCAGGACAGCTTTGGCCGTGGTGTTGGCATAGAGCTGTGCTGCCACTGCCCCTATTGACTCTAACAAGTACCAGCACTACCATTATCACACCACCAGTACTGCTGGGACCATTAATGCTTCCGTTACTATGATCACCACTTCTGGCTGATGTTTATTGAAAATTTACTGTGTATCAGATACTCCTTTAAGTTTTTTTCAAGAACTGACTCTTAATTTTTCAACAACCCTACAAGCTAGGTCCTATTATCACCGTTTTCAAGATGACAAAGGGAGGGACTGAGAGGTCAAGTTATTTGCCTGGAGTCACTCAGATAGTGAATGGACAATGATGATTCATTGTACTGGTGTTGGTTAAAACTTACCTTCTGAATTGAAAAAAAAAATGGAAGAGATTGCCCTTCTACATGTGAATAACAGGCAGCATGTGAGTTGCTTTCATGGAATGCTTGTTTTTCAAAAGAGACCAGGAGGTTGAGACTCATTTGCATCTCCACTATTATAAACTCACATTGAAAGAGGTATCTAAGCACAATCTTTGCTTTTTTAAAAGTTTGTTTATTTATTTATGCTTTTTAGGGCTGCACCTGCAGCACATGGATGTTCCCAGGCAAGGGAGTGGAATCGGAGCTGCAGCTGTCAGCCTACACCATAGCTCACAGCAACGCTGTATCCCCGACCCACTGAGCAAGGTCAGGGGTTAATTGAATCCACATCCTCATGGATACTAGCTGGATTCATTTCTGCCTCACCACAACTGGAACTCCAATTTTTGCTTTTTTGGATGGGCTGCTGCTCCTTGCCCGTGACTGCTTATTGGGTCAGGCTAGTATCTTCTTTCTGTTTAGGTCACTGTGCAGGGTCCACTGTTAGCCTTATGCCCAGATGATGTAGCTTTCATGTTTCCCTCAGTATTTTTCACATTTTCCTCTTTTCAAGCCTAAGTTCCCTACTTCAAACTATTAACTTAGTCCCCTGGTTTATGATGTAATTAAAAAAATATTAAATGTGCAAAGAGCAAGTGAAGAAAGATACTAAAATCATAAACCCGAGTTTTTGGCATTTTTCTATTTGTTCCTAGACAGCTCTCTCATACAGAAAATATGTGTGTGCACAGGAGAATGCTTAAGCTCCACTGTGGGAGGGGGATGAGGTGCCTAGGGGAGTGTGTGTGTGTGTGTGTGTAATCAAACAAAAGACAAAGAAACGCAAAAACTAAAATCAAAGCAAGCGAGTTAACAAAAACAATCACTGCTTTGTCAGGTGACAAATTCATTAAAAAGAGAAAGCCAGCTGTGCTGGTTGTTGGCTGATTTCTGCACTCTGCTCTGGCTCACTATCCAACACGACCTGGTTTTGATGTAGTTGCTAGTCCTTTTCACCCCAAGGCAGCTAACACCCATGGTTCTGTGATGGACAAGAGCACCTTGGTTTTCATGTGCAGCACAATTGCCAGCACATAAAAATGTTTCAAATCTGTGCACTTTTCTATGCACGATTAAAGAGGAGATTGGCCAACACAGGATAAGAGTATTCCGCTAACTCTTCTACAGTCTTAAGCCTTCTTAGAATGCAAAAACCAAAGCACTGCCTCCCAAACTTCAAATATGATCGATGCTCCCCAGAGGGCAAACCATATTTCTGTAACTGTATGGTATTTAGAAAGCAGAATTAAACACAATATATCAGTTGATACGATAGACCAAGATGTTCCATCTGGGAATAAGCAAACATGCAAGGTCGTGAAGAAGGAAACACGTTCTAGTGTGATTTTCTCTGTGCGGGAGCCCTCTGCCATCTGCCTGCTTTCCTAACGTAGAACAGGATATGCTTGCATGCTAGCCTTTTATGTTAAGTGCTCTATGTGAGGGGAAAAACTTCATTTCATTTTGAGCACGGTTGGCTCTTTCAAGGCTGTCACACATATAACCATCCTGTCCCTTTCGTCTCTGGACTCAGGAGGTTGGAAGCTGAACAGGGAGTCAGAAACGATGTGAACCAGCTGCCATGCGATTTCGTTTTCCTGTAGGCTGGCTACCTAGCCCTGTCCTGCTGTGTTTCAAAGGTTGAGGAGAAAAGGAAGAACACCGCTAATCATAGCAGAAGTACAATCCTGCAAAAGAAAAATTCTTCTAGAATAAAAAAACGGGGCAAGGGGAGTTCCTGCCGTGGCGCAGCAGAAACGAATCCGACTAGGAACCATGAGGTTGCCAGTTCCATCCCTGGCCTTGCTCAGTGGGTTAAGGATCCGGCGTAGGCCGGTGGCTACAGCTCCGATTAGACCCCTAGCCTGGGAACCTCCATATGCTGCAGGTCGGCCCTCAAAAGACAAAAGACAAAAAACAAAAAAACAAAAAAAAACCGGGCTAGGAAAGTCAAGGAAATTTGGAAAGAGCAGAGTCGAGGGTCAGGACCAGTGCCTGAGACCAGGTGCCGCAGAGCCTGAGGACGGCCTGTGCTCCCGCACTGCTCTGAACTCGGCATTCCGCTTGCCTTATTCCTTCTGGATGCTGCTCCTGGCTGGGTGGCGCATTCAGGAACAGCTCCAGCCAGGGAAGGAGCTGACTGGCTATTTGGTTCTTAAATCTACAGACTTGTTGGGTTTGCCAAGCTCTCTCACTTGAGAAAGTATCCCCCTCTTAGGCTGCCCCCCGGGGTTTGTGGTGACAGCTCATGCTGGAGGCCTGTGAGGCACCTTCTTTGCTCAAGGTAGTAACTGAAGTTCCATATAGGCTCTGTAGCAATGATGGGAAGTGTGGGGTTTCTCCACTGATAGAGCCACCGGAGGAAATGCTTTTAGAAAGCAGAGCCTTGCCTAGGGCCCCTCAGATGACCACTGAGGCTCCTGTCTTAAGTACTAAGTGACAAATGGAGAGTGCAGTGTCCTTTCATACTACAGTAATAAAGTCTCTTCATGGTCTGCAGTTGCCCTTTACCAACACTATTTCCACTTCACCTGGGCTCCAGGGCTTAGCGCCTTCCTTATCCCATGAAGTATGACAGAACCTCCTTTGCTTTTTAGTTCAGTTGGAGCCCACGTCAACATTTTGCCAAATACAACTTAAGAAACTGCAGGCAAATCAAAGAAAAACAAATGCAGGGGCGCCGACAGATTTTCCAAGTACAGCCTTCCTCTCATTACAGAACCACAACTGAGCTGCCAACCACTTGGCCTGTTATAGGCACCTGGGCCATTTCCTCCACCTCGGGCAAACCTAAGGTGAAAGCATTAGGCCAAGTTGCTCAGAGGTCTAGCTCCACACTGATTTGGGCTAACAGCAGGCCAAATTGAGTGGGAGCCCCTTCCTTTTTCAG
Source organism: Phacochoerus africanus (assembly GCF_016906955.1). Taxonomy (NCBI): domain Eukaryota; kingdom Metazoa; phylum Chordata; class Mammalia; order Artiodactyla; family Suidae; genus Phacochoerus; species Phacochoerus africanus. Next base: position 226,921,497 of record NC_062544.1, read on the forward strand.
ACGCTGCTCCTGGCATTATTTCTGGGCACCAGACCCCAGGGCATGTCCTGTAGCTCTGAGCTCCATTAAACTTCTGATGGCCCCTGTGGTCACACTGATTCTGGCCCTTGGGAGAGAAAGCCTTCTGTATCTTTGTTCCTCTCCAAGGCTCCTCCTCAGAATGTCTTCCATTAGTTTTCACATGAGGCCTCTTACTTGTTTCTGTCTCATGCTCCAGGCTGGATTCTTAGTGCTCTGTTTCATATGATTAAGAGTCACTAACTGGGAGTTTCCATTGCGGCTCAGTGGGTTAAGAGTCTGACATAGTGTCTGCGGGGATGCAGGTTCGATCCTTGGTCTCACTCAGTAGGTTAAGGATCTGGCGTTGCTACAAGCTGCAGTGTAGGTCGAAGATGCGGCTCAGACCCTGTGTTGCCGTGGCTGTGGAGTAGGCTGGCAGCTGCAGCTCTGATTTAACCCCTAGCCTGGGAACTTCCATATGCCTCGGGTATGGCTATTAAAAAAAAGTCACCAGTGATCATGTGCCATCTTTCCCTGTAGCCTCTCTGCATTACAAAGATGCCTTACTTCCTCCAGATTTCAAAGCCTTTTGTGGTTCAGGGATCCTCACCTGCCTGGCAGCCTGAAATTTGAAATCAATGATTCTCACCTAGGGGTAGGGGTGGGAGGAACGTTTTGCCCCTGAGAGGACATCTGGCAATGTCTAGAGATATTTTCAGTTGTCACAGGGAGGGAGTATATTACTGAAGTCTAGTAGCTAGAAGTGAAGGATAGGGTTAAACATCCTAAAGTGCTCAACGCAGATCCCAGCAACAAAGAAATCATTGGGCTGAAATGTCAATCATGTGGAATTTGAGAAACCCTGGTTCTTGGAGAAAGGTGGCCTCATCCTAATTCTTTAAGCAGGCTTGACTGATCTGTAGGTAAACATATTCCTTTGCAGTGACCGGTTTAGCAATAAATGTATGATCCATTCTAGGCCAGTGAAACACAAGAGAATTTCTTTAGGGGCTTCTGAAAAAGTCCTGCCCTCTGGACATTGTCAGGCGAGGGCATGAACCCAACCCACCTCACCATCAGCACTAGGGGCAAAGCAGAGCCAAGGGAACAGCAGGGAAAAGGCCCAGAGCCACTGGACTCAGTCAGTCCTGAAGCTTACCCTTCTGCTCAACTTCTAGGGAGAGGAGACACTCTTTATTGTTTAGGTATATTTGAGATAAACTTTGTTGTTACCTGCAGCCACATGAACCCAACTGATGCATCATGTTTATTTTTGGGGCCACTCATTCATTTCTTCTTGCCATCTGAAGGGTACCTGCAGCTCTTAGCTAATTTTCAGGGCCTTCTTGATCTTGGACAATGATCTGGCTCTGTCCACCAATGCTTCACTGTTCAGGAGACCCTTCTGACTATGAAATTTCCTTTGGTTATCATGGCAAGAATAAAATGACTTCACTCATACAATAAAAAATAACAGACCATCCATTCACAGAGCACCAACGGGACCCAACCAATCAGGCTTTCTAAGTTCACCTAGGCCTAAAATAAGAGCAAAACCTGGAGAGGGAAAAGGATAACAGAGAGAAGACATTTTGTTTTAACAGTTGATGAATAAAATGGAAAGTACCTAGCATTTTAAGGACACTAGAGCAGGTATTCTTTTATATTCTTGTATACTGGTTGTTGAATGTTATTAAAACCAGTTGCCTGGCTGGCTAGAAAAATGGACATGTTGACATTAAGGAAGACAAAAGTCAAAGAAAGGCCAGAGAACTAGCCCCCCAGCTCCTGCCAGGTGGGGTGGGGGGTCACTTTGTGTCTTTAATTTAAATGCGGAAAACACGGAACTCGACATCTGCTGCATGTGACTTAAAAACCAAGTCTCACTTCGTCATTGCTTTTCCAAATGATCACTCTGTGCCAACTAGCTTATAAGCCTGAGTAACTCATGCTGATTTAGGCTTCTCAAAATTAGGACCCTTACAAAAGATACAAACTTCCAGTTATAAACTATAAATAACTACTGGGGATACAATGTACAACATGGTGACTATTGTTAATATTACTGTACTGTATATTGGAAAGTTACTATAAGAATAGATCTTAAAAGTTTTCGACACAAGAAAAAAGTTCTAACTATTCGGGGTGATGGATGTTATTTAGATTTCTTGTGATCATTTTGCAATATACACACATATAGAATCATGTTATACAACCAAAACCTATGCAATGTTACGTGTCAATGATATCTCAATTTAAAAAAAAATGGGGGCATTTTTTTTTAAGATATGATAAAAAGATCAAGCAACTGAACTCCTTTGTTCAAATCCTCAGAATGGAGGAAAGAGCATATAACAATAGTTGAATAATCAATTACTCTGAATTTCCCAAAGTTATACTCTTTTATACTTGCTAGTCTCAAATATTTGTTTTCTAGATCCTTGGGGGGGTTTGGGGAGGAAACCTTCTATCTCAGTTTAGGCAAAGTAAGTTCTGTTTTGGAGTTGACACGATAAGTTCTTAATATTGTTCACAAATCAGCTTTGAGACAAGATAGATATGAACAATTTATGTCCTAGAAAAGATTAAATGTTTCAAAAAGATGAATTGCTGAAAAATGGGCTGCAGGGGACTACAGGGAACATTCTGAACAAAAGCTCTTAGTGAGAGCTCCATACTCGGTAATTATCAGCTATAACAATTGGTTCTCATTAGCTCTGCTATCTGTAGAAAGGCTGTAGATTAGACTACTCTGGGAGAGACAGGAATCAAAAGAGGGTTTGAAAATCAGAAAAGGCACAGAGACAAAAGTACCAAATGGGATGTTGCCACATACTTGACATCATTTTGAATTGAAACCAAGGATTTTTCTTACCATCATTGGAACCAAAGCTTCCATCAATGGATTTTCTCTGAAACCTGCAAACAAGCACATACACATGCTCCTAAGACAGCAAAAACCTCAGCATTTTACATTTGTTCCCTATTGACTTTGTTGCAGATTTGTCTGCTGGGATCTCTTAAAAATGGGCTGCTGGAAGTGCGGAAAAATGGAACTCTGGTACATTCCCGGTGGGACTATAAAGTGGAGTAACCACTTTTTTTTGTTTGTTTTTGGTTTTGCTTTTTAGGGCCACACCCTCGGCATATGGAGGTTCCCAGGCTAGGAGTCAAATAGGAGCTACAGCTGCTAGCCTACACCACAGACACAACAACACCAGATCCGAGCCGCATCTGCGAACTACGTTACAGTTCATGACAATTCTGGATCCTTCACCCACTGAGTGAGGCCAAGATGGAACCTGCAGTCTCATGATTCCTAGTAGGATTCGTTTAGCCACTTTGTAAAACCATTTGGCAGTTCCTTAAAAAGTCAAACCTATAGAGACACATCATGACCCAGCAATTCCATGCCTAGGCACATACATGCAAACGCCAACAAACACAGACACACACATACCTTCATTAATTTTTTTCCATATTCATTTATTTTCAGACAATTCACATGCCATAAAATTCACCCTTTACTGTGCACAATTCAATGAATTTTAGTATGTTCACAAGGTTGTGCAACTATCACTGTTATCTAATTCCATACTTTTTCATCATTCCCCCAAAGAAATCTCAAACCATAGCAGTCATTCTGCATTCTCTACTTCTCCCAGTGCCTGCCAACTACCAATCTACTTTCTGTCTCTATGAATTTGCCTACTCTGGACATTTCATATAAATGGAATTGTATTGTATGTGGTCTTTTTGTCTGGCTTCTTTCACTTAGCATAATGCTTTCAAGGTTCACATATGTGGTAGCATGAATCAATATTTCAGTCTTTTTATGGCATAATAATATTCCATCATACGGGTATACCACATTTAATTTATTCGTTTACACTTGATGTGCATTTTGATTGTTTCCCTTTTTTTGGTGATCATGAGGACCACTCTTATGAACATTTGTGTACAAATTTTTGTGTGGATATATGTATTAAATTCTCTTGGCTATATACCTAGCAAGTGCTGGGTATGAGATAACTGTATTTAACTTTTTTTTTCTTAAACTGTTTTCCATAGCAGCTTTATAGCAGGAATTATTTTACATTCCCACTAGCAATGTAGAAAGTTACAGTTTCTTCACATCATTACCAGCTCTTACTTCCATTTAAAAAAACTTTATTAATGGAGTTCTGGTTGCGGCTCAGTGGTAATGAACTTGACTAGTACCCATGAGGATGCAGGTTCGATCCCTGGCCTCTCTCAGTAGGTTAAGGATCTGGTGTTGCTGTGAGCTGTGGTGTAGGTCACAGACGTGGCTCAGATCTGGCGTGGCTATGGCTATGGCATAGGCCAGCAGCTGGGGCTCTGATTCAACCCCTAGCCTGGGAACTTCCACATGCAGTGGGTGTAGCACTGAAAAAAAAAAAAATAACTTTATTATAGCCATCCTAGTGGATATAAAGTGATATCTCATTATAGTTTTGATTTTCATTTCCATGATGGCTAATCATGTTAAGCATCTTTTCAAATGCTTATTGGGGAGTTTCAGTTGTGGCTTAGTGGTAATGAATCTGGCTAGCAGTCATGAGGATGCGGGTTGGATATCTGGCCTCACTCAGTGGGTTAAGGATCTGGCATTGCTGTGAGCTGTGGTGTATGTCAAGATGTGGCTTGGATCCCAAGTTGCTCTGGCTGTGGTGCAGGCCGCAGCTGCAGCTCTGATTCAACCCCTAGCCCGGGAACTTCTATATGATGCAGGTGCAGCCATAAAAACCAAAAAAGAAAAAAAAAAAAAAAGGAACAAATGCTTACTGGCCATTTATATATTTTCTTTGGAGAAACATCTATTCAATTAAAAAAAAAGTCTGTTTTTAAATGGGGAATCATGGGTTGTAAGAATTCTTTAAATTGTTTGGATACTAGACTCTTAGTGATTTGCAACACATTTTCTTCAATTATGTGTATTGTATTTTCACTTCCTTGATAATGTCCTTTAAAAACACAAAAACTTTAATTTTGATTAAGTCCAATTTACCTATTTTTTTTCCTCTTGTTATTTGTGCTTTTGGTGTCATATCTAAGAAACCATGGCCTAATCCAAGGTCACAAAGATTTATGCCTATGTTTTCTTCCCATGCCTATGTTTTATATATTTGGCTCTTTTATTTAGCTCTTTGTTCTGTTTAGAGTTAATTTTTGTATATGATGTGAGATATGGGTACAACTTCATTCTTTTTCATGCAGATACCCAAGGTGTCTCGACCCCATTTGTTGAAAAAGCATATCCTTATTCCATTGAATTGTCTTGGTACCCTTGTCAAAAATCAGTTGACCATAGCAGTTCCTGTTGTGGCTCAGTGAAAATGAACCCAATAATATCCATGAAGATGTGGCTTCGATCCCTAGCTCTGCTCAGGGTAATGGATCTGGCATTGCTGTGAGCTGTGGTATAGCTTGCAGATGTGGTTCAGATCTGGTGTTGCTGTGGCTGTGGTGTAGACCTGCAGCTGTAGCTCCGATTTGACCCATAGCCTGGGAATTTCCATTTGCCACAGGTGTGGCCCAAAAAGGAAAAAAAAAAATCAATTGTCCATAAATATAAGGGTTTATTTCTGAACTCTCAATTCCATTCCATTGAACTATATATCTTCCCTTATGTCAGTGCCAGAGTTTTGAATATTGTAGCTTTGTAGTTAGCTTTGATATCAGAAAGTGTAAGACCTCAAGCTTTGTTCTTTTTTAAATGATTATTTTTCCTAGTCTGGGTCCCTTGCATTTCCTTATGAATTTTAAGATCAGTTTATCAATTTTTGGAAGAAAGTCAGCTTTGATAGGGATTGTGTTGAATCTGTAGATGAATTAGGGGCATACTGCCATGTTTTTTAGCTTAGAATGCTGCTGTAACAAATTATCACAATCTTAGTGGTTTAGAACAGTACAAATTTATTGCATTGAGATCTAGATGTCAATTGTAAAATGAATCTTATGTGGCTAAAACCAAGATATCAACAGGGGTGTATTCCTTCTGAAGATTCCAGGGGAGAAGCCATTTCTTTATCTGTTCCAATTTCTAGAGGTAGCCTGCATTCCTTCAGTCACGGCCCCTTCCTCCGTCTTCAAATATATTACTCCAACTTCTGCTTGCCTCATCACTCTTCCTCCTGTTTTTGACTCTCTTGCCTCCCTGAGATAAGGACTTTGGGATTACGTTATACCCACATGGATAATTACGGATAATCTTTATAACTTTATCACATCTGCAAAGTTTCTGTTGCCATGTAAAGTAACATATTCACAGGTTCCGAGTATTAGAACGTGGACATCCTTGGGGTGGGGGTCGGGGGACATTATTCTGTTTACTACAACATCTGAACAATATTAAGTCTTCCAATCCATGGACACAGGATATTTTTTTATATATTTAGGTTCTCTTTAATTTCTTTCAAGGATGTTTTGCAGTTTTCAATGCACAAAGTCTTATATGTAATTTGTTAATTTTTTCTTAAGTATTTTATTATTTTTGATGCATTTGTAAATAGGATGGTTTCTTTAATTTCATGTTTGAATTGTGCATTGCTGGTGTATAGAAATATAATTTATTTTTGTATATTGATCTTGTATCCTGCAATCTTGGTAAACTTAGGGTTTCTTTTTGGCGCTGATGAAAATTAGATAATGGTGATGGTTGTGCAACTGTGATTACACTAACGCTACTAATTTTTTTTTTGTCTTTTTTTCTCTTTGTAGGGCCACACCTGCGGCATATGGAGGTTCCCAGGCTAGGGGTCAAATTGGAGATGTTGCTGCCGGCCTGTGTCACAGCCACAGCAACGCCAGATCTGAGCCACATCTGTGACCTACACCACAGCTCACGGTAATGCCGGATCCTTAACCCACCAATTGAGGCCAGGGTCAAACCCCAACCTCAGTGTTCTTAGTTGGAGTCACTTCTGCTGTGCCATGACGGGAACTCCAAAAACTACTAAATTTTAAAAAGGGTAAATTTTAAGGTCTATGAATTATATCAATAAAGCTATTGTTTTAAAAACCAGGTAGGAGTTCCCACTGTGGCATGGCAGGCTAAGGATCTAGCATTGTTGCTGTGGTGGCACAGGTTTGATCCCCAGCCCAGCACAGTGGGTTAAGGACCTGCTGCTGCTGCAGCTGCAGCATAAGTCACAGTTGCGGCTTGGATTTGATCCCTGGCCTGGGAACTTCCATATGCTATGTGTGTAGTCAAAAAAAAAAAAAAAATTTTTTTTTTAAATAAAAGCAAAAAACCAGGTATAGCAAATGGAAATGCCTATCAAAAATTAAAATGTGAATTACCCTTTTCCCCTAAATAAGCCTCCCTTCTGAACGTGAGATTGGAGTGGGGAGAAGAGCGGGGAAGAGTTGGGGGCTCTATGTGTCTGTACTTTGGTACATGTTCTTATTTACTTCCAGACGGGGACCCCAGAAGTTGCACATTCCTGATCCTGGATGTTTGGTGGGAGAACTTCTCCTCATCTCTCTTTTGTTCCTAAACACAGCAAACTCATCTCTGCCTCAGGGCGTTTGCTCTTGTTCTCTGCCTGGGCCACTCTCTCCCCAAATCCCTACATGGCTGGTTCCTTCTTGCCATTCAGGTCTTGGTTCTGAGAGGTCTTCCCGGCTGAACACATCAAATCTAAAGTAACTTCCCCACTCTAATCATTCTCTGTCCCACTACTGTGTTTGTTCTCCCTCATCACTGGCTGAAATTATTTCTTTATTATTTGCTTACTTGCTTAGATTTTTTTCGTTTGTACAATGTTAGCTCTATTTGAGTAGGGATCTAGACCATCTTGTTCACCACTTTATCCCTAACCTTTAGGACAGGCCTGGCACACAGGAAATGATAACTAAATATTTGTTGAGTGAACAAGGCTATATCATTAAGGAGAGTAGTAACAAATGGGTCTGACTGTTCCAGCTGACAAATGAGGCTCTAGTGAAAGGCATTTTTAAAAACAATTTTAGTAATATTAACTAGCAGGAAATTGCATGAACTCATAAAAGATGATGTGTTTGGATTACGTTTGTATTAACAGGCTTTAGCCATATTTGCCCTAGTTTTTGGAGCTGATAAAATTCTTTATTAGTTAAATGATTTACAAAGCTAGGGTGAAGCAGGCACATATCCAGTGAACAAAGGGAAAAATAGGAAATGAGAACTAAGCTAGATTGAGTGCAAAATGGCTGCACCTCATCTTGTACTCAGAACCTTCAATCAAAAGTGGAGTCTAGGGAGTTCCCATTGTGGTGCAGCAGAAATGAATCTGACTAGTATCCATGAGGATGTGGGTTCGATTCCTGGTCTTGCTCAGTGGGTTGGGATCTGGCGTTGCTGTGAGCTGTGGTGTAGGTCACAGATTCAGCTTGTATCCAGTGTTGCTGTGGCTGTGGCTGGCAGCTCTAGCTCTGATTCAACCCAACCCCTAGGCTGGAACTTTCCTATGCCACGAGTGCAGCCCTAAAAAGCAAAAAAAAAAAAAAAAAAAAAAAGTTGTGGAGTCTGTATCTTCCCCTCTCGAATCTGGCCTGGCCTCATTATTGGTTTTGGCCAATAGGAAGAATGGGAATGATATCGTGCCACTTTTGAACCTAAATCTTAAGGAGGCCTTGCATTCTTCTGCTATCTCTCGAGCGGAGATACAATAAACCAGGGCTAGGCTGCTGGATTATGAGAGGCAAAGTGCAGCTGAGGCCGGTCTAGAAAAGCCGGCTCCTCTCTGATCTGCCAGTCGATTTCACTCCATGACTACACCCGGCTGAGATCTCTGAACCCAGTCCCGATTAGCAGAATCATCCAGCTGACCCACAGATTTGTGAGAAAATGTAAATATGTATTGCTGTATGCCATTGGCAGCTTTATGGTTGATTTTTATGCAGCGTTATTGTCGCAATAGATAACTAATACAGGATTCAAGTGAAGGATGAGTAATCAGGATCATGCAGTTTGAATTCACGGTCTGGCAGGGTGACTGAGAGCAAGGAATAGGAGACACATATTTACTGCTTGGCCCAGGGCCTACCATTCATCATGAGGCCTCCATAAATACCTGTTAAATGAATTGGGGCTTGGGGGGGGGGGTTGGGCCGGGAATGGCTTTTAGGGGAGGGAAAACACAGCATAAAAACACACTGGATTCTTAGTTTCCTGAGGGCAGGAGCCATGTCTCTTATCAATGCTCTCATCCTGATCTCATAGCATGTAATGCAAACCCCACATATATTAGTAATAAGGTATAAGGGGCTCAACAAGCACATGACTTTCTGCTCCAAGACTGGCTTTACTTGGTTATGTAGAACATGATGTTTTTTCTGCTTAGGCTAATGAAGGAAGAGTTCTATTAGCATTTCCCCTCAGTCTATTCTCCTATTTAGAATGCCAAGTGGTTCTGATGTCTCCAGATTTTTACTTTCAGTTTTCCTATATTTGGAAAGAATCTATGCCCATGCCAGACTGTAGCAAAATAATCTGGCAGCTAGAGGTTTCAACAGAGTCTTAGACTACAACTTTCAAAAACTGTGCTCGCTTTAGCAGGCTGAATAACAGCTGTAGAGAGATTGACATCCAGTCATGAACTTAATTTTTTGTCTGTTTGTATGTTGATTGTACCTGCTAGCTAATGAAAGAGGTGAAATCCCATTTTATAAAATCTAAAACATCAGTTGTAGACACAGTCTTCTGAAGAGAGGCAGAAGAGATGAACTTCTTTTCCCATGACACGGCGTTCATCTGAGTCGAAATTCACAGCTTTTGGACCCATGGACCCAGTCAAATCCATGCCCGATTTTTGATCAGGTCTCTGGATCAGGACTGCCCTCCCTCACATGCCCTGACTACTCTAGATCCATCTGATCAACTTGCTTAGGAGCCAAGGCTCTGGAGCCAGACTACCTGGGTTTAAATCCCATCTCCTTCATTTACCAGTTGTGAATTCTTGGTCAAATTGCTTAACCTCTCAATGCCTCAGTTTCCTTAACCATCAAATGATGAGAATGCTAGTACTCATTGCAAGGTTTTAGATGAGATAATCTACTTAAAGGTCCCAGCACAGTGCCTGGTGTAGAGCAAGTACTTGTTCAATGTTAGTGATTATGATCTGATAAATTGAGCTGATAATCAGTTAAATGTATACTTTCCAGATATAATATTTGCCTGTAGGCTGATATTTTTGTTTTTAACTTTTTATTTGAAAATAAACTCAAATTTATAGAGAAGCTGTAAGTATAAGAACAGAATATAGAACAGCCATATATCATTATCTAGATTCACCTATTAACATATTACCCCCTTGCTTTACCATTCTCTGTCTCTGGGTGAAGGTTTTGGTGTATTCATATATATGTACATATAAACATTTTTCTGAATTGTTTACAAGTACACTCTTTTCACTGGGGGCGCCAAACTCTTGGGAAGGGAAATGTCCTTGGTCAAATTAGAGTATGATTATCTCCCCACCTCTTTTTTTTCTCTCAAAGAACATTTTACTGTAAAATTGATGCTACAAAGTAAGAAGGCACTTGGTAATGTGGTGTCAATTCATATTTATTTATTGCATTAAGATTTATTTTAAGCATTAATTTTTCTTTTTGCTGGACTGCGTAAAGCTGTTTCTAAAGCTCCATGTTAGGCAGAACTCTCTTCCTGTATTCCACAGGATTTACATGTAGTATTGGGTCTAAAAATACCCAACCTGTCTTTCTGTTAAAGTTTCATTAACTGTGAAAATAACTAGCACTACCAGCACTTTGTGCAGGACATTGATGTAAACACTGCAGTTATACTAGTCTATGAGGTAAATTATCTCATTTTACGGATGAGGAAAGTGAAGCACAGAAAAGTTTAATAATTTGCCCAAGATCACACAGTTAGCAGCCAAAGTAGATTTGAATCCAATCAACATGGCTTTAAAGTCTAATGTGTTAATCTCTAAGCAGAGGCATTCTTGTTTTGGCTCAGTGGAAATGAATCTGACTAGTATCCATGAGGACACAGGTTTGATCCCTGGCCTCTCTCAGTGGGTTAAGGATCCTGCAATACCATGAGCTGTGGTGTAGGTCACAGACGCGGCTTGGATCTGGTGTTGCTGTGGCTGTGGTGTAGGCTGGCAGCTGCAGCTCTGATTCAACCCCTATCCTGGGAACCTCCATATGTTGTGGGTGTGGCCCTAAAAAAAAAAAAAAAAAAAAGACCAAAAAAAATCTCTAAGCAGAGACAGGTGAAGGGGCTGATGTTTCCTGAAACTCTTGACATACCTGATATAATGAACAAATGCAATAAACAGGCATCCCAAGTAGAAGGAGAAGAAGATGAGGAAACTGAGAAGAATGGATTTCACATAAATGGATTCTGAGGGAAGAGAAACAGCTTTGGTCAGGATTCCTTAGGAGAAAAGAGGACCACGCTTGAGACAGGACAGCTTCATGGGCCCATCTGCATCACACCCATTCTTAAGTCCTAAGATAATTCCCATTCAGAGCAGTGAAGCTACTGGAGGTCACCCAGACATGATCCATAAATGGCTGCCTCTCTCAGAGCTGACTTCCTTGGGGAAGCTGGGAAGGGACTTCCCATACACAACTTCATGACTGAGTTCCTTTCCTTCCTACAAGGGACTTAACAAGATGCTTTGATTTCCTCTTTTATTTCTAAGGTAAGTATTAGTTTTCTTATGATGTTTCTCTGGAAAGACAGCATTAGGATTGAATTACATGATCAACTTGCTGACATAGGAATCTCTCCACTGAGTCCTAGCACCATCACTGACCTTTAATGGAAGGTACAATGGTCACTTTAAGGTTCTTTGCACGTTGTAGATTCCAGGTCTGGTTCTCCTTTTCTGATAAAAAAGAACAAGGCACAATGGATCAGATACTAGGTTCCTGGCCTCTCATCTGAACAGTTGTTTAAAAACTGTCCAGAATGAACTCTGGTTGCTGAATTTTCTTTTAGTAAGAACTATATGAAACACCCAACCCCCAGACCTTCAAACCATCTTAATACTCCTTTTGTTTAAAACTTTCAATTTGGCCTTTGCTTGGGTGCATTTTGGTAGCACTAAGTGACACAAATGAGACTGCAGCCTCCCTTCCTGTGTGAAGAAGGCTTGACATTCTCCTGATATCATATGGCTCAACATGCCACAGACATCTGAAGAAACAGCTGCAAAAATAAAGAGCTACTTTTTCTTTTGGTCTGCATTTTTCTAGCCAGTGAGAATTTGTTTTTTCTTATATAGCCATCAAAGGACTTGTAGTTTACTAAGGACATTGGACATTGGCAAAACTCTAGAGCTGTGTAATTAGGAGATGAAAGAATACAAGAGAAGGAAATTCACCTAAATACCAGAGGAATAATGTTATACTCAACAGTAAATGCTGTCTGTATGGATCACATATGGCCCATCAGCTGTCGGGGAGAGAGGGGGGTCCGTGTTTTCAACTGACAGCCTATTCCATTCCCATGGTAGTTGGCGGGTAGTTACCCACCGCCATTTGTACTATGCCCAAGATCTTATATAATGCCTGTCATTGGGATGAGTTTTTCCACTTGCATCCTTACTGTCTTGAAAGTTACAATTTTGGCAGTGGGGATTGAGAACTCTGAATTTTCCCTGTGGAAATAATGACTACTGATAAATAGAAGTGGCTCCATTCCTGCTAGCTACCAAAATGACCTTAGAACGTGGACCTTGAGGAGTTCCCATCGTGGCTCAGTGGTTAACGAATCTGACTGAGAACGATGAGGTTGTGGGTTTGATCCCTGACCTTGCTCAGTGGGTTAGGGATCCAGTGTTGCCGTGAGCTGTGGTGTAGGTCGCAGAGGCAGCTCGGATCTGGCGTTGCTGTGGCTCTGGTGACCGGCAGCTACAGCTCTGATTAGACCCCTAGCCTGGGAACCTCCATGTGCCGTGGGAGCAGCCCCAGAAAAGGCAAAAAGGCAAAGGGCAAAAAAAAAAAGAAAGAAAGTGGGCCTTGATTTGCTGTATAAGGTCATTACTTCATAGTAGCAAATATATGTTGAGTAAAGGGCCAACTGAGTGAACATAGCTCACATGGTCTGAAGGAGTACAAGACTCTGAAAAGATTTAATGCACTGAATGGCATTTTTAGTATCAGTAAGATCTTGAGATCTATTATTTTCTTCCCTTTATTTTTTTTCTCGAGTATGTCTCAGACTGTCTTACCAAGCCACTGCTGATGACCCCCATGCAGTAGGAACTAGAGATGGTCAGAAGAGGCCTGAAGGGGTTGAAATGAGCTTTTAGCTTCCTTTCCATTCCATTAGGTTTTTCTAAGTAGCCAAATATTCCTCACTGTTGCTTACCCTGGATGAAGAAAGATCCTCCACAGGTATAATCTTCAGGCTTTATCACAAACACCACAAAGAACTGCTCACCTGGAAAATCCTTCTTCTGCATAAGACATAAAAATAACAACAAGAAGGGAGAAAGTCCATAATGGTGAGGACAAAAAGAAGAACGAGAAGAAAAGTTAAATTCATTCCTGCTCCCTAATTCCTTAGAAAGGACTTTCACGTTCCCATGACAGACTCTAGATTATCCACAATAAAAAACTTGTCATATCCAAGAAATTATGTAGGTACACTGTTCTGGTTTCAATTTATCTTGGGCCCACTTGAATGCTTAGAACAGTAATAGACCTCATATAAAAAATGTCAACAGGCTATAGTTAATGATTAATATTTGTATGTTAAGTTCTGTAAGAAACAATTTTTAGAGCAGTTTTAGCTTCATTATAGTGTTTTTATTACTTTAAAAATCTAATGATAATTGACTTTCCTTGAAGTCCCACAGTCAGTAGTTAAATAAATAATTTAGGCTAGGGAAGCAAAGACTCAAGATAGGAGACCTGAGTTATAGATGGCTTTGACTTTCTCTAGGTGGGCTTCTCTGTGTCCTGGTTTCTTATCCGTGAATGAAGCGTGAATCTTTAAGGTCCAGTATACTTCTAAAACTCTGACATTTTTAAAAATTATCCTCAAATTTCTGGTATTATGCTTGTTTATTTAGTCTTTTAAGGGTCATACCCCTGGCATATGGAGGTTCCCAGGATAGGTGTCTAATCGGAGCTGTAGCCACCAACCTGTGCCACAGCCACAGGAATGCCAAATCTGAGCCGTGTTTGTGACCTACACCACAACTCACGCATCCTTAACCCACTGAGCAAGGTCAGGGATCTAACCTGCATCCGCATGTATGCTAGTCAGATTTGTTCCGCTTAGCTACAATGGGAACTCCTTATATTATGTTTAACCCACTGAGAAAATGGCCTAAGACTGAATCAGGTGTCCAAAAGAGAGGTAATAATTTATTGCCAAACACATCCAAATTAAAAATGTACTGATATACTTTGTATTTCATTGATTTAGTGTCTAGATGATATAAAAGCTGAGTTTCCTACTTTTTCTTTTTTGTCCTTTTAAATTTGGGACCACGTAATGCTGAGGTGCTAAGTAAATAATAAATAATAATTTAAAAAAGCAGATATGAGATAACAAATTGAGGCATTAGAAAATTAAAACCTGACGAAAAGATGTTTTCAGGTCTGATACCTAAATTATAATTAACCTTTCCTCATTCATGACTTGCTGTTCAATAAATAGTTTCTCCTTGCTTAGAGAACCCATCAAATTGCTCAGATACCTCAAGTAAGTAACACTCTAAAGGTAGGGATGGAATCTCTTTGAAAATATACTGACATGACGTGGATGTACTTTTGCCATAAAGTGACCTTTGAAATCATTATTCAATTATAATACCCGAAGGGCAAACTACTGCACAAATGTGATTCATATTCCTTTGAACCTATGCATTCTGTCCAAAATTAAAGTTGTCTTTTGGTTACTGTTACAAATTATTAGACTATTTTTTAACTGAAGTTTAGTTTTTCAAAAAGTTAATTAATTGATAATTAATTTTTCTTTTGGGGCTGCCCCCACAGCATGTGGAGCTCCCACTCAAGGCATGAGACCCGAGCCACTGTTGCGACCTATGGCAATGTGGGATCCTTAACCCCCTGTGCCAGGTGGGGATCAAACCTGCCTCTCAGCACTGCAGGGACAGTGCCAATCCCATTGTGCCACAGCAGAAACTCCTAATTGAAGTACATTTGATTTACAATATTGTTTTGGTGTATTTAACTGCTTTAAATGGATCACATAAACTTTACTGCACACTGGCAATCCCCCGTTGAGTAGATTGGAATCTTTTGCCCTTACCTCTCTAAGCAATCTACAGATACACGTCCTGCTGCATCACAGGTTCCCAAGATGCCCTAAGGGGAGTGGGGCACCTGGAGAAGCGGCATTGTTCACCATTACCTAGGCTTTGAGTTAAAGTGTAGCAATCCTTGTTTCAAATCATTCAGAAAGGAAAGTGATTTGGAGTTCATGTTGTGGCTCGGTAGGTTAAGAACCCAACACCATGTCTGTGAGGATGTGAGTTCAATCCCTGGCCTTGCTTAGTAGGTTAAGGATCCAGTGTTGCCACAATCTGTGGTGTAGGTCGCCACAGCTGTGGCAACGCCAGAGATCGAACCTGCAACCTCATGGTTCCTAGTTGGATTCATTAACCACTGAGCCATGACGGAAACTCCAGCGCCAGATTCTTAACCAATTGCGCCAGGCTAGGGATCAAACCCGCACGGCCACAGAGACAACGCTGGCTTCTTAACCTGCTGTATCACAGAGGAAACTCCTCTCTTAGGTTTTTTTAAGTTCAGAAGCAAACCCCACTGGACCAGTAGGTAACTTGCTTATAAACTGTGCATTGTCATTGGCATTAATGACCACAGAGGCGATGTCTCACCTGTAAAGTGATGGCAGCTTTCTTGGTCATGGACTGATAGACACCGTTAAATTCCACATTGTGGTCGAGATCATACACTGGGCACTGCAACGTGCATGAAGGATAAAAAGGAAAGCATCACTAACGTCACACTATACATACTGCACATACCGGATCACAGAGCACAGGGTCTTTACTGAGCCAGAAATCATGAAAAGTTTTCCCCAGAAGAGTCATAAGATAGTCCTCCTAAAACTTGGTGCCTTGTCCTCGGAAGTCAAGGTCACCACATAGCAAAGAGAACTTTAAAAATTATCTTAAAGTGTATCATACCTTTCCCACTTTTTATTAACACCTTACAAGAGAGAAAGGGCCAGATGACACAACAAAAAATTTAAAAACATAGAACAAACAGTAGGTTTCCATTTTTCTTGTGGAGCCCACAACCTATCTTAATCCTCCCTCCCTCCCTTCCTCTGTTTATTTTGGTGAGTTTTCTTATCTCCCCAGATCAGTAATCTACAACTTAGACTGCCTACTTATGTGTACAAGATACTGTTGGTTTGTTTTTTAAATTGAGCAGTTTTATCCTGTAAAAGGATGACGTGGTACTCACCCTCCTCTCTCTTTTATCCTGGGACAACATAATGCAATCGAAAGGTTGACAAGTTATTGAGACTCACCATGATATTCTGGACTGAAACAACAGAACATGGATAAGCCTTTTCAGACACGACTTTAATGATAACTGAGTCCACATCTTCAGGGAATTTGTATAGAAAATACTGCATATAAGAAAAAGAGAGATGGGATTTGTCAATGTTAAGAAATGTTAACAATCATGAACTCAAACTATTTTCACATGAATAAGACAGTTTCCTCTAATATTAGGTGCAAAGTTCAGATGTAAATCTCAGTAAGCCTCCATGAGTTCTGCCAGCCCTTCATCTCCTGAATACTGAGCAGGAGCTCTGTGCAGGGCTCAGAACCTAGGAATCAATCCAGCAGTGAACAAGATGAAGGAGCCATTTCCTTCCAATATCACCATAGCAATTTTTAATGGTATTTCTTTCTCAACTAAACTTTACTACATTTCATTTCTATTTAGATTTCTTCTTTGGATTAGAGATATGTGAAATGTAACAGGAGATAAGGTTTGCCTCAGTGTGGTCATTTTGAAACAGGAAGCTCCACCATGAAAAACAGATAAGCCTGTTCTTCAAGAATTTTAATCACCTTCCCATAGGCAAGAATGAGCACTAGGCCCACCCTTCCCCTAGAATTTTTTTTTTTTTTTTTTTTTGCCAAAGAATCTATTTGCTGGCTGCAATATAGTGAGATGACATTTAGATCCAAAGATGAAGCCCCTACAGCTAGCCCCCTGAAATATGTTCACAGTTTTGGGCAGGCTGAGATAACTTTAAAAGTATTTCTCAAATATCATCAAAATAAGGAAACATTTATAATACACAGAGGTTATATTATTTACCTATTTAGACTATCAATCTACTGGAAAAATGTATTAACCCTAAATTTTAAATACTTTGCTAATGATGAAAAGAGGGTTTTTTTCCCCCCAATAATTATAAATATGGTAACTGGTTGAGAAGCTTGACATGAAATACATGATTAAGATTTTAAGGAAACCAAACCAAACAAGCCCCCATCCTAGGGCTTTCATAAATCTATCACTTAAAAGGAGAGGCAAAATAGCTTAAAAGGAGAGGCAAAATAGCTTAAAACTTAATTTTGCAGTCCAACATCCTCTCCACTAACCTTATTCTGAGAACCAGGGCAATAAAAACAGAACTTTTTCAATAATCCAAAGCTTTCTGATGGGGAAAAAAATAATCTCAACATTAAAGAGTGTCATTAATGCTACTGTTAGGAAGTCTTTTCGCGCCTTGTAACAGATGGCAACATGCTCAAGAACTCATTTCATCTTGTGCTTTCATTTTGGAGCTCGATTCAAATACATATAAGGCTTTTCCAAAGCTGAATACTCTGGAATTCCCAAGAGGTGTTCTTGGTTCTTAGAGGCACCATACTGAGCAATAATGAGTATCATATATATTCTTATATATTCTAGGAACTGGTTTTGTACAAATAGTAGACATCTGCTGAAGGATTATTCATATCCCAAAGTATTATCAGTGTTCTTTATCTCTAAATTACATAAGCCCCAAATAAATAAACCGCTTGCCTTGATAATCTACTTTTACCAGAAAGAAGCAAATGACAAGGATCCGAAGCAATGCCTGGAAGTTGGGCTAAAAATCACCATCTTGCGTCCTGATTACCTATCCAGTTTCTGTCAAATGCTTCTATCTACAGGAACAGAGGCAGACAGTGGTGATGCAGGTTGTCTGAGTACAATGCCATAATTTGGGCGCATTTGTAGGAACAGAAAAATTTTCCTACCATTGAAGAGGATATAAGAGTCCAAAATGGGAATAGTTACAAGTAAAGTAAGACCTTCATGGAGGTCAAAGAATTTCCATTTTGTTTCATGAGTTTGTTCCAGATATATTTTACTCTAGTTTGTGATTTATAAAGAAATTATTTGTTCTTTAATGTTCAATACTTTTTTAAAAATGAAAAGAAGCTAGAATATGTAATCACTAGTTTTTAGTCTACAAAGTGCATCATGGCACTCAGTCTATCATATATATTATAGCTCTGGATAAGGCTATTAGACTGTACTCTTTTTGTAGTTGGGCAGCAGGTTTTTCCCTCTGTGTCTAGATCTCTCTCATGACGCCTAGCAACTAGTGCTTTCAAATATTTCACAAAATAAGTGATGGATACTTTGAGGGCAATAGCTTGTGGGCCCATAGTCAGTCATCTTCTGTCACTTGGTGGCAGCATATATGCACTGTGGAGGCTTTCCCTGATGGGAAATTTAACTTTTTTTTTTTTTTTTGGCAAGAAATAGATTTATTAAGATAGGATGCTTGTGAGAGGTGCAAGTGGGCAGGCACAGCAGCTCTGCTGGAAATTTAACTTTTTATTTTATTTAAAAAATTTTACTGAGGTATTGTTGATTTACAGTGTTGTATTAGCCTCAGGTTTACAGCAGAATGAATCTGTCACACATATACATACCTCCCTTTTTTTTGTTGTTTTTTTGTTTTTTTGTTTTTTTGCCTTTTCTAGGACCACTCCTGCGGCATGTGGAGGTTCCCAGGCTAGGGGTCTAATCAGAGCTGTAGCCGCCGGCCTTCACCAGAGCCACAGCAATGCGGGATCCGAGCCATGCCCGCGACCCACACCACAGCTCACGGCAACGCCAGATCCTTAACCCACTGAGCGAGGCCAGGGATCGAACCCGCAACCCCATGGTTCCTAGTCGGATTCGTTAACCACTGAGCCACAATGGGAACTCCCATACCTCCCATTTTTTTCCATATAGGTTATTGCAGAACATAGAATAGACCTCCCTGTGCTATACAGTGGGTCCTTGTTAGCTATCTATTTTACATATGGTAGTGTATGTGTTAATCCTATCATCCCAGTTTATGCCCTCCCCCCATGTTTCCACTTTGGGAACCATAAATTTGATTTTGAAATCTGTGAGTTTGTTTCTGTTTTATAAATGAGTTCTTTTGTATCATTTTTATTAGATCTCACATATAAGTGATATCATATGATATTTGTCTTTCTTTGTCTGATTTATTTCTCAGTATGATAATCTCTAGGTCCATCCATGGTGCTGAAAATACCGTTATTTCATTCATTTTTATGACTGAGTAAAATTCCATTGTATGTATGTACTGTATCTTCTTTGTCCATTCCTCTGTTGATGGACATTTAGGTTGCTTCCATGTCTTGGCTATTGTAAATAGGGCTGCAATAAACATGGGGTGCATGTACCTTTTCAAATTATGTTTTCCTCCAGATATATGCCCAGGAGTAGGATTGGTGGTTCTATATTTAGTTTTTTTAAGGAAACTCCGTACTACCCTCCATAGTGGTTGCACGAATTTATATTCCCACCAACAGTGTAGGAGGGTTCCCTTTTCTCCACATCCTCTCTAGCACTGTTTGTTGACTTTTTAATGATGGCCATTCTGACTGGTGTGAAGTGATGCCTCACTGTGGTTTCAGTTTACATTTCTCTAATAATTAGTGATGCTGAGCATATTTTCATGTGATAAAAACTCTCCAGAACGTGGGCATAGAGAGAGCCTACCTCAGCATAATAATGACCATATATGACAAGCCCACAGCTAACATCATTCTCAGCAGAAATTTAACTCTTACAGCTGTGCAGGAGTTGGCTTTTGTGGGCTTGGGGAACTGATTGTTTACATCAATCCCCAATTCTGTGTTCAATGATGTCATAGTGGCAGCTTGAAATCAGCCAGGG
Organism: Phacochoerus africanus; assembly: GCF_016906955.1. Classification (NCBI taxonomy): domain Eukaryota; kingdom Metazoa; phylum Chordata; class Mammalia; order Artiodactyla; family Suidae; genus Phacochoerus; species Phacochoerus africanus. The sequence continues at coordinate 226,941,699 of NC_062544.1, forward strand.
TGGAGGTATTTACAGTGCAGAAATGGGCGAATGCTATAAAACAGGACTTCCTCACTGAGAACCAGTTGTTAAATATTTGCCAGCTCACAAGTGGTTGTAATAGATTTTCGACAGTGTCCATATAATTGTTAATCCCAGCTTCAGCATATCCAAGGCCATTTATGACCAAAGCTATAGTATAGCCTGCAGAAGATTTACAATAAATATCAGGACATTAAATAAATCTGTTTTAAACTTGCTATTGCATAAACTTTACTCTTTCAGGAGCTATGAAAGGAAAAAGGAAGGTAGCTAGAAGTCACCAGAAAGGCAGTTTGAATCGAAATTTTTATCTGTTTATTCTGTTTATGATTACAATCTAATGGTGAGCACAACACAAATATTGAATTCCTTTAATAATTTTTGTCAGCATTCCTGTTCTTTCTTTACGACACAATAAACTAATTTATTTTACCCATGACCCTAAAGAAATTAAAATCTGTCTTATTTTTATTATAGTTCCAGATCAATGGATTATTTGGCTATCTGTTTGGTGGTGTTCTCCCACCACTCCCTGTTCTCCCACCCCCATCTTGACTATAAGGTCCATGAAGGCAGAAACTGTATCTCTCATTTCTTCATCCTTCTATCCCTGGCACCTAGTACAGTCTAACACTGTGCTTGGTACAAGCAGGCTCACAATGTGATGACTGAAGTTTGAGCCAAGGAACATCTGAAAAAACTGGTCATGTCCCCCATTTCACACTAATTCAGGTGATAAGCTTAAAGATTATGTCTAAAATCCCACCTACATGAGCAACATTCCAAAAATACCAATATAGCTCAAGTTGTAAAAGATCAAGGGCAACACCACACGGTGATTCTATCTATTGCCCGGCTTTCTTTGGGTAACACCATCAGATAACCTTGAAGCCCTTCACTTACCTGAGGTTGAGAGGGACTGGCACTGAAGTGAAAGGCAACATTTGTCCTGAGAAATATAAGGGGTAGAGGGGAGTGGGGGGAAAGTGAGAGAAAAGCATAAGTTAGCAAGCAAAAATTATTTATTTAAAAAAAAAATCTTAAACTAGATGCAAGAAAAGCCCTACCCTTGGTGAAGGTAGTTCTGGACCCATAAAAGTGACAAAATACACCGCATGGGAACCTGGTGGTTTCAACCCTCAAGAATGGTTAAATCGGAGAAGGAATAAATTTTATGGCTTTATAAACCCATGAAGGTATACCTGTATAAGTTAAGAACTTTGTTTACTTTTGTAGACACTTTTGTCTTTGGATTCTCTTAAGGTTTTACAATCAAGCACAGGGTTTGGGTATCAGAAACAGGCTGAAGAAGAGAGGAAAAGAAGGTTTGAGGTTCTTTTGCATAATTCAGATAGCACTGAAATAATTTTGATGCATCCATGCAAAAGATCACTTTTTAAAAAATGTGATGAATAGATAATCACCATGGGAGGGTCTCTAGGGATGGGAGCATGTTCTTCCTGCCCCCAAGTACCCTCTCATTGTCTAAATTTCTCAGCAAGATGGCATCTTCTTCTGGTGAGGCATTGCCTTCTAAGACCCTTAAAATGCACATACCACCAAAAGAATATAATGAAGTTATTTCCTCTCCGATTATTAATTTGCTGTGAATTAGGTTTTTTCCTTCTTCTGTGAAAGAGACCAGTGAGTCAGCACTGAGAAAAGGAGAGGGTGAGGAGCATGTGGGAAGCATGCATTTGTAGCTTAGAGTGCTCTTGGAAGGAACATCCGTGAACAGTTCAAGAGCCTGGAAAACACAAAGACTAATTTGGTCTTCTCTAGAGTCATGTAAGGGCTGCTTTGGGGCTTTTATTCTTTCTGTTTCTTGCCTCATCTATAGTGTGATCCCTATTACACACACTGTCAGTGCAATCTGGGGGATGGCATGATCCCAACCGGCAAACTCACCTGCACTTCTGGAAACCTGAACCTGAACTTCTTTCGGGGTGCCTCCCCAGCTTCACGCCTGGTGCTCTCTAAAGACCTTCCTCTCCACTCCTAATTTTCCTTCTATAAAGTTAAACAGTTTAAAGTGTTGACTAAATATTCCTTTAGAGAGGGCAGGTGAAGACATTTGAGCAGAAAATTTATGATTGGAGGTGTTTAGAAGTCATAAAATTTGAGCACTCTTTATGAAGAGAATGACAAAGAGTTTAGACTGTCAGTAGATGAGGCTCAAAATTTAGCAATGAATGCAATTTGTTAATATCCACTCTCCATAGAAATCATCACTGGAGTCAAAGATTGGTTCTGCCGAAGCATGGTTAATAACTTGTGGCCTTAAGTCACTTAATGAAGCCAAAGTCAGTGTCCAATTCAGTTGTGTGTGTGCTCCTGAGATTCCACAGCCAGAGTCAGCAGTGTTGGGGAGTGTCATCTGCTGTTTGTTACTGGGGCAACCTGCCCTCAGTTCTTTTCGTTGCCAGGTCAGGGGAATGAAGAGGACTCTGATGTTCTTGGCTAGCAACAGACAGTGTGAGATACCCAGAAGCAAACAGTTTTATTTGGCCAGAAGTTTGTTTTTAAACTTCCCCCTGTCATATGAATTCCAGTGAAAACATTGAATACAGGAACATCAATACGTGTTTTCTTTTTCTTTTTCCTTGTTCTTTATGCTTTCCTTACTAATGCAGCACATACAAACTTTGAACACCTGTGTTTTTTTTTGTTGTTGTTGTCTTTTTTTGTCTTTTTTAGGGCCGCATCCATGGCATATAGAGGTTCCCAGGCTAGGGGTCTAATCAGAGCTGTAGCTGCTGACCTATGCCAGAGCCACAGCAGCGCCAGATCTGAGCTGCATCTGTGACCTACACCACAGCTCATGGCAATGCCAGATCCTTAACCCACTGAGTGAGGCCAGGGATCCAACCTGCAACCTCATGGTTCCTAGTTGGATTCATTTTTGCTGTGCCACAAAGGGAACTCCTGGTTATTTTCTTTAAGACTATCACATTGAAGTCTTCTCTTTCTTGTGGAATCAACAATGTGTGCAAAAAACAAACAAGCAAACAAAAAAACCCAAACAAACATGGTTTCTTTTGCAGATGAAAGGTTCTGCTTCCTTCCCCATAGGCCTTGAGGGAGGTGGGGAAGGTTTATTTTTATCAGGGGTCATTAACCAATATTAAAAATCTAATTGAGACACATATATACTTTTAGTTTGAGTGGAGGAAGTAAACATTTTTAAAGCAAAGTTAAACACAGGAAGCACATGTTTATTCAATAAATAAGAAGACCTAAAAACTAACTTTGCTTCCTCTTCTTGGCTAGTTTGTGGGAGAGGGAAAGAAAAAAAGGAACAGAGGAGTCAAGAGAGATGTGTGTGCAATGGAAGGAGATGAGGAGAAGAGGGAGAAATATATACAGGAGAGTAACAAAACGGAAGAAAAAGGAGAGGGGGCTGGGAGGAAAGGTTAAGTAGACAGACCTGTATAAACAAAAGCTGTCATTTTCGAGGTGAGTGCAGAGAGGACTGTAATAAGATTCAGGGCATTGTATTCATCTTATGATAAGGAGTCCTGGCACAGAGCACAATGGGCGTTCAAAACCCTCACTCTATTTGTTGAAGGAAATTACACCGTATTATTCATTTGGACTATGGACTTCAGAGTATCATTTCCTGTTATCTCCTTACGGCCATCTGTCATGAACTGCCTTTGTTTACCCCAAATCTGCCTCGACCCTCAGTCATCTGCACCCCTCTGCCTCATCACGCTGGTCTAAGAACAAACTCCCCACGCATGCGCTAAATCCTGTCCTCCGTCCCTTCTCTGGGACTTTGCTTCTATAAAAATCCAACTCTCCTACCAATTTTATCTGCCTTTCTACTCCTTAGTTTATAAATATACTCTAGTCTCAATCATTTTCAAAATTAAGCCCCAAAACACCCCAAGGGGGAAAAAAACCCCACTTTTCCCTCCTTTGATGTTATTCTCTATCCTCCGTCTTCACAGCCAACTCTTCAAAGCGTGCTCAGCTCTCACGGCTCATTCATTCTCTCTTCCCTTCACTGCTGTTAGGTTTCTTTCCGGACCATCCCCCTGAGGTTGCCAGCCACCTCCTCATGGTTAAATCCAGTGACTTAATCCTTAACTTTCTCTACCTCTCTGTGACATTTGGCACTGACAACCACTCCCTCTCTCTTTTCTCTCATGCGCTCTGTGACATTTGCTTTCCTGGGTCTTCTCCCATCTCATTATGCTGACTCAGCTTTTTCTGAGAGTCCCTAGTTCTCAGACCATCCCTTAAATGAGGATGTTACCCACAGTCCTGTTCTTGCTCCCCTTGTTTCCCTTAGCCACATGCATTTTCATTCACATATAATATATATATATATATATATAATTTTATATATAATAATTTCTGCAGTTGCCCCCAAACCTACACCACCACCAGTGAATCTCAAATTACCATATCCAGCTAAGGGCTCTTTCCAGGGCTCCAGTCATAGCAGAGTGATTATCTGCTGGGCTTCTGTATGTGACAGTCCCTCAAGCACCTCAAACTCCATATGATCAGAATGGAACATACTAGCCTTCCCCGGATCCTGACCTGTAACATCTGTCAATAAGCCTCACCTGACCTCTGACATCATTGCTGGAGTCATCTTGGACTCCCTTTTCATCAGCTCCCACAGTTGATTGCTCACCAAGTCTTACTGATTCTATTAGTATAAAAGTAACCCGGATGAAGCACCATCTTCATCCATTCATTCCTACCTGAAGCACCATCTTTGCCCAATATAGCATCCAATAAGAAAAATATAATTGAAAAGCAATGTAAATCATTACTTTAGTCTACCCCAAAATACCAAAGGGCGATTTACATTGTGTGAGACAGAGCAAAGTGATCTAAAAGCCCCTTCATGCATCCATTTCCTCAAAAATCGACTACTTTTCACAACATGGGAGTTGAGTTAACACACTCAAAACTCTCTTTCAAAACAAAGACTCGAGATTCTTATTTAGAAGGCTAGAGGAGCATTGAAGGCTGCAAGTACTTATGTAGGACTATATTTTTGATTCTGCCACATGTGAATTATCCTCGTGTATTACTTGAATCTTTTTCTTCTTACAACTTTGTTGCTGCCATTATATGTTCATTCTCTTTTCAAACAACTTTTTGTTTGCCTATTTGCCTCCACCCTCTCCTTTCCAGTTCACCTTCCACACGGCCACTGAAGTCATCTCTAAAAATCAGATCTGTTATGATATTCTGCTGCTTAAAATCCTTTTGTGATTCCCATATCCTGAAAGGTGAAGTCCAGACTCCTTGGTGCAACATATAAGATCTCAGAAATCAAGGATTGGGTACTGCCTGTTTCTCCCCTTATCTCCCTTAACTCTGCCTCAGGCACCACGTGGACCAGCCTTTCTGAAATGCTTCAGCCTTTCTGAAATGTTTCTCCTCAGTGGGTTCTCTGTCACTCAGCCCTTTCTTCTGAGTATCACGCTCCTGTATGTCCAACTCTCTACCAGGCAGCTGCACTTCAGCATGTCCTAAAGTGAACTTATCATCTCTTCCTTCCCTCCTCAAAACTCTCATTTGTCTCTTAGTGGCACCACACTCTATGAGCAATCCACTGTGGGAGCTGATGAAAAGGGAGTCCAAGATGACTCCAGCAATGATGTCAGAGGTCAGGTGAGGCTTATTGACAGATGTTACAGGTCAGGATCCGGGGAAGGCTGGTATGTTCCATTCTGATCATATGGAGTTTGAGGTGCTTGAGGGACTGTCACATACAGAAGCCTAGCAGATAATCACTCTGCTGTGACTGGAGCTCTTTTCTAATTTCTCGAATGCATACTTGAAATTCTCACATTTCTCTTATCTGGAATATCCGCTCAAGTTTTGTCAGTCTCACCTCCAAATTTTTCAGTTCATCTCCTTGTTATTTATTTTGACCATAGCCATCAGCCTTCTAATTTCTCTGCATCCAGTTTCATCCCCTTCAAATCCATTCTCCACACAACTACCACAATTTAGACAACTGTTTAAATTTCCTAACTGCCCTTCCAAGCTCCTCCCACCCCAGGATCAAGATTCCCCCCACTCCTGAAGCCTTCAACTCTTCCCTGCCTGCAGCTTCATGCTTTGGCACTGAATGCCAGAGTACCTGGGACTGGGGAAAGGAAAGGGGGCAGAGCTGGTGGGATGTGTGTGTGGGGGGGGCGGGGGGGCAGGTGGGAAAGAGTTAAGATGGCAAGGGGTGATGCCTTAAGGCAGAAATTTTTTTAAAACTGGATTTGAATGAATAAATGCTTCCTGGAATTGAGAAACTTTTTTAAAGCAACAAAAATTAGGAGGACGATTTTAAACAGAAAGTAGAAATAGCATGTTATAGCGGGCACAGCTCAGAACTTCAAGTCCAGAGTCCATTCTAGTCTTGATTTTGCCCTTTCCTAGCTGTGTGAGTTTGGACGATTCACTTAACCTCTCTGGGCATCACTCTGCTTATCTGTAAAGGTGAAATGAATGCACTCGATTCCCAAAGATCCTCCATTCTTAAAATTTATGATTTGAAAAGAAAAAAAAAAATCCCAGGATGTGTTTCGTGTATCGTCTACTGCCACTGAGAAACAGACAACAGAAAAAACTGCAATGTTAGAGAGTTTGAGTTAATTCTTCAGTGTTTTTTTGGCAATACCCAGAGTCCAGATCTTTCCACAGTCCTCAGCTCTTGCCTGTTACCACCATCTTCCGGATTTCTGGGTTTCCAGCAAGGCTCTGTGGGACAGTCCAGAACCAGGGAGGAACAGACACATACAGCTCAGTTACCATCTCTTTTCAGGCTTATCTTATTCTCATAAAAGCCCTGGTAACTATGTGCATTTTGAAATGCTCTGAGAGCCTAGTTGCTGAGGTCAAGTCACATTGTGAGAGGTGGAAGCAGAAAACAATGTGAGGGAACAGATTTGCAGTTTCACCACATGCGCATCATTCATTAACACTCACACAGAGTTGTGACCTTATGACTTCAGTTGCACAGAATTCGGCTCTCCAAAGGGTTTAATTAGCCTCACAGATACCAGCCCTAGAATTCAAGTACACTGCTACCGGATGACAGTGACAAGTCAGACACACAAAGACCAATTAATAAATACAAGGCTTCTCCAAAGTTCAAACTGCACTCTCTTCAAGTAATGTGCTGCCACCTCCTTCAAATTCCCGTATTGTTTAACATCACAATTCAATTTAATTATTTAAACAATTAAACATAAGCACTATATTTAGACATTGCTTAAAGGTAGTCATTCTCAACGCTGGCTGCACATTTGAATCACCCGGAGAACTTTAAACATATATATACTATAATGCTCGAACCTCCCTGTTAGAAACTCTGATGTAGTTGATATTCTTCTTCCTTTTTTTCTTTTTTGGCCACCCACCCCACTGCATGTGGAGTTCCCGGGCCAGGGAACAGATCTGAGCCACATCTTCCACCTACATAAGAGGTGCAGCAACACTTGATCCTTTGACCCACTGTGCTGGGCTGGGGATTGAACCTGCATCCTGGCCCTGCAGAGACACCTCCAATCCCGTTGCACCACAGTGGGAACTTCTTCCCTTTTTTGGCTGGGGGGGTGAAAAGCTGGTTCTTTGCTCTTGAAGTTATCACATCACTTTTTTTCTACACCCATTTTTTCCATTTGTTCTCTGTTTCATCATTTCGTACTCATATTTTAGTACTTCCTTATACGTTCTTTGAGTTTTCAGTTCTTTTTCTAATTTCTTGAATGCACACTTAACACATAGATTTTCAGCCATTCCTCTTTTCTGTGTTTTTTGTTTATTTGTTTGTTTGTTTAGGGCTGCGTCTGCAGCATATAGAATTTCCCAGGCTAGGGGTTGCATTGGAGTTACAGCTGCCGGTCTACACATCAAGGAGGGATCTGAGCCACATCTGTGACCTACACCACAGCCCATGGCAATGCTGGATCCTTAAGTCACTGATCGAGGCCAGGGATCACACCTGCATCCTCATGGATACTAGTCAGATTCGTTTCTGCTGAGCCACCATGGGAACTCCTCTTTTCTGACATAGATGTTTGAAGCTACACATTTTTCCTCAAAGCAGTGCTTTAGTTGCATTCCCAAACTTGGATATGTCATATTTTCATTATTATTTGTTCAAATTATTTTCTAATTTTCATTGTGATTTGTTTGACTCATAAGTTATTTAGAACTATACTAATTAATTTCCAAACATTTGGGAATTTAAAAAATATCATTTTGTAGTTGATTCCTATCTTAATTCCATATACAGGATTCCAGTCCCTGAAAACTTATCAATATATGCATTAGAGCTTGGCAACTTTGGTAACTATTGTATATGCCCTGAAAAGGCTTAGGTATTCTATCATTTTGATGCAATTTTCCAAATACATTAATTTGTTTATTAATCACATTGATTTGTTCTTTTATATTAGGTGTTGATAAACTTTTTCTTAAGGAGCCAGATAATAAATGTTTAGGCTTATAGTCCATAATGTCTCAACTCAACTATTCAACTTTGCCATTATAACATGAAAACAGCCAGAGACAATATGTAAATGAATGGGTAGGGCTATGTTCTAATAAAACCTTATTTACAAAAGCCATTGGCCAATCTATGTGCTATAGTTTGCCAATATCTATTCTAATTACTGTATACTGTTATCCCTTGCTTTTTGAAAATTCACTTTATTACCACTTTGCTACATTAGTACTTATTTTTGATAACTGAAAGAAATCTGAAAGTTTTTTGCTTACTCAAAAAAAAAAAAGTAAAAAAAATGAAAACTGTTCTGCATCTGTTTTACCTTAAGCAACCCTGCAGCACTTGTTTTGCAGTTAGAGTGGCACCACCACGCTCCTTCCCTGGAACTATACTCTGCATCTCAGCATCAGGCCACCATAACTTTGGACTGTGTCTATGAGCATCTGTACTTTATCTAAATTTATTTTGTGTACCCATTAGCAAGATGTGTCCTAAGGCAATTGTTTCTTCACTTGATGCCATTTAGCTTATGAAAGAGCTCATAGGAATGCTCTACTTTCACATAGTGTGGGAAAATCATATATATGTTGTTTACAAATTTGGTCTGCTTTTCTATTAGCTATGGAGACATTTTCCACAAAGACTGGGATTGTCAGGTTCTTCCTTTCATTCCTCAGTTTTTGCTTTGTGTATTTTGAAGTGATGATATTTGTATATACAAATTTAGAATTAAAATTTGTCTTCCTTGTAAATGATTCTTTTATTTTTTATTTATTTATTTAGCCTTTTTTTAGGGCTGTACCTGAGGCATATGGAGGTTCCCAGGCTAGGGGTCTAATAGGAGCTGTTGCTGCTGGCCTTCACCAGAGCCACAGCAATGCCAGATCTGAGCCAAGTCTGCGACCTACACCACAGGTCACAGCAACACTGGATCCTTAACCCACTGAGCGAGGTCCAGGAGCGAACCTGCAACCTCATGGTTCCTAGTCGGATTCATTTCTGCTGTGCCATGCCGGGAACTCCTAAATGATTCTTTTAGAATTATGAAATGTCCCTCTATCTCAAGTAATGCTTCTTGCTTTAAGGAATACCTTGTATAATATGATACACTCTGCCAACTTTCTTCTGGTTAGTATCATTATGGTATTTCTTTTACTATCCTTTTATTTTCATTTACATATTCTCTTTTTAAGATTGCACTCTTATAAACAACATATATTTAGTTTTCTTTTTTCTTTTTAAATCCCACTTGACATTCTTAGTCTTTTACTTAGCATATTTGCATCCACTTATATATTCATTTTTTCATTGGGTAAATGTAAACATTAATTCCCCTTCTGAGATTCTTCTGTGTCTGTCCCAGAGTTTTAGTGAGAGGTTCATGTCAGGGTTTTTTTTTTTTTTTTTTTCTCCAGCATAGTTTCTCTTCTTGAAATCTCCTCATTTTTGCCTCAGGAAATCAATTTGTTTTACTGAAACTGAGTTTGGACCTTGCACCCACCTGGGTGCCAGCCCCTACTCCATGTAGTGCCCAGGTTCAGAGGCTCCAAGATTCTTTCCCAGAAGAAGCCAGAGCCACAAAAGAGTGGGTGATATTGGGGACAGCAGCAAAACGCTTGCCTGTTTTTTGTTTTTTTTTTTCTTATTGATCTGTAGGAGTTCCTTACATATTCTGTATATGAGCCCTTTGTTAGTTATGTGTGTAGGGAATATATTCTCCAGTTTACAGTTTGTCTTTTTGTGCTTTTAATGATTCCTTTTGATAAGTACAAACTCCAACTTAATATAGCCAATTAGAAATATATATTTTAAAAAAATTTATTTAAAACACCAAGAGGGGAGGTATTATTTTGAACCTTTGAGAAGCCTTAAGCTTAGAGCAGGATAGGGCATGAAACTCCATGAATTTTCTGGCCTTATTAAGGAATAACCTTAGCCTTTCTGTTTACAGTTTCACACAGATTCATGCAGTATCTTACAGGAATAACCTCTAGGAGAGAACAGACTCCTTAGAGACCATGCCCGCCACTGAATTTACTATGCTCCATGTCTACTTGAAACAATTTGAGATCCTGCCTCCCAACTACTTTAGTTTCAAAGGATAATAGTGCAAGGAGGAGGAAACAATCATGTTTTTGCACAAAGAACCAAGCCACATAACATATTTTCAACAGGTGTACATTCCTAACTATGAGGAGAAAGCTGGAACAGTGATAAGGATAAGAAAAATAGCTTAAGATCTTTCTTCTAATAAAACTAAAAGTTTTTTTTGGAGAGTGGCACTGGTGAGTAACACAAAAGTACCAGTGCTTGGAGGTCACTCTTGCTTGGACGATAGACAGTCCAGGGCCCTCACAGACCCCTGAGAAAAGATACATCCATGAGGTCAACACCCCCGTACGCCCTGCTCCAATTCCCTACTGCCTCCGCATTGTGCAGATTAAGGCCCTGCTGCCCAGTGGTGAGCAGGAGAGTTTAGAAGGTGCCAAGACTATGTGCAAAGTAGGTGATTTCTTTCCTGAGTGCTGATCTGAAAGGAACGAAGTGGGATGAGCATACACGAGGAGGAGGCAAGTGTGCAGAGAAAGGCCACAAGGAGCTTTGCTTACTGCAGCTGGAAGTGCTTGATCTTGGTAACCAGCAGTTTGTATTGGGCCCCCATGGGGGCCATGGATGCTACATCTATGAATATCAGCTGCTCCAGTGGTCCTGTTTCATTGGTTGCTTCCGAGGGACATAAGGTACGGCTCACTTCCTGGTAATTGTAGCTCCTCTGGTATCTGCAGCAGCCAATGGAGGGAAGAGCCGGCAAGAAGGAGAAAGAGACCCAGTGAACAAGCAGGGAAAGAAACATCTTATTTTACATCTTCCTGAATTTCCTTCTGTCCTTACATTTAAAATTTCATACGGGACCTACTGATAGTAATTTCAGAGCTAGTGTGTTTGGTCCAGGGTTGTGTGACATTATAACACAGACGGGAGGACCGCTGGGTGCTGACACGTGCACTTAGACCATGTCTGTATCACACCAAACCATCCTCCTAATTCAATCAGGAAAAATAACAGATTTTGAACGGGAAAGTGTTCCCATAAAACAACCAGTGGATTCCATTTTTCCACTCTTCAAGCTTTTGCTAAATGAACACAAAGAAAGCCTCAGAGTTCAAATCAAGGCTCTCAGAGTCAGGATTTCAATCCTTAAATTCTTCAACCTCCACAAATGATTGAACACCCTACTATGTGCCTGTGTCTTCATGCCTTCCATGTTCTTACTAGTGCTCTAGCGCGGTATAGTTTCCCCTGCAAAAATTTAAACTGTGAGGCAGGGACTTTGTCATTGTTTTCCACTACTGTGTCCCCAGCAACTATCGCTTAGAAGTATGCATAAATATGGGACAAAGAAAGCACACCCACTGAACATTTTGAAGAATGGGGGAGGTGTTATTCATTTGAGTATGACTTAAATACTCAGTGACTGGCCCACTAACCAAGTAAGAGCAAGAGAGCATTCTGGATAGAATCAAAATGCTAATGTTCTTCCAGGTGCTACAAATCTAGGCAGAGTGTTTATAAGAACCTTTGCAAAGGAGAAAGAAACTGAACAGAGCGGAACAGGTCAGGGCATGCACTCAGCATGCATGACATGTCAACATTCCAAAAGTCTGATTTCTACTTTCACTAAGGAAAAGGCCAGTGAAGGTCTAGGCCATTGAAAGAAAACAAAGGTAATGAAGTTGTCGGGGAAAGATTCACTTACAGTCCTTGGAAGAGCAGAGGAACCTGCCAGGATAGCACCCCTTTCTGCTGGCGAACCACAACCAGAACTGGGTAGTCGAGATTCTCTGAGGAGCTGTTCACATACACCCGCACAGCAGTCACCTGTGAGCCAGGGCAGAGAGAAACATAATGCAAACCACGCACGCATGCTCTGCACAGACATCATACATCACAGCTGCCATGTGAAGCTCTGAAAAGCTTTAATTTCTCGCATTCATGGCTGATCAATAAGATAGATCATCCGAATGTCCCAGCCGTCTTCTCATTCATATTATAACCACAGTGGTTTTAAACACTGATCGCACAATGAAATCACTAGGTAAGGCTTTAAAAAAAACTTATGCTGGGGTCCAACCTGCCAAAATTCTGATTTAAGTGGTCTTGGGCAAAGCCAATTATGGAAGCTTCAAATGGCAGGCTGAAGAGTTTCAAATGGGCAGTCAACACAAGATTAGGAGACTAAGCCCAGAACAGAAAAAGAAAGATGTTGGCGAGCTGCTGCTGCTTCTTTTTTTATCTGAATGTAGTTGCTAAATATGCAAATATCTATTAAAAAAAAAAAGAGAGAGAGAGAGATAAATTCCTGCTGTGGTGCGGTAGATTAAGAATCCAACTGCAGTGGCTAGGGTGGCTGCAGAGGCGCAGGTTCAATCCCCAGCCTGGTGCATGGGTTAAAGGATCTGGCATTGTCTCTGAGGCAGCTTGGATTTGATCCTTGGCCTGGAACTTCCAAAAAAAAAAAACAACCAGGTACCTCACTTGCTGACAAAGTATAATGTCGGTTTGGAAAAATCACTCTGTGTTTCAAACCAAAATGTTATTGCCATGTTTTACGAAAGCCTAGCAGATGGCCTGATGCTCTCCCATCAGCACTTACACTAGGGGCTGAGTGCTCATCTCTTTGCCCTGCTCCAAGGTACAAATAAATCCCCAATACTAAGTGCTTTTTTATACCAGCAGGTCCATGTTTCCTTCTGAATACATGTCATCCTAAGGATTGAACACTATCACAGCTGCTGAAAAGACAGGAAATTGAACTGTGCCCCTGGATCTAGATGGTTTTGGTCTTTTCCTTCGGCTTTTATAATAGTATAGTCAACATGGAAAGAACAAAATGGAAACCATGGCAAAGCAAAAAAGAAAAAGTTTATCTTTCATATGAGAATCCCCCCCACCCTCCATGTATTAAAGCCTTAGTGTTCTCTTGAAAACATCTTTATTAGGGGAAAGAAATGGAACAAGAAAGTCTTGCCGTGAAGCCCTGAGATCTACGACAGGTTCAAAACGGAAACTAACTGCTTGTTAAAGCAGTCCAAGAGCTAGTTCTTAATTTGATAAGAAGGGCTTGCTCATGAAAGGAGTCTTTTTTTTTTTTTGTGCCCACACTCTGCATGTTTCCATGGAGAGGAATGTGCTACTGCTCATCATTGCCAAGACCCTTTCTCTAGTGCAGACCTCTTTCCTAAGCTCTGGATGTTCCATAGGCACCTCAAACTCAGCCTGTCTGAGACAGAACCTGTACTCCCTTCATCCCAACTTTAATTTCTTGTGAATTTCCTTGCCTGTTGAATGGCCTCACCACACAACCATTCATCTGAGCCTGGAACGCGAGAGTCATCCTTGATTCCTACTTCCTTAGTTTTTCCCTCAATAGTCATCAAGTTCTACCACTTTTATCTCCATACTGTCCATGTCCATACCTGGATTCACCCCCTCCCCATGACACTCTTCTAGTCTAGTCCTTTATCAGTGTGACCCTCCTTCACTGAACCTTAGCTAGTCTTCCTATCCCCAGGCTTATACCCACTCAGAGGCCAATTTCATCTCGGCATTCTCCTGATAAAAAAGCCTTCAGTGGCTCTAGGAATTTTCAGATTTACCCCCAAAGGAATGAGAATAGTATTTTTATGAGACTGGAGAATAGAATAATGAATCCTTATTTACTTATCATCCAGCTTTAGTAGTTAACAAATGTATCATTTTATTTCATGTATACCTCTATTTCCCACACACACCCTTATTGGATTATTTTAAAGTAAATCATACAGCTGTAACTTATGTAGTATTATGTATCAACTGCATTTCAATTGAAAAAAAAAAAACCACAAAGCCAACAAGTGAAATGATTTAAAAAGTAAATACCAAACATCATACCATTTTGTCTATAAATAGTTCATTTTCTATCTCTAAGAGATAACACAATACATTACCATACTTAAAATTATCCAATATCCACACAGTGTTTGAATTTCATTTGTTTCAAAAATTGTGCTTTTTGGAGTTTTTTTTTTTTTTTTTTTTAATTGGGGAGTTCCCCTTGTGACTCAGCAAAACCAAATCTGACTAGTATCCATGAGGAGGCAGACTTGATCCCTGGCCTCAATCAATGGGTGAAGGATCCGGCATTGCCATGAACTGTGGTGCAGGTCACAGACTCGGCTCAGATCTGGCGTTGCTGTGGCTGTGGTGTGGAACAACTAAAGCTCCAATTTGACCCTTGGCCTAGGAACTTCCATTTTCCATGGGTGCGGGCTTAAAAAAAAGACAAAAAAAAATTGGGGTATAAATGATATCCACACATTACATTTGGTTGATATATATTTTAAATTTCTTTTAATCTAAAGGTAAACCTTTTTTTTTATTTGTTCAATAAAACAGCTCACAAAGCAGCAGTACAAACCTGCAGTAAGCACATTCTATTTTTTTTTTAAATTTTATTTTCCCACTGTACAGCAAGGGGATCAAGTTATCCTTACATGTATACATTTTTCCCCCACCCTTTGTTCTGTTGCAACATGAGTATCTAGACATAGTTCTCAATGCTACTCAGCAGGATCTCCTTGTAAATCTATTCTAAGTTGTGTCTGATAAGCCCAAGCTCCTGATCCCTCCCACTCTCTCCCTCTCCCATCAGGCAGTAAGCTCATTCTTGATTTTGTGATTGCACCCCTTGGTGTCACTGAACAGGTTCCTCTATGTCCTGTATTTCCCATAAACTGGCAACTAGAGCTAGAGACTTGACTAGATTCAAGTAACTTTGGATTTTGAATTAGAGTCAAGAACATTTTCACCATTTCAGATTACTGGGGCCTATGTATTTTTTCTAGTAGTTATGTTATTACATTTTTAATGTTTAAATCTCTGTCCCTTTGTGATTAATACTAGCATATGGTGTGAGGAAGGATTCTAATTTTCTCTCTCTAACTTTTATGGCTCTCCAGTTATCCCAACACCATTTATTAGTAAGTCCATCTTTTCTCCACTGATCTGAATCCCTCAAGCCTCTTCTTGATCATTGCCTTCTTCTCTAGTTCCTTTGCCTGCAAATCCCCCACATGCCCAATTACTTGCTCTTCTCCAAAAATCTCTGTCCCCAATGACTGGCCTTTTTATATCCTCTTCATCTCCAAAGTCCTTTTTGGGGAAGTCTTCCCTGATATTTCCCCATCATACCAAATAAGTGGGTGTCCCTCTCTTGGGGCACCCCTATGTGGCCTCTGATTGTCTCTATATGGTATGTTAATACCACTGTGAAATAAAAGAAAAAATATATGGTCTTCTCTCCCAGTTCCTAGATCAGAGCTCCTAAAACCCTTGTAATACCTACATAATAGGAGCACTAGTAGCATCTTTTGTTCTAATATTTGGTCTTTCCCCTGGCTGCTGACTCAGCTCCTAAAACTCCTTGGAGTTTCCTGGGAGGTAGGAGTCTCTTGTTCTTTTTTATTTTTTTGTCTTTTTTTTTTTTTTTTGCCATTTTTTGGGCCGCTCCTGCAGCATATGGAGGTTCCCAGGCTAGGGATCTAATCAGAGCTGTAGCCACCGGCCTATGCCAGAGCCACAGCAATGCAGGATCAGAGCCGAGTCTGCAACCTACACCACAGCTCATGGCAACCGCTGGATCGTTAACCCACTGAGCAAGGCCAGGGATTGAACTCTCAACCTCACGGTTCCTAGTCGGATTCGTTAACCACTGCGCCACGAAGGGAACTCCATGGAGTCTCTTGTTCTAATGAGGAGACTCTTGGTGGGCTTTTGGATAACTTCAGGATGGGAGCTGGTCACCAGAAAGACCACGCCATGATTAGAAGTTTGGAACTTTCAGCTCTACCTTCCATTGTCCGGGAAATGGAGGGGGCTGGAGACTGAGTTAATGATTGGTTTTGCATATGTGATGAAGCCTCTGTAAAATTCCCAAAATGCAGGGTTGGGAGAACTTCTTGGGTTGGTGAAAGCATCCACATGGGGACAGAAGCACCCCAACTCCATGGGGACAGAAACTCTTGTGCTTAGGACATTTCTGGACCTTACCCTATGCACCTCTTCCATAGTGCTCATCCTGAGTTATATCCCTTTATAATAAACCAGTAATCTAGTAAATACGCTATTTACTTGAGCTGCTTTAGCAAATTAATCAAACCTGAGGAGGAAGGTTATGGGAACTTCTGATTATAGTGGGTTGGTCAGATTGTAGTGGGTAGGTCAGCCAGGTGACAACCTGGACTTGTGATTGGCATCTGAAGTTGGGGGGATGGGTAGTCTTGTGGGACTGAGCCCTTAACCTATGAGATCTGATGCGAACAACAGGTAGATAGTGTCAGAACTGAAACGAATTGTAGGACACCCAGCTGGTATCACAAACTTGCTTAACGTGTGTAAACCCACACATCTGGCATCAGAAGTATTGTGAGAGTAGAAGAAAATAGATAGAAGTTAGCTTTTCCTAGAGACAACCACAAAGCATTTTTTAAATGTAGTCAAATTTATTCCTTTTCCCTTGGACATTTCTTCCATCACTTTCAAAACTGAGATACAGTTAACACACCACACAACTCACTCTTTTTTTTTTTTTACTTTTTTAGTGTTTAATTAATTTAATAATGTTATGGTGCACTTGAAGGAATTATAGAACATTAGATAATTTTTTTCACCACAAACAATACCAGTTTCTGGGCTAAGGAAAAAACCATGGAAGACTAAGAGGCTGGTTTACAATAAAAGAGTTACAGTTTACATATCAAACTAAAATATGAAAACGTGTCATAAAATGCAACTAACTTCTGGGAATTTAAAATCTACTATCCGAGTTCCTTTTCTGGCTCAGCGGGTTAAGAACCCCACTAGTATCTACGAGAATGCGGGTTCAATCCCTGGCCTTGCCCAGTGGGCCAAGGATCTGGGTGTTGCTGCAAGCTGTGGTGTACAACTCACTCAAAGTGTAGAATTCAGTAGTTTTTCACAGAGCTGTACAACCATCATCAGTACCTAATTCCAGAATATTTTCATCACCCTAAAAAGAAGCCCTGTATTCATTATCAGTCACTCCTTATTCCTACTTTCCCCAGTACTTGGTAACCACTAATTTAATTTCTGTCTCTATGGATATACCTGTTTCATATAGGGTTTTCATATGTATACAATAATAGAATATATGCACTTTTTATCTGGCTTATTTCACTTAGCATAATGTTTTCAAGGTACTCCCATGTTGTGGCATATGTCAGTACTTCGTTTCTGTTTATTGCTCAGTAATATTCCAGTTGAGTAAATACACCACATTTGTTTATTCTTCAGTTGATGGAAATTTTGGTTTCTGCTTTTTTGCTATTACAAATAATGTTGCTGTGAACATTTGTAAACAAGTTCTTGTGTGACCATACATTTTCAATTCTTTTTTTGTTTGTTTGACTGCACCTGCTGCATGTGAAGTATCCCCAGGGATCAAACCCAACTCACAGCAGTGACAACATCAGATCCTTAACCCACTGTGCCACCAGGGAACCCCTGATTTTAATTCTTTTGAGTGGATACCTAGGAGTAGAATTGCTGGATGACATGGTAACTCTTAACGTTTAACTTCTTGAGGGACCGCCAAAATATTTTCCAAAGAGGTGCATCATTTTATATTCCAGCAATTTTCATTACCAGGAATGTAAAAGTTTCAAATTTCTCCACATCCTTGTCAACACTTATTACTGGCTCTCCTCTAGGTTATAATTATCTTAATGGGTGCAAAGTGGCATCTCATTGTAGATGTGGACCTCTCAGTATTTTCACTATTATTTTACTGGCCTGGCTCTTCTTGGAAGCTGAAAGCCTCTTTGGCATCCCTGGTGCCAGCAAAATGAATTTGCTTAGAAGCAGGCTCACTTTTGAGGTTTGTAACCTGAACACTCACCAGCATTACACACAGCACATGTGTTTAGAGCACACTTTCATCTGGTTTAAATCTAGAGCCGTCAGAACCGAGGTAAAAACCTAAGGAAAGCTGTGAACTAGGCCAGCTTCATCTTTAGCTTGTCTGCTTCCCTTTTAGTTACCTAGGTTGCAGTTTCCTCCTCCCTTCTTAGGTCCTTCTTAGGTCCTTTGTGCCAGAAGGGATTTCCCTCCATTCCATGCCCCCCACAGTCTCCACTTTAAAGCAGTGGTTCTCAAATTTTAGTGTGATGTTTTTGTTTGTTTGTTTTTGTCTTTTTAGGGCTGCAACAGAGGCACATGGAGATTTCCAGGCTAGGGGTCCAATGGGAGCTGTAGCCGCCGGCCTACGCCGCAGCCACAGCAACTCGGGATCCAAGCTACATCTGCAACCTCCACCACAGCTCACGGTGATGCTGGATCCTCAACCCACTGAGCAAGGCCATGGATCGAACCTGCAACCTCATGGTTCCTAGTCAGATTTGTTTCCGCTGTGCCACTACAGGAACTCCTAGTGTGATTTTTAGCATTCAGATCTCTCAAGCCCACCCCAGGCATTTCTGATTCAGCAGATCAGGAATAGACCTTAAAAGATAATGTGTTTTTAACAGTATGCTAGGGAATTCTTAGGCACATAAACTGGAGCCCACACTTTGGGAAGTATTATTCCAAAGAAACCATCCAGCCGGTGGCCCCATTTGTCAGCAACTGCCCATTTTTATGAGATGCACGACCACGAGATCACCAATGTCACTGGCATGTCTGGAAGCTGGTGTGTCTGGTGGGGTAGAACTGGGCCAGCAGGAAGGAGGTCTGCTGGGAGGAAAGCAGAGCAGAAGTGTCAATGCCATGGTTACTCCACTCCACTCTTTATCTCCACACCCAATTATTCCTGATCTGGCTCTTGTAATCCACTTATTTTTTGGTTATTGAATAATGATCTCACTAATTACAGCTTAAAAAAAAACCCTCAGAGACACTGGCAGAATAAATTGCAAAAAAAATATATATATTAGAGTAGGAGATAGGAAACATTGGGCAGTTTTTTAAGATGAGCAGATAATGCTCCACCCCCAGGAAAGGATAAAAATCCTGTTCAAATTGGGCTTTGTTTTCCCAGAAGCCAATATACAAATAAAAAAGCTGGATTACATTTGCAGCAGTAAAGGCATGTAAAGGCAAAACTAAGTAAAAGTATTGATAATGCACAATGGACCCTGACACCTTGTAACAGACCACTTTTAAGAGCCAAGATTTTTCCCTCCTGTTGCTTCTGCCTGTTGTCATAACAAGAGCATTTTTATTACATATATCTTTTCTTCCTGTGTTTACTACAAAAAGGGATTTGTGTTATAACTAAGAGAAGAATTGTTTAAGTACTCTCATCTCTGATATTATACAGATCACAATTATGAAAGGTCTTAAAGCTTAGAGAGTCCCTTTTTAATCTTTTAGAACATGTCAATAGGGAAAAGTTCAAAATTATGAATAATACAGTTCTGTTGCATAAAGAGGATGAAAATGACTTTAATTCAAAATCTAGTTTGGTTTTGCTAAAATAATGAGACCACAGGCTTCATTAGTTGGAACATCAGATTAATAATCAGAGATTACTGGTTTCCATTTTTTAGGCACACGATTGTTTTCTTGTGGGAAAAGCTTATTATACTTGTAAAATAGCTACAACACTATTTGCTAATGGTTCCTTTTCTTTATGTTACAAACATTAGAAAACAAATACAATGGCACTTGGTAACTGTTTTAGTAATTTTATGTTCATTGGTTGTGTATCTGGAGGGTGTTTAGGTTCTTTGGTCCTTCTGTTCTTCCTTCCTACCTTCCCACCTTCCTTCCTTCCCTCCCTATTTCCATCCTTTCTTCCTACCCTCCAGTGCTCCCTCCATCATTCGTCAAACATTCACTGAGTCAGGAACTATGGGAAGTGCTAAGGATATACTAAAGGCAACCCTGTCCTTGGGAAGCTCATGATCTAATCAAAGATGGTGTTATCATCAAAAGCATAATGTGATGATCTTATGGTAATAATGTGAACAGGTGCTATGAGTACCCAGAGGATGGCATGGCTACCCTTGTGGGGGAGTCAGCAAAAAACCACAGAATCTGGTCAGTTACCTACCTAGTTATAGTGAAGTTGGGCTTGTTCACTTGGGTCTGGCTGTTGCCTGCCTGGTACACATGACCTTGACTCATAGTGTTAGAGAATCTTACATCTGGGACGGTGTTCAGGGAGATCATCTAGCCCAAAGGTTTCATTTACAGGAGAGGAGCCTGAGATATAGATGTGATGTGACTTCCCCAAGAATACTCAGCTATGGAAGAATTATGACTAAAACCCAAGCTTTTTGCATCCCATTCTCCACATTATGCTTGGTCAGATCAGGCTGTAGTCACTATTTTGAATCCCTGATTCCACTGAACACCACTGTGGATATAGGCTTCTCCTACTCTTCTACTATAACATCAAGAAGCTATGTAAACACCATGAATGAAGGGAGAGACAAGCCACAGAATGGAGATGTTATCTGTAATATATAACAGACAAAATGTGTCTTATGTGCCTTGACTATATAAATAATCCTTGATACCCATAGAAAAGAACAATAACCCCATAGAAAAATGGGTAAAGGATATAAACAGCAACTGAAGAGAAGAATGACCCAAGAACATGTGAAAAGATGTTAATACTTTGCACTTCAAGTTAAAGACTCGGAGTTCCCATAGTGGCTCAGTAGTTAATGAACCCAACAAGTATCCACGAGGACGCGGGTTTGATCCCTGGCCTTACTAAATGGGTTAAGGAGCCGATGTTGCTGTAAGCTGTGGTGTAGGTCGCAGATGTGGCTTGGGTCTAGCATTGCTGTGGCTGTGGTGTAGGCCAGCAGCTGTAGCTCCGATTCTACCCTTAGCCTGAGAACCTCCATATGCCGCAGGTGCGGCCCTGAAAAGAAAAAAGACCAAAAAAAAAAAAAAAGAAAGAAAGAAAGTTAAAGACTCAAAAGTATGACAATACCACATCTGCAAGGATGTAGAGAAATAGGAACTCTTGTATATTGCTTACAAAAGTGTTATTTCGTACAACCATTTCGGAGAGCAAATTGGCAATATCTACTAAAGCTGAAGATGAGTACACATTACATTCCAGCATTTCCACTCCTAAGTTTATATGCAAGGAAAATTCTCTTGCATACACACAAGGAGTCATGGAGAGTGAAATGAATGAACTAGAATATGGATCAGGATGGATAACTCTGAAGAATATAAATGAAGAGAAAGAGCAAGTTGCTAAAAGGAGACATACTACATGATCCCATTTACACAAACTTTGAAAACAAGCAAAACAATAATATCTATTCATATATCTTTAGTAAAATATACATACATGGAAATAATAAACACCAAATTTAAGACAATTGTTTTCAAAGGCTCTGAAGGATCTGAGACTTTAACACACTTGCAGTTTATCAATACTGATAGAAGACCTAGACTCCCGGGTTAGAGGCAAGAACTTCATTAGTTTGGTCACAACATGCAGCAAGAGTATGAGCATATTTTCTTCAGTTCCTCTTGCCTCCAAGTACCATGAAAGTGATGTGAATGGGCCCAGATGGATGTTTACATAATGCAGTGGGTTGCATTACAGGAGCAGAGCCTTGATCTTAGGGAAACTGTATCTTTTATAATAGGCAGTAAGCCTGCCTGACCTTTGCTTGAGAGAGGGACACTGTCTCTATTTTCTGAGGCTGATTACTATACAAATGTCCATGAAAGAGCAGTAGAGAAAAATTTCAGTCAGTGCCTTTCTGTAAGATGTGCAGAAATCAGAGACCTGTGAAGAATTGTCTTCCCAAAAGTTACCTTTTGGGGATAAAGGAAGAGGGTGGGAGGGGGTTGGCAGGGAGTTCTAGTTGTCTTTTTGTTTCCTAAGCTGAATTGTGAGTACATAGGTGCTTATTATGTTATTTTGTACACTTGATTATATGTTTGAAATATTTCATCACCATTATCATCATCTCAAGAAGCTGTGATGTGCTTCTTGTGTTTGCCCCACTTCTGAAGAACAGCTCCCATTTTACACAGGCTCTTTGTTATTCACAATGTGGCAAATGGTCTCCAAAACATACTCTCATTACTCTCCTGGCTCGTTTTGCCATAGTCTGTCCTTACGAGTGCTTGACATGATTTTACTAACTTCATTGATTAACCTCCCCCCCCCCACCCCTCTCATCCAGCTGCAGAACCTGCATTGTCTTTGGTCTAATTAACATGGCTCATTTCTCCATTGCTTTCCCCCAGAAAAGAAATATGAAGATGAACCTAGCACTCCTTCATAGACAGTAATGTGTCAGCCTAGAATCTGTGTTACTAGGTGTGCGAGTTTCCTAGGGCAGGACAAACTGGGTATCTTAAAACAATGGAAATGTATTCTCTCACAGTTCTGGAAGCTAGAAGTCTGAAGTTAAGATATCAACCAGGTCATGTTTCCTCTGAGACCCTGGGTAGAATCCTTTCTTGCCTCTTCCTGCTTCTGGCAGTGATGCTCAGTCCTGGGGTTCCTTGATTTGCAGCTGCATCACTGCGATCCTGCCTCTATCATCTCTCTGTTCTCTCTGTGTGTCTGTTTCCCATTCTGTTCTCCTGTTGTCCTAATTTCCCTCTTCTTATAGTGATTCTAGTCACATTGTGTTAGGGCCCACCTTAACGACCTTGTCTTGACTTGGTTACATCTGTAAAGACACTACTTCCAAACACAGTCACGTTCACAGGTTCCAGGAGCTAGGAGTTCAATACATATTTGGAGGGACATAAATCAACCCATAATATTAGATTTGTAGAATTTACCTTTTTCTTTTCTTTTTAGGGCTGCACCCGCAGCATATGGAAGTTCCCAGGCTAGGGGTCCAATTGGACCTACAGTTGCTGACCTATGCCACAGCCATAGCAATGCAGGATCCAAGCCGCATCTGTGACCTACACCACAGCTCATGGCAGTGCTGCATCCTTAACCCATTGAGGAAGGCCAGGGATTGAACCCACGTCCTCATGGATACTAGTCGAATTCTTAACCTGCTGAGCTGTGACAGGAACTCCAAATCTGTAGAATTCTTAAGTAATGAAGTCATTCTCCAAGACTCTGGACCTTTCCCTGACAGTGGCTCCCTGCCAGGAGCCTTCATGCTGAAGGAAGGCAGGCCTGCTGGGAGAGTCCATTGTGTGACTGTTGTATGAAAACAGCCTCCCTGAGCAGAGGTGCCTTGAAGTTCTGAATCCTTTTTTTTATGAGAGGCTAGAAAATCCTAGTAAATAGCACATTTCATCTCACGGTTTCATAACTACTTGAAGGAATTGAGTTACTTTAATCACAGGTTATACTTTTTTTTTAAAGATAAGCATTAATATAATTTGTGTAGTTATTGATGTGACTGTTTAAAATTGCCTCTGCCCGATTCAGCCTTGGAAAAACCATTCTCTGTAAACATCAGCTGTACTGCAGAAGGACACGTAGAACTGGATTTGATTTTTGGCACTAACATCTATTATCTGGGTGACCTTGGACAAATCACTTAAATTCTCAGTTTCCTGAACTGTAGAATGGGTACAGTACCACCCAGACTATCCACCTCCCTAGACTGTGGGTGACTGTGTTTTGTGACTCCGCTGAGCAGAGCAGAAGACAGAGCCATCTCATCTAGTCTCTACTGAAACAGTGCTTTTCCGGCCCTCCACATTCAGCAATCAATCAGTTATTGACTCTTTTCCATATGTGAAGACACACTTATAAGCCCAACTGCCCCTGGCAGAGGAGAAAGTTACGTGGTCCATCTCACCTAGGATATTAATTCTCTTTCACAGCTTGGCTTCCAGCTTTCTGGAACAGCCCATTCATCTCACCGAAAAGAGCAGTTTATCCCTTGGGAGCTATTTATTCCCAATGCTTTTAGATTCTCAGCATTTTGTATTCAGAGCATTTGCCTAAGGATCAGGCTTTATAGACCTCATCTCGCCAATTCCATTATACCAACAATAATCTGGGCAGAAACACATTCATCTAAGCTTTGCTCTTTTGGCTTATGATTTAAATTTTATTTTAAACATTTCAATTCCAATAAAAACATGGGAAAACAGTGAAGAGAAGTATAATAATTGGCAGGCCAGGAATATAGAACAATGCACAGTCTAGAGTCTAGCTACTTTAGGATGAACTTTGTTCAGTCAGTAAATATTTGACTCCCCACCCTGTGCCAGGCATTGTTCTGGGCACGGGAGGTAATTTCTAAGCAGTGTGGACACAGCCTCTGCCCTCACTGACATCACAAGTTTGCACACGAATACCATCCACCCAGCAAGTGCATTAACAATCAAGTTCCTGGGGAAGTGCAGGGCATAGACTTAGCAGGGGCATATCTTCCCAAAAGATGAGTAGGAATTAACCAGAAAAATGCGGGACAGAGCAGAGAAATGTACAAAGCAAGGGAGCAGTGTAGCAGACATAAGGAAGGAGAGAGAGAAGGAGGGAAGGAAGAAAGGAGAGACAGGAGGCAAGAAGCAAGTTTGAAGAATTAAGGAAAATCATTTTAGCTGAAGCATGAGGTATGTGAAAGGCCAGGATAACCCTGAAGAGTGTTGAAAAAATTTTTTTTAATTAAAGTGTAGTTGATTTATAATGCTGTGCCAATTTCTGCTATACAGCAAAGTGACCCAGTCATACATATACATACATTCTTTTACTCATATTATCTTCCCTCACGTTCTATCCCAAGAGATTGGACATAGTTTCCTGTGCTATATGGTAGGACCTGATTGCTTATCCATTCTAAATGGAAATAGTCTGCATCTACTAGCCCCAAATTCCCAGTGCATCCCCCTCTCCCTCTTGGCAACCATAAGTCCGTTCTCATGTCTGTGAGTCTGTTTCTGTTTTGTAGTTGGGTTCATTTGTGCCATATTTTAGATTCCACATATAAGTGAGGTCACGTGGTATTTGTCTTTCTCTTTCCGACTTACTTCACTTGGTATGAGAATCTCTAGTTGAAAATCCCAAATAAACTAAAAATCATGTTAGCGAGGTTGGGGCTTAACTCTAGTGACAATCAATAGAAAGCCTTTGGAAGGTTGTCAGTGCTACCACCCCATTGCCATGGCCATCCCTGAACATCTGTATTGCCTCTGCTGCTGCTGAACAGCTGCTTCCCGGAATCATTGATTCCCAAGTCAATGTCTGGGGAAAAGAGATCTGATTGGCAAAGCAAGGCAGAGCTTGGTAGGGACAGGAGGGGTATGTGTGAGAAAAGGAGATGATTGCCTTTCTGCTTCAGCAGGGACTCATAAAATCAGAAATTTCCCCTGAACATATAGGAACATATAGGAATGGGGTTCAGATACTGGGCAGTGAAAACATGGCCAAATTCCACAACAGTTGGAATCCCTTTCATATGCAACACCACAACTACCCCACAGAACAAGAGTTCCATATAACACACTTTGCAAATGTTGTCCTAGATAGTTTTTTCATAAGAACTGGGGTCAAGTCAGGTATGTCCTGAAGACCTTAACTCATCCTAATCTGGCCATTTACTGTCATAAAACTTAATGGAAGCAATTTCATGCTCATGGACCCAATTTCATGCTCAATTACATTTGTAATATTTGCTAATTGCTCAATGTACCTGTTTTGTTTCTCTTTGAGGATTTTTATCTGGGACATATTTAGGATCAAGCACGTAGTTGACACTTAGTACGTGTACTACCAATAGTCACTGTTTTTATATATGTCGAGGTAGTCCAGCTAAGCTTTCAACAAGTCCTAAAAAATACCCCTGGGAAGCAGCTGTTCTTAATTCTCCAGCACTATTTCTACAGATACTCCTTTCTTTCCACTTGTTTTCTTCCTGGGGGACCCCTACTATGTTGATGTCATAACTGGGTCTGCCCTTCCAAATTCTTTTTTTTAATTTTTATATAATGATTTTTATTTTTTTCCATTATAGCTGGTTTACAGTGTTCTTCCAATTTTCTACTGTACAGCAGGGTGACCCAGTCACACATACATGTATACACTCTTTTTTTGTCACATTATTATGCTCCATCATAAGCAACTAGATATAGTTCCCAGTGCTACAGAGCAGGAATGCCTTCCCAGTTTCTTAATCCTGTTTATATTCTACATCGCTTTAGGTACATCCTCAACCTGATCCTCCAGTTCTGTAATCTGTTGTTTATTCTACCATCTAACCCATTGCTGAGGTCTTCATGTAATCAGTATTATTTTTTTAAATCCAAGATTTCCAGTTGCTTCATTTTTAGAACTGTAGCAATGTCCTCCTGTTCCTATCTCTTCCAGGATATTCACTTTGCCTATTATGAAGTCTTCCTCTTCCTCTTCGTTAATTCTGCTATGTCTGGTAGAGGTCATTCAGTTTGACATCCTCATATAACTTCCTCCTGCGGATCTGTCGTTATTTCTCCCAGGAGCCCTGAGTCCCTGGGTATCCGTTACCCTGGGGTAGTAGTGAGAACCCCAGGAGGAAGAGCTAATTGCGAGGGGAGTTCAGAGTAGAACAAGGGACTGGAAGGGTGGGGAGCCTCCGATTTGACCACGCCCCTTTTCACCCTGGGCAGGGATCCAGGCTGCCCCCCACCTAATTTTACTCCTTCCCACCCTCCACTATTCCTGCTCCCATCATAGTCTGCCCTGTGGTGGTGTTGGGGGTGGGGGGTGGGGAAGCAGGGGCTGCCCAGAGTCAGCAGGTCAACAGGTACAGAGGTTCTTCTTCTGCACTCCAGCCTCCACAGACATTATCCCATTCGCCTTACCAGCCCTGGGTGGGTGCTGCCTGTTTCCTCCCTCTCGATGATGATGATGATGATGATGATGATGATGATGATGAGGCAAGGCAGGCGGCAATCCACCTGGGCCAAACTGAGGGAGGGGGAAAAAGCACCATGAAAAAGCTCTTCCCTAACCCACTCCTATTCCTTACTCATGGCCTCTTAAATTGCAGGCAGCCACTGGCCTCTCACTCCAAGAGCTGGCCATCTTCTGTCTCTCCAGGGCCTGTCTCAGGTTCCATGAAGCATCTCCATCCTTGGCACTGGGAGAGGGCCAGGATCCTCTCTTGGTTCACTGACCTCTCAGGTCTCTGAGTCTGCTCATCTCTGTGTATGATTCCTTTTTCCTCTTCATCTTCCCTGTCTCTTCCCCCCCCCCCCTGTTTCCCATTTATATGCTGTTTGTACTTCTCCTGTGAGGGGGTTGAAGTGGGGAAAATAATTATTTTATGGTTTGAGGCACAACACAAGGATCTACTCCCTGGATTTTATTTATATGCTGAGTGATTGCACTGCAGGCACATTTCTTCTAGAGCTATTCTGAGGCCTGCTTAATTAATGCTCTAAAGATGGAAAAGCACTACAAAACTGTTAGGATTGTCAGAGTTATGATCTGACACTTGTCAGCTGTTTATTTCTGTGGTGGTATTTATTGCCAGACTGGTGCCATTTATAATTTTAAATAAGTATTGTCAGGATGTAAGTACTACCTAAAGGAAACCGCTTTCAAAACAAGGCAAAACCAGTCATCCGCAAACGTCTTCCTCTTCAAAATCTACAAAGAACATTTTCTGAGACAAGCAGAGGAGGCCTCAGGGAAGGCCACATTTAAGAGACAAAATCATTTCATTTCTTTTCTTCTTTTTTTAGTTGAAAATTTTTAATTAAAGTATTGCTGATTTACACTGTTGTGTCAATTGCTGCTGTACAGCAAAGAGACCCAGTCATACATGTATATACATTCCCTTTCTTATATTATCTTCCATCATGTTCTATCCTAAGAGATTGGATATAGTTCCCCGTGCTGTAGTGTAGCACCTCATTGTTTATCCACAAAACCATTTCTTTTTAAAAATTTTATTTATTTATTTTTGGTCTTTTTTAGGGCCATACCCATGGCATATGGAGGTTCCCAGGCTAGGAGTTGAACCAGAGCTGTAGCTGCCAGCCTATACCACAGCCACAGAAACTCAGGATCTGAGCTGAGTCTGCGACTTACACCACAGCTCATGGCAACACCAGATCTTTAACCCACTGAGTAAGGCCAGGGATGAACCTCAATCCTTATAGATACTAGTTGGCTTCGTTAACTGCTGAGCCACGATGGGAACTCCCACAAAAGCATTTCTAATCATAGAGTAAACACTGTGACAGAATTGATATAAGTGACTTGAATTCTTCTCTGACGCTCAGATAAGATGTTCCTCTTTAAATGGGCAAAGATAGAAGGTTGCAGCAGCCCAGATTTGCTCCCTGCCACATCTTGGTCACTGATCACCTATGTCTGGGTCGGTATATCTGTCCTAGCTTGGGAACACCCCATGAGAACTTTTGGTGGGGTTGATTTGGGGGCTGTCCAGCCTGTCCCCTGCCCTCCATCCCACTGCGTGGAGGTGGGAGGTAAGGCTGCCAATAGGTGCCACAGGGGCCAGACAGGTGACCCGTGCTTTGATAGTTAGATGCTCCCACCTAGTACCTTCAACGGTGATTAAATGATACAAAGATGAAGGGAGAGTTTAACATTCACTTGCAAGGGTGACACCAGTAGGGACCATGAGAGCAGGGTCCAAGGGTGACGATGTCTGATAGCAGAAGAGGTGGTAGTGCCTGGGTGAGCATCCTGACCAAACCATTCCTGCTACGTGATCATTGCTATAATTTTCTGCAATGTCATGTCTCTTAGTACCCACAGTGTGAGTTTGGTAACTCAGGTTTGGGTGCTATCCAATATCCTTCTGGGGAAGTCTTTTTCTGCTTATGTTAGCCAGTTTATTTCTGTTGCTTGAGGCCAATAACCTTGCCTGACCCCACATCCTCTTTCCTTCTCTGTCTGCTTCACTCAGACTCCATAGCTAACTTGAGCCTTATTGTCCGCAGATCTCCCCAAACCATCTCTGCACACTCAGACTTCACTCTGCTTGCCTCTCTCCTTATCCTTCATTAAAAAAATCTCTTTACTACCCAGATAAACATTGTTCTTCTCCTAGAAACCTATAATTCATCCACTCTGGTGAAGATGGTGTGGGGAGAGAATGGGGACAAATATAGGATTATTTTTTTGTAAGTATGAAGATCAAATAAAATTGTGAGCATTTACATACTAATTTTGGGGGGAGAGGGTGGAGCATAACATACAGTCCCAATTAGGTAAATTAAAATAGTTGTGAGTCCCTTTGTCCACAAAAGGGCAGTTAGATCTAGAGGGACAGAAATAGATATTCCTGTTGGCTATGGCTTATCTTCATGGCTATTTAGTGGGTATCCAGAAATACCAGTTCTCAGCATTAATACTGTCCTAGAGTCACAGGTTAATTGCTGAGGTCTTCAAACTGTCCTAGGTCTGGCACAGGGAGGGAAGCCAGCATTAGTGACAATAAAGCATGAAAGAGATGAAGCTTGGTCCACAGAGTGTCCGGGTGGGATCACAGTTGTGAGTAGCTGTGGGTCTGTGAAATACTAAAGAAAATATGTCCAATTCACAGTTTTACTTAGTGTCAACTTGTTTGCCTGATTTACATAGGCAAAAGGATGCCTGGATAATTCATGAGAGAAGAACAAAAATGAAAATCTTTCATCATCAGTAATTATAAGAGAGTCAGACGTGAAGTTCTTAAGTTGCATATCAAACCACCTGACTGTGGAAGTATGACTATGGTATTTTTAAATTATTTTTATGGTTGATAAGCATAATAGATGTGCTCTTGTGGGAGAGAATGTGGTTTAGTAGGAATATCCTGAGAAAATGTCCTGGCTTTGCTTCAAACTAATTATATGAGTTGGACAAGTGATTTGTTTTACCAGCTCAGTTTTCTCTCCTGCTAAGTGAGAAGAGATTGTGTAGTTAAAAGGTTGTTTCAGCTTTTATATTGAAAATACAATTTAAATCACTTTCCTATG
The DNA here is from genome assembly GCF_016906955.1 of Phacochoerus africanus. NCBI lineage: Eukaryota > Metazoa > Chordata > Mammalia > Artiodactyla > Suidae > Phacochoerus > Phacochoerus africanus. The sequence goes on from NC_062544.1 coordinate 226,972,135, forward strand.
GTTTTGAGGGATATTTTATGTTTCTTTTAGAGATAGAAAAAAAAAACAACAAAAAAAGTCTCAGTGCAAGCCCAGTGACACATTTCTATAGCCAAGCAGTCTTGGCAAAGAATATCTTATTGACAAGAATAAAGGAAATAGGAGTTCCTGTCGTGGCTCAGTGGTTAACAAATCCGACTAGGAACCATGAGGTTTTGGGTTTGATCCCTGGCCTTGCTCAGTGGGTTAAGGATCTGGCGTTGCTGTGAGCTGTGGTGTAGGTTGCAGACCCGGCTCGGATCCTGCATTGCTGTGGCTGTCATGTACGCCAGTGGCTACAGCTCTGATTCGACCCCTAGCCTGGGAACTCCATATGACGTGGGAGCGGCCCTAGAAAAGACAAAAAGACAAAAAAAAAAAAGAATAAAGGAAATAATGGCACATGAAGTCAGCACAAATATCTACTGAAATAATGTATGTTCTTCATCCTTTACCATTGGTATTATTCAATTCATACAGCAAAACCTTGAACATTGGGAGACAGTTCTCCAGGAATGAGAGTAGCTGTCATGGCTCTGAATCAGGAAGGAAGGAAGAAAATATATCTCCTGAGATGAAGGAAAAGGGGCAATGCCTCAAACAACCAGAGAAGAGGAAGAATCCCGATGGACTGACAGTATGCAGAGAAGACTTGAAAGACAAAAAGGATGGAAGAAACAGGGAGACATATGATACCTAGAAAAAAGAAACAACAGGAGAATGATAGAGGTCAGAGGTGGTAACAGAGGGGAAGGCTGGGAACAATGGTAAGAACGATGAGCCCCAGGTAAGAAGGTGCTTCAAACTCTTTGGTCCAAGGCCAGCTATCAATATAAATACACACAGGCAGTATTGTAATACTGAAAATACAAGGCAATCTTTTCAATAAGTGGTGCTGGTACAATTGGCCATCATATACAACAACCAACAACAACGAAGAACAAAAACTAAATAAACAAAAACAAAAACTCTGCAGACAGAGACTTACACCTTTCACAAAAATTAACCCCAAATGGTTCATAAACCTAAATGTAAAATTCAAAACTATAAAACTTCCAGAAGATAACATAGGAGAAAATCTAGGTGACCTTAGATTTTACAACTTTTTAGATACAACACCAAGGGCATGATCCATGGGGAAAAAAATTGATAAGTGGTACTTCATTAAATTAAAAATGTCTGCTCTGTGAAAAATGCTATTAAGAGAATGAAAAGACAAGTCCACAAACAAGGAGAAAATATTTGCAAAACTTGTATCTGATAAAGTACTGGTAGAGTTTCCTGTGGTATCAGAGTTAGGACTCAGCACTTTCACCACTGTGTCCCTGGGTTCCATCACTGGTCTGAGAACTGAGAGTCCACATCAAGATGCTGTGCATGCCATGGCCAAACCCACCCACCACTGCAGATCCAAAAACTGATATCCAAAAACTACAAAAAACACTTTAAACTCAACAATAATGAAATAACTGAATTTAAAAATGGACAAAAGATCTGAAGAGATGCCTCACCAAAGAAGATAGACAGAGGGCTAATAAGCATATGAAAAGCAGCATATGCCCTTAGGAAACTGTAAATTAAAACCATGAGATATCACTGAATACCTATTAGAATGGCTAAAATCTAAAGTACTGACAACACCAGATGCAGATGAGACTGTGGAACAACAGGAATTCTCTAATGGGAGTGCAAAATGGTACAGTCACTTTGGAAGACAAGTTTGACAGTTTCTTATAAAACTAAACATACTCTTACTATATGATTAGGAATTAAGTTCCTTGGTATTACCCAAATGAGCTGAAATCTTGTGTCCACACAAAAATCTGCAACCAAATGTTTATAGCAGCTTTACTCATAATTGCCAAAAATTGGAATCAATCATGATGTCTTTCACAGGGGAATGGATAAACGAACTATGGCACATCTAAACAATGGAATACTACTTAGCACTAAAAAGAAATAAGCTATCAAGTTGTGAAAAGACGTGAAGGAATCTTAAAAGCATATAGCTAAGTGAAAGAAGCAAGTCTGAAAAGGCTGCACGCTATATGATTTCAACCACATGACATTCTGGGAAAGGCAAAACTATGAAGACATTAAAAAAGAAAACAGTGGTTGCAAAGATTTGAGGGAAAGGAAGGAGGGATGAAAAGGTGGAGCACAGGGAATTTTTATGGGAGTGAAATGATTTTGTACAATCCACCATAATAACAGATATATGACACTGTGCATTTCCCAGAAACCATGGAGTGAAGCTAATGTAAACTGTGGACCATAGTAAATAATAGAAGCCAATACAATATCAACATTCTATCAATATTGGTTTATCATTATCGTATCATGCTAATGCGAGATACTAATAATAGAGAAAACTGTGTGAGTGGGGAAGAATGGGGAAGGGATATATGGGAACGCTCTGCACTTTCTGCTTAATTTTTCTGTAAACCCAGAACTTCTTTGAAAAATAAAGTCTAGTTAAAAATACACTAGAGATGTCTTGTGGTGCAGCAGATTGAGGAGCTGGCCTTGTCACTGCTATGGCTCGGGTTGCTGCTGTGGTGCGGGTTTGATCCCCAGCCCAGGAACTTCAATATGTTGTGGGTGCAGCCAAAGTACACACACACACACCCTACACATACAGGGGACAAGTGAAGAAGCTAACAAAGCCGAAAATCTTTTGTATCCCAGGTTAGGCAGAGGGAGAGGTGAACTACTATCTTCACTCTTAAAGGTCCACAGTATCAGCTAGGTAAGTACCCCAGGTAAGTACCCCAGGTAGCCAGAGGATGCTTTCACTCAGGACAACATGTTACTTGATGGTGTTAGATAAACTTTAATTCTGCCACCATTTTCAGAAATAAAGTATTTTATTCAAACACTTAAGAATCTAACCAAAACATAGGTGATCTTCACTTTTAAATAGCCAATAGTTTCATGATTACATACTGACACGCCTGGCTATTCTTGAGATCAGCTGTAAAAGGGTAGGTCCAAAATAATGTTTCTCAAAATTATAGGTTGAGAAGTAGCTCCTAAAGAGCCCTTCAGTTGCCTGAAGAGAAAGAAAATTTCCCAGTTCTTCGGAACAGTGACAGGGAAGTGGATTCATACAGCTTTCTGATCAGGAAAGAAAACTTATATTCAATTTCTCTGGATACATTTTTCAATATAAGACACCTTCAAACCAGCTTCACTTTTCTTGTTAAACCAACTGAAAAATTCCCTGTTCAATCTTTTAACAAAATTAACATCTGCATGTAACTTCTTCCCAATAGTAAAGTCAATTTCTTTGGCAATTACTGTCACTTCAAATTAACAGGCAATGAGGGGAATAAGAATTTGAAGTAATTAATTACTATAGCAAATTAGTTGTAATTCATTTTTATTATCAATAACACAATATATAATATGCATTTGCTGTGTAACAGCTTTGTTTTTCCCTCTCCAGGAAAGAAGCACTGTCTTTTACCATGTAAATCAATTTTTTCCCATGTACAATTTTTAAGCACAGTCTTAGAAACATTACTATATAGAAAAACCAAAAGATCTTAGACTAAGGATTTAATAGATTGCAATGTTGTTGTTATTGCTGACTTCAGGCTTTAAGCAAAATACAGGTCTTTAGGTTTTCTTTTGGTTTGCAGAGCCAAACCATGTACTGGAAAAACCTCCAAGTTTCTATTTTCAAAATATCCAAGAAAAGAAAAAAAAAATCAACATTTATGAATTTTTAAAGCAAAGTAGAAAAGAATGTGAAAGTATTTTCTGGTGGCCCATGACATATTTGATATTTTTCTTAGCAAATAAGCAGAAAGGATGGTGAGGCCCTAATTCAAATAGCTCATTAAGAAGTACCTTTAAATCATTAATGCACCATCCTGGTGTGTTGACATGGAACTTCAGTCAGCTCCAGCATTAAACAATGTAGGAAGAGCAGGCTAACATACTCTGGGGTGCTGCATGGCAACCTAATAATATCAACAAGGCGTGGTTACTTCTATTTGAAAAGAAGAAAAAAATGCTGGCACTTCTAACAACTAAGAGGTTTCACAGTATCACAATTATCTTCAAGTCTTTAAGATTCAAACCAAGAGTGAGAAATGGCATAGGAGATATACACTGAAACCAAATCAGGAAAGACAGAAAGTCTGAAAATCTTGAACCTAAAAGAACATAAAACACCCCTTTAGAAGGGACCATCACAGCCGTATAATCTACACAAAATGAAACAACAAACGAAAAACCAAACCCAACACTACAGCAAGCCTATTGACCTGGCGCTCAGCAAGAAACAAAAAGGAATTGGAATACAAGCTCAGCACACGTGGCAAAAGTGGGGGGAAAAAACAAAACACTTCCAGGTAGTGAGGAGCCCTAGAAGAAGTTTCTCAAAAAAACAAAACAAAACAAAAAAAAAGAGTACTGGTTTTTTTTCTTTTCTTTTTTTTTGGAAACAGTAATTTAAAGTTTTCATTTACTTGCTCTTATAAAGACAAGGAGAAATGATCTTTTTGGTAAGAGATTTCTCCTTCTTATCTATAATCAAGAAAAAAATTATGATCTCACATGTGGTTAAAAAAAAAAAAAAAGAGCACTGAAACTTCCTGCTTGAATAAGGATAAAAAATGCAATCTTCTCTTATCAATGAGGGAAATAAAGCTTGGGGTAAGGGGGAGAGAATTTGCTAAAGGGCCAGAGGCAACTGAACAGATAAAACACTCATCTCCTCCTAGTGCTCTTCTGTAATACTGCTTGGCCCCTTGGTTAACATATACTCAATAAAAACATTAATGACATTTATCTCATACTGTCTTTAAAATCTGATGTGTTGTACACCATGCATCTCATTTTGTGACTGGTCATCTTTCAAGTGCTTGACAGGCACAGGTGGATAGTGGCTATTGCATTGGACAACACACACTTACAGAATCCATTATATAATGTAGCACATGATTATCAGGTCAGGGCAGGCAGAAGATGGGTGCCCCATAAAATCAGACTCATAATGAAAGTAATGTCAGCCAAGTACACTTAAGCCACATTGATACTCTTTTTTGAGAGCCACAGAGGAAAATGTGAGAGGACAGCACCAATGGACTAAATGTGTTTTGCCCCCATCCCCAATGCATATGTATAAGTCTAATTGCCAGGGTGATAGTATTTGGAGGTAGGGACTTTGGAAGGTAATTAGGTCACAAGGTAGGAGCTCTTATATTGAGATTAGTGCCCTTATGAGAAGAGACGGGAGAGAACTTGCTTCTTTCTGCTCTCTGGGCCACGTGAGGACACAGCTGTTTACAAGCCTGGAAGCCAGCTCTCACCAGACACAAGTCTGCTGACACTTTGATCTTGGACCTCCCAGCCTCCAAGACTGGGGGAAATAAACATTTGTTTTCTAAGTCTGTGGTACTCTGACAGCCTGAACTGACTGAGACAGTAACCAATTCCTCAGATAATGTGCTAATGAAATGATTTGCTCTCCATAAACAAGCACCAGTCCAGTTCAGTAAGGAGATGAAGGAAGATAGCAGAAGAGGCTTCTCTGCCTCTCGGTATGTAAAGAACACGGGGTTGGGGTCGGGGGAGCACATACGAGACAGGAGAACTGAGGCTGTCACATCAAAGGTTTGAATTCTTCTGTGTAAGCGGTAATGCATGTATCTAGAAGTCACCACTGGAATGTCTTGACATATATCTCATTGTTCATGAGAACTAGATAGGCTTTTGAATCTGGATCTGAGAGGCTGGTGTAACTGGTTCTAGTTATACAACTGCTGGTTCGTATTAATACAGCCAAGCATTGTTCCTTGAGCATAGAAAAGTATATATCATTAAAAGATAAATGCCTCAGGTTCATAAACAAAATAAAAGAAATATTTCCAGGAAACATTTCAAGTGCAAAAATCTATAGCAAACAATGAATTCTGTTACTAAAAGACTAAGAGAAGACATCTTGTTGGGTGATGGTTAGATTTTTACTTAAGAGCTTCTGATCACTATCTAGCTAAATATAAACATCTGATTATTGTCACCACCTGTCTCTACAAGAGTATTCTCATTCCCAATAAACCTGCTTTTGTGGCCTTGATCCCAAACAGATCCCTGGCAACTTTCTGAACAAGGTGATTTCCTTCTAGTTTGGTTACACGGAACTATGGTTACACGGAACCCAGCCCTATGGTTACACGGAACACTGTCTGACACAATGAAATCTCACACCCCTTAAAAGGAGTCTCCAGACACTGTCCCTCCAAGGGATTGAAGTGAACCATGATCTGCTTAACCTGCACCTTCGATCGTTATTTTCATTATCCTTCTTTCAACCAGTCACTCTATTCTTTTCAAGGGTTTTTTTTTTTTTTTTTTTTTTTAATGGCAGCCCCATATTTACATTACTCTCTGCCTGGAAGGCATGTGAGACTTTTCCTGGTGCTGAGCTTAGCTAATTAGCATGACGCTCTTGGCTAAATAGTTCTCTACAAGGGCAACCATTAGTATAGGAGATGCAGTGGCTGACAGGAAAGATTAGGAGTAAAACCTCCCACAGCAGTTTCCTGTCTTCACCAAGGCCTAGACTTAGAATAGCCTTTCTCCTCCAAGCTGAAGGGAAAATAATGGCAAATATATCAATGGCTTGATGAGAAAAGGAAAAAAGATTAAAAATTTAAAAACTTAGCTTTTCCCCCCCCTAAACCTAATTCTTTGTTGCACTGAAGAGGACTAGATGGGAAATGACCCATGGAGAGGAGAGAGCGGACTTTGAGAGCAGACCCTGACTAAGACTTTGCTCAGGTCAAAGGGAAAAATTTATGGCCAAGCTTCTGCTCATTGGTTCATTGATCTTTACTCAGAAGGAAGTTTTAGTGAGTTTGGGAGTAGTAACGGAGGCAAAACTGCTTGATGTGAGTGAGTAACAAAATTTTAGAGACTGAGAGGCCAGTGTTTAGGATGAGGAGTGGCCAAGAAGACAGTAAGAAGCCAGGGCCCCCCAAATACTGCCACCATCTTGAAATTTCTCCTGGTGGGGGAAATGGCTGGTAAATTGTTATGACAGTGTTGCTTAGATTTCTGATTTAATCTGTCACCTATCCTGTGCTGTTCTGTGGTTCCCTTATGTTATTCCAGACCTTCAGTAAACTTTTTTTTTTTGTCTTTTTGCCTTTTCTAGGGCCACTTCCCGCGGCATACGGAGGTTCCCAGGCTAGAGGTCGAATCAGAGCTGTAGCCCCCTGCCTACACCAGAGCCACAGCAACGCGGGATCCGAGCCGCGTCTGCGACCTACACCACAGCTCATGGCAATGCGGGATCGTTAACCCACTGAGCAAGGGCAGGGATCGAACCCACAACCTCATGGTTCCTAGTTGGATTCGTTGACCACTGAGCCACGATGGGAACTCCCTCAGTAAACTTTTTATATCTCCAACAGCACTGTGTTCATGGTATTGAACGGAGGGGGCGCTGGTTTCCCACATGGGGCAAAAGGAACCAAGGGGAGAGGAGGCCATCCGAAGAAACAGAATAATGATTTGGATGGCTGGGTCAGAAAAATGCCATCTCTGGAGATAGCAACAGGAATTCAGGGCTGGAGAGAAAGGAGGGCAATATCCCAGTGTAGGTGGACTGAGGGTTCCACTGTCTTATTTACATATTAAAGAGATGTTTCAGAGAGCTGTAAGATTTGAGGTCCTTTGGTTCATATTCCTGCATACTGGCATTAAAATAATTGAAATACTTGAGTTATCTGCCAGGCCATGGTTCCTAACTGTATTTCTCAGACTAGAAAAATTTTAGGGACTGTCAGTCTTATTGCATTATGCAAAGATATTAAAAAAATTATCACTATTGTTTCATAAAATAAAGGGCATTTTGACATTTATCCAGGCAAGATGGGAAGGACACATTAGAACAATGTTTAAAATTTTTTTTTTTATCTGAAAAGATCTCACATTTGACCTACTAAAAAAGGACAATTTTATTTAGTTTTAGCTTAAAAATTCCTTGTATTTTTTACCTATTTATTCATTTTCTCAAAAACTCCTGTAAACCTGTTATCTGCCAAGCACTGTACTAGGTACTAGGGTATGAGATGGACGTGACTCTGCTCCTGTCATCACTATCTCAGGGGTTTCTGGGAAAGTCAAGCAGATGACCCTAACTGTAAACAGTGCAACCTGTGCTGTGATAGAGAAACTCACTGATTACTGACAGGGCAGCAAGGTCCAAACAACACTAAAAAAGCAGTCACTCTATCTCTAAGCAGAAGGGCAAGAAATACCAAAGCCTGATGTCAGGTCTTACTTTACACACATTATTTCAGTTTCTTTAGCAGTGATTTAGGGGGAGACAGTATACCCCAGAGACCATGGTTTTTTCCAGACATGTATCTATTCTGAGTCAATCACAGGGTGGGGAACACACTTCAGTTGCAATGTCTGCTGGTCCATACCGCACACTGAACTAGAAGATGTTGGCTACCAGGAATGTGGGGAGCAAAAACTGTACCCACCACCCCCTCCCTGCCCCCACCACTGATCTACAGTGGTTCTGCATACAGCCACTCTGATCACTTCAGGACGTACAACCTGAAGGTCAGCGGGCAACAGGAGGACATGATGAGAACCATGGTGATATGGTGCATTGTGAGGACCAAGCTTAGGATTTGGTGCCAGATTTTTGTACTTTGCCTCAGTACACACACTTGGGAAATGTCTGGGAGTGGTGATGGGCACATTGGTTCCTCCAGCTCAACACTACTCCAAGCTACTGGGTTTCAGAGTTCTGATCCTAAGCAGAGCGTTAGAGAGGGGGCATATCATGGTACCCCCATCATCTGGTTCTGGAATATCCCAAGGGAGCAAGGAAGGCTGGCATAGTAAGGGATGCATATACGTTCATTCATATGCATACAATACACATACACATTCATTCACATACATTCATGGAAAGATCTAGAGGCAGGTACAATGGGGAGTTTTTTTTTTCTCTGTGCCTCAGCGGGCACCCTTTAGAGGGGAAAAGCTAATTGTATACGTTTTCTTACATTATACCATCAGAGTATATGTGTCAACGTAATAATTACTGGAACAGTCATTTCCTCCGCTTGTCTCAACTCAATTTTTGTCAGAAATAGGTCTAGAACTTTCACTCAGTTATGCATCCTTATATAAAATCAAAACCTCGATATATCGGTTGACTACAGCAACTCCGATATCTTTAGCTGGGTTTTCTGGCTTTTCTGAAGCACATACGTGTAACAACGGTACAGAAACGCAGGAAGTGACTTGAATCCACAGCGGTCCTGCGGCTTGCGTCCATTCTCACATATTCCCATTTTAGGCTCTGAGCAACTTATCCTCCACAGGCGCTGTGAAACAGAAGGGTCTGGCAGAACCACTCAAATGAGATGAGGTTCCTTCCGGAAGGTTAGGAACAGAGGGGTGCGGTCCTTTCCCTCCGCAGCGCTAGAAATGGTCACCTCCCTCGAGAAGGCTCAGTAGGGGGCTAGGACCCGCAGACCATATGGGGAACCAGAGCCTCTGCAAAGCCCAGAAATTCCAGCTACCAGGCCAGCGGAGGCGAGAGAGGAGGCTGAGTTGTCCCTGAGGCCGGTAGCACAGGATGCGGCAGCTCGGGCAGGGCAGTGATTGCTTTGATGGAGAAGGGGAACGGGAGTACCCTGGTCTCTGAGGTCTCCCGAGGTCGATTCCCAGGGGACCCAGAGCAACAACGGGGCTCTGAGATCTGGCAAGTTCCTGGGAGTGCAGCGAGGGGAGAGAGTGTCTTACCTGGCCAGGCTGGCTGGTGTAGTTGAAGGAGTAGATGTTTTCGGTGCTGAGGCTCACCGTCCCGCTGTAGCTGTGGTCGAAATCGGCGCCCCTGGCAGGGTCGCGGGGTTCGCGGCGCTGCGCCAGGGATTTCGCGGGGCTCCCGGGTGCCGCCGCCTGCAGAAGCCAGAGCAGGGCGCAGAGCAGCGCAAGCCGCGTGCAGCCCCGCATGGTGGGCGCCGCGCCTCCCTGGGGAGGGGGCGAGCGCAGAGCCAGTCCTTCCAAAGCCCCTTGAGAGCCCCCGCGCAGGCTTCAGCGCAGCGCAGGCGATGCCTGGCAAGCACCGCCGACGAGTGCTGGTAACGAGCTGGCGAAGGACTAATCAAATATTGATGCAGCCTCTCGGGGTCTCCACGGGAGGTCACCGGGCGGAGGTAGTGGGTGCGGAGGATCTGGGGACTGGGGGCTGCTGCTTTGCTCTCCAGCTTCTAAGTCCGTTTCCTTCTCCCTTTCTTATTTCTGAGAATCCTCCACTAATCCAGCCAGAATTTTAACTGATCTGTTCCCCCTCAACCTCAAAAAGAAAGAGAAAAATAATAATAATAAAAAAAAAGCGTTGGAGACATTAAAATGTCCACTAGTTTTAAAGAACCAACCTGACTAGTCATCAAGCAGGAAATTCAGTCCATTTCAAATAAATGTGCACCTGGCTGCAAGAGAAGAAATAGAAAACAACAGAGCCTGTCCCCAAAGAGGGTGCACGAGTTCGCATTTCCCCTCTGCTACCTGCAGAGAACTCCTGCTCGTCTGAGTGACGGTTATGAACTCTCAATTCTCCCTTCTCTCTTCCCAGACACCTGTTTTATTTCCATATCCCCTCCTCTTCTCAAGGAGCCTCACGTCACTGCTTTCTCTCTCCCTCGACATACGTGTATGTATGTAAATATGTACAGATATTAAAAAATAAATAGATAAGGTAAAGAATACAATTTCAAACACTGCCTTAAGTCTGGTCCCAGAAGTTGTCAAAGACGGCTCAGAGCAACTGGATTTGTGTAGAGGGCATTTCTCTCTGTCCCAACTTCTTGCCTCCTTCACCTCTGCAATGACATTAGATTTGGCAGAATCCCCAGGATTATGTTTTGTTTTTCAAGAGAGAAACCACAGCCCCAAATCAAAAGGAAATACTGTTCAAGGCAAAAATTGGGGGATTAGATTTAAATAGTTGAAAAGGCAGATAAAGGGGGAGTTGAGAAGATTATCCCTCAGAAGTTGTTGTAAAACAACAAGCAATCACAATTCAAGAGAACTCACTGTTTTATTTCAGCTTTGAGTTATTTGTAAGCTAGAAAATTGCCTTCAACCTGAGAGAACATTCAAAAAGAAGCCACATTCATGTTCAAAGAGATAAGATCATAGATTAAAATCCTAGTACTTACCATTCAAAGGGAAAAGTTCCTCTCCCCCCACCTCATCAAATTTGCACAATTTATTGAAACATCAAAAAATGAGTGCAATGCATTTGGTATAAAGTTTTAGAACTGTGCAATCAGAAAACAATGCAGATGGAAGACTGAATTAGATAACTTCCTATTAGGACTTTGATTAATTTTTTTTACTTTTAAAAATATATTTTTTAAATATGTGTGTTTAAGGACAAAAACACTAATTAAAGAAGAGTCTGGGGATAAAGTTTAAAATTGAGCTGACTGGAGCTCTCATTGTGGCTCAGCAGAAACGAATCCAACTAGGAACCATGAGGTTGTGTGTTCCATCCCTGGCCTCGATCAGTAGGTTAAGGATCTGGCGTTGCTGTGAGCTGAGGTATAGGTCGCAGACGCGGCTTGAATATGGGGTTGCTGTGGCTGTGGCAGAGGCCAGTGGCTGTACTTCCAATTAGACCCCTAGTCTGGGAAACTCCATATGCTACAGGTGCAGCCCTAAAAAGCAAAAACAAAAAAGCAAAAAAATTGAGCAAATTGTTTTTGAGAAATATAATAATTTTATCCAGAATTTGAAAAGTATTAAACTGCTGTATTTAAACTATGTCTCTTTCTATAATTAAAAAGTATCACAAACTTGAAGTTTATGATGTCCTTTGAAATTAGATGGCCTGGTCATTTGAAGCACTCTCTAGAAGTGTGGGATTAGGGAGTACTACTCAAACACTAAGAGAGATGAGGAATTGGCTCTTTCACAAGGTGAGCCTTTCTTTTGGGGCCAAGTTTCTCATTATTAGAAAGATAGTTCACATTTTAAATTGAAATCTGCTTCTCTTCCACTTACTGGTGTGAGTTCTGCCCTCTGGAGCCATAGGAATAAACCTAATCCTTCTTCCACATGACAGCCTTGTAGGTATTTGTAGGGAGCTATGACCCTTCAAGTCTTTATCCCAACTTTAAGTAGTGAATTTAGAAGCAGCAGGAACAGACCCTTAATCATAGCATAGAGCCCAAAATATTTATTTTATTAAATTTTTTTATTACAGTTGATTTATATTGTCCAAAATATTTATTTTAAAGCCATTATAGATATCTATACCAATTTGAGTGTTATATTGCAGGTCAGCCTATACTATGTTTGACTCCTAATTTTAGCCCAAATCCAATGAAGGTCCTCAGGTAATTAATCTCCCCAGGATCGCAAGATTGCTGTAAGGATAAAAAGGGGGAAGAATGTATGTGAAATTGTATTAGAAAGTATAAAATGTTATATGACCAAATATTGCTATTATATGACTATATAGTTAAATAACTAAAAAGTAAAACATGGTCCATCAACTAGACTTTTAAAATATCTGTAATGCCAGGCTTCCACTGAACACACAGACAGTGGCCAGACCTTATATGACAGCAGACCCCTGACCCATAACCTCTGCAGCAACCAGTCCAGGCAGCCAAATCACAAACTCTGCAGCAAATGACCCCAGTCAGGACTTGGTCAGTGACTGCAAACTTCCCCAGTTTTTGCTCCTGCTTCCAACTCAGTATCAATCAGAGGAAACTAAATATGTTCCACAAAAAAATGCACCTGCCTCCAGCTTCTCCATGGCACTGAGATCCAGTCAGAGCACTTCTGAAACCTTCACCTTTTTATGCTATAAAACTTCTCCACTTCCCTGCCTGCATTTGAGTCTCTGCCAAACACAAGTGGTGACTTACTATAGCAAATTGTGAATTTGTTTTCTTTGGGTAGTCTTTTTTAATTTTAATTTTATTTTTTTTAGGGCCATACCTGAGGCATATGGAAATTCCCAGGCTAGATCCTAGAAATTCCCAGGATCTGAGCAGTGTCTGTGACCTACAGCACAGCTTACAGCAACACCGGATCCTTAACCCACTGAGCAGGGCCAGGCACCCACATCCTCATGGATGCTAGTTGGGTTCATTACTGCTGAGCCACAATGGGACCTCTCTTGGTGGTCTTTATTTCCATAGTTTTCCTGAAGGTTCCATCAAGCTGTTGTCTACACTGCCTGTCAGCACAGCCTCCAGCCTTCAACCAGGTACAGTACCCACCAAGGCCACTTGTATGCACTGGCATGCTAAGTCAGCACTGGGTCTGAACTCTGTGCTTTTGAGTTCTTTGGCTATCCAGTCTCAGTTTGATACTCTGGTTTTGTTATTAGTTCTCATTTGTGGTGGGGTCAGGTCATTCCTTTTTATCCTTTTTTGCTTTTTTCTACTTCTGTTTTATGCTATGTTGTCTAAAAGTATTGTTTGTCCCAGAGTAGAACACAGACATAGGCCATTTAAGCCTTTTGTTGAGCTGGCCTCACCGACCGGCAGGGACCACCATTTTTTTGGACAAATGTTGGGTAGCCTAGGTAAGGCTATCCTTGTGTTTCAATTTTTCTTTTCTTTTCTTTTTTGGTCCTGAGAGTTTGACTTTGATCCACAGACAGCTTTCTCTCTGGTTTTACACCTGCCTGGAGGTGTAGGTTATTGGGTCTGCATTTGGAGTCAGTGACCATCACACTGGAGGCTCAAGACTCAAAGTACTCAAGCATCACTTTCAACAGACTATTGTCAGCTCTTATAGAAAGAGCTAAGTCTAGTTCCTCTCTTTCTTCTGGAAAGACTCCTACTTCTTATAGGTCCACTCATTACAATTCTAATTCTTGCACCTTGTTTCAGATAGCATAACTTCACCAAGGATGAGCTGGGCCTTCCATGGTCACTCTGTGGACTACTGGGCTTGAACAAAATAGTTCATCTGAGAGGCACCTTAAAAAAGAAAGAAAATGAGACTTCTCAGACTCAATGGGCAGCATTTTTTTTTTAAACTTGCTTGCAGAGGCCTTGAAATAAAATTCTGTACAAAATTGCTTCACTGAAAGATTTTTTGGTCAAAGCTAATGAACAATTCGGCAAACAAATAGCAATCGACTCATTCCCATAGTAAGTCCTCCTCCTTGTCTTTCAGTTGCCTTCTTATAGCCAGTCCCTGCCCATTTTCTCTTAGCTTTCTGCTCTCTTCCCCCCTGTACGTTCTCCTTCTTCTTCCTATTCTCCAGTCCCCCTGCCTTTTTTCAACAACTCTTTTAAAACCCCCAAATTCCAGTTGCTTCTAAGGATTCATCCCTCCTATGAGTTAGGTATGCAGACAAGAGTAAAATGTGAACCTTGGACCCAGTGGGAATTAGAGCTGTAATGAAAGATTTCCCTAAACCAAGTAAGACCAGAAAGTATTCACAGAAGAATTTAGAGTTCTTTGGGTACATATGACCCAGGGTTAACTGACCTATATCACCTTGTACATATGTTAGATCTAATCAGATGCTAAATCCTGGATGGCAAGAGCTGACAGGACTGATGCAGAGAGGGACCTACAGGATGCTTCTTTCCACAAGAAGCCCTAGGGTCCCCCCAAAAAGGCCATAAAAGTAGTTCAAAATATCCTAAAAATTACACCTGAAACATCTCCAATGAAAGCTGACTGGACCATAATTCAGTTGTGCAACAAACAAAAGGATTAAACTGTAGGAGATTTTTGGATAAATCAGAAAATACCTTTCAACACATGAACCATTCTACATCAAGCCCTGCCATCTTTACTAATCTTTTCTTTAGAATAAACATAGCACACAAATGGTAGAAATTTCAATAAACCTACAGATGCTTCCTTATCTCCCAGCCCATAACTAAAACTCTTGGTTTTTGACTGAAAAATATTCCTTCATTTTCTGTGACATGACCCCTACAAATGCATTATGGAGAGATATACTTTGCAAATGGAACTGTAATGTTAAACGCACACCAGAGGGACTATTTCTGGTTTCAGAGGACTTGCCTATTCATAATCATGTTGTGTCTGCTCTCTATAAAACTTCCCTTCTATTCTATATTTAGTGTATACTCCAGATGAAGATCTAGACGCTGTACCTGACACTCTATGGGCTAAAATTCTCACAGGAATTGACATAGGAAAAACAACTGGAGTGAAATCTATTCAAGTTCAGATAGAGCCTGCAAAACTGTTATCCAAACTTCCCCAAAGCCAAAGCCAGAGCTAGAACAAAGGAAAGTCTCAAATCTATAGTTGAGAGCCTTGTATCCAAAGGCCTTTTTTTTTTTCTTTTTCTTTTTTAGGGCTGCACCTGTGGCATATGGAGGTTCCCAGGCTAGGGAATGAAATGGAGCTATAGTGCTGGCCTACACCGCAGTGACAGCAACGCAGGATCCAAGCTGAGTCTTTGTCCTACACCACTGCTCATGGCAATGCCGGATCCTTAATCCCCTGAGCAAGGCCAGGAATTGAACCCACATCCTCATGGATCCTAGCTGGGTTCGTTAACCACTGAGCCATGAAGGGAACTCCCAAAGGCCTTTTCATAACCTGCCCTAACCCTTGTAACATTCCTTCCCTGCCAGTAAAGAAGCCAAATGGATAAGGATATTGATTTAAGTGCTCAGGGACATCAATACAATTGTTATCCCTCTCTTTCCATTAGTACGTGACTTAAATACTATGCTCTCATCAATTCTTCCCCAATTACCTGCTTCAGTGCTGTGGCTTATTGCTCTGCCTTTCTCAGTGTGTGTCTCTACACCAGGACAGTCAATACCTTTTTGCCTTCAACTGATTGGACAACACTCCACATAGAGAGCTAAGCTCTAGGGGTTCACTGAATCCCCCTCCTTTTTTCAAGTTCCTTCATCACGAAGTAAAAGATCTAAAGTTCCCATTGTGGCTCAGCAGGTTAAGGACTCGATATTGTCTGTGTAAGGATGAGAGTTTTATCCCTAGCTTCACTCAGTGGCTTAAGTATCTGGCAGATGTGACATAGGTTGCAGATACAGCTAGGATTTGGTGTTGCTGTGGCTGTGGTGTGGGCCTCAGCTGCAGCTCTGATTTGACCACTGACCTGGGAACTCCCATAGGCTGCAAGTGGAGCTGTTAAAAAAAAAAAGTAAAAGATATGAATTTTCCTTGTGATTCAGCCCTGATAAAATATGTAGTTGATCTTCAATTTTGTTCAGAAAAGCCTGTAAAAAGGATTCCATTTACTTTCTTTCAGCCTTAGGAGAACAGGCATATAAAGTTTCAAAAAAGATAAACTACAATTTGCCAAAACCTAGTCCATTATTTAGGGCATGACCTATTTAAGGAGAGAGAAAACATTCTCTCATGACAGGATGAAGACTGTTCAAACTTGTCCTAGACTTCTCACAAAACTTTAATTGAGACAACATCCAGGTCTACCTGGACAATTCAGACTATGTGTGCAAATTTTTCTGAGACTGTGACATCTTTTTATGAAATGGCTAAGTCTTTAGTAAGAGACACTCTCCTGGGAGTGTAAGTATTAAAGAAGCCTTTTATAATCTGAAGAAAGCTCTTCAACATCTTGTTTCCTTAGACATCCCTAACAAAACAACAACAACATACCCTTTTGTTTGTACATGACTGTTTTAGACAAATTTTATTTTATTTTATTTTGGTAGGGCCGCACCCATGGAATATGGAAGTTCCCAGGCTAGGGGCTGAATTAGAGCTACAGCTGGCAGCCTACACCACAGCCACAGCCATGCAGGATCCAAGGCATGTTTGCAACCTATACCACAGCTTATGACAGTGCTGGCTTCTTAACCCACTGATCGAGGCCAGGGATCAGACCTGAATCCTCATGGATACTAGTCGGATTCATTTCCACTGAGCCACGATGGGAACTCCCAAACTTTGGGTTTTTAAATGAATGCCATGAAAACCATCAAAAACTCATCAATTACTCTAGCCGCACCCTAACTCCAGCTGAAGGCTGATACCCCTTGTCCTAGGGCAATGCTGCCACTGCAAATCTTGCTGACCCTTCTCCTGAATTAGTTCTAGGCTCCCTGCTTGACCTTCTGGTTCCTTCTGGGGTAAAGATTTTACTGAGAACACACAACACTTTTAAGTCAGTTAATAAATCTCTTATGAATTTCTGATGCCGTCTCCCTCTCACATTAATATTAACTGCTGTAACACTCCAAAGTCCTTTACCAGAAGGACAGGAAGATCACAATTGTGTTGCTAAAGTTA
Source organism: Phacochoerus africanus (assembly GCF_016906955.1). Lineage (NCBI taxonomy): Eukaryota > Metazoa > Chordata > Mammalia > Artiodactyla > Suidae > Phacochoerus > Phacochoerus africanus. The sequence continues at coordinate 226,989,442 of NC_062544.1, forward strand.
GGGATTTTCTGTATACCTTGCTTGGCTTTATTAGAGAGAGACTCCCATTGAGAATCCTGACCTAATATTTGACGATGGGTCACACTTCAAAATTGAAACTGGGAGTTTCCATTGTGGTGGTAGTGAACCCGACTAGTATCCATGAGGATGCAGATTTGATCCCTGGCCTCGCCAGCCTTGCTCAGGACCTGGAGTTGCCATGAGCTGTGGTGCAGTTTACAGATACAGCTTGGATCCCACATTGGTAAGGCTGTGGTGTAGGCCAGCTGCTACAGCTCGGATTGAACCCCTAGCCTGGGAAACTCCATATGCTGGACATGCAGCCCTAAAAGGACAATAAATGAATGAATGAATAAATAATAAATTAAAAAAGATATTGAAACTGGAGGTTATCATGCTATTGCTAATTCTGTCACTAATCTAAACTCTCCCCTTATAGGATGGTCATCTACCTGAGGGAAAGTTAGTTCAGACGGCAGAATTTATAACACTTCTTAGAGCTTGTCAATTAGCTGGACACTAGAGAGTAAACACATATGCAGACGGCAGGTATGCTTCTGAAGTGGTACATTATGCTTTAGAAACAAAAAGCTTTCTCTCTTATGCAGGATTCCCCATCAAAAGTGGACAATAGGTTAAGGACTTTTAGGTGTACTTCTACTTCCCAATGAGATGGCTATTATAAAGATTGAGGCCCATGCTCACAGAGAGAAAAAGATAAAATGGAGGTTAAAGGAGATACTCTAGTAGATAATTTTGCGAAGCAAGCAGACTTGACCAAGGTTATGACACTAAGTAAACCCCCAAAAGATAAATCTCTGGACTGAGTCAAAGAAGCCATTATCAAATATCCACATCAGAAATCTAGCCCATGAGTCATAAAGCTAAAAATAGAATTACCATTTGATCCAGCAATCCCACTCCTGGGCATCTATCCAGAGAAACCATGACTTGAAAAGACTCATGTACTCCAATTGTTCATGGCAGCACTATATACAATAGCCAAGACATGGAAGCAACCTAAATGTCCATTGACAGAGGAGTGGATAAAGAAGATGTGGTACATATACACAATGGAATATTACTCTGCCATTAAAAGGAAAAAAAATAACAGCATTTGCAGCAGCAAGGATAGACCTAGAAATTATCATGCTAAGTGAAGTTAGTTAGACAGTGAGACACCAACATCAAATGCTATCACTTACATGTGGAATCTAAAAAAAGGACGCAATGAACTTCTTTGCTGAACAGATACTGACTCAAAGACTTTGAAAAACTTATGGTTTCCAAATGAGACAGCTTGGGAGGTGGGGGGATGAACTGGGGGTTTGGGATGGAAATACTATAATTTCGTTGTGATGATCATTGTGCAACGCTAAATGTAATAAAATTCATTGAGTAATAAGAAAAAGAGAAAAGAAAAGAAAAGAAAAAAAAAAAGAAATCTATCCAATGATTTGGAAAAGGGAGAATGGAAGAAATATTGTGTATCCTTCACTCAGATAATCCTTGGGACTCTCAAGATGGCCATTTGTTGGTATCAGATGACTTCAAATGGATGTTAGCTGAGTTTCTCCGTGAAAGTACTCATTATGGTGAAGACATGTCGTTTCCTATCTTAAGTCAACATTGGTGGAAAAACTTTAAAAAGACAGTTGAGATGATTTGGGGGACATGTGTTACTTGTGAATAACATAATCCTGGAAAAACTGTAAAGATGAGGCATGGCTAGGAACCAAAGCCTCCAGGACCCTTTGAATATTTTCACATGGATTTAATTCAATTTCCACTCTCCAGTGGATTTGTTTACTTAGAGGATGGTTTACAGCATTACTTTGCTGAAAACCTTCTTTGCTGAATATTGTTTTCAGTCTCTAAAAAGCTGCTTGATTTTGTGTTTTGAACCTGGGATATACCAACTTTTGTATCAAATGACCAAGGCACACATTTTAAATGAAGAACAAAGAAAAGAACTTGGTAAGTCATCACTTTTTCTCAAAAACTATCCTGTCCTTATCCCCAGCAACTTATGGATAGATCAAAAGAACCAATGGAGTCCTTAAATTAAAATTTGCAAAACTTTCAGAAATCCTTGAGCTCTCTTGGCTAAAGGTACTCTCACTAGTCCTTTTGGTCATATGATCCACTCTCTCAGAGACATGTTGGTTATATCCCTATGAACTGTCAACAGGAAGGCCCATAATTTTAGAAATTTACCCCCTGATATTAGACTCTTGCTGCATGCAGATGTGGCAAAATATTGCAAGGGAGTCATGCACTATACTCAGTCCTATAATGAACACGTTAAGACCAGATCCCATGGTGCTTTTTTTTTTTTGTCTTTTTATGGCCACACCTGTGGCATATGGATGTTCCCAGGCTAGGGGTTGAATTGGAGCCATAGCCTCTGACCTACACCACAGCCACAGAAACATCAGATCTGAGCTACGTCTCTGTCCTATACCATAGATCACGGCAATGCCAGATCTTTAATCCCCTGAGCAAGGCCAGGGATCAAACCTGCGTCTTCATGGATGCTAATCAGATTCATTCCCACTGAGCCTCTCGGGGAACTCTTCATGATACTCCTTAAATTGGCTCTTCATGATCATTAACTAGAAAATTTCATCTATTGAAAGACATACTCAGAAAAAACCTCTCTTGAACCTCACTGGAAGGGATCTTACTAGGTACTGTTAACAACTGTTGGAATACCCTTCTAGGCCCAAGATGGAGTGATTCCTGCCCAGGGTGCCCCATTAATAAACTGAAACGTAGATAACTTTTGCATCCCTATAAATGCTCCACTTGGCCAGAAATGCAGTATATCTAATCAGTCAATCCCCAAATGCAAGCCAACTCTCTGCCTTCTTACACAAACGCGGTTGACTACCAGCCAATCAGATTTTCAGAAAAATTTTCTTTTTCCTGTTCTTTATTCTTTATCCTATAAAACTTTCTTTCTTCTACCTCATTTTGCAGCTCTCCAAAAGGAGACTGTCTACTTCATGAAGTGTTAAAGTTTGTGTCACAAATATGTTAGTGAAACTTCACCAAGTCAATTAAAATTTTCTTAAAGTACAGTTGATTTACAATGTTAGGTAATGTTATGCTATGTTGCTGAATAGCAGAATGACTCATTACATACCTATACACATTCTTTTTTTAAAAATATTCTTTTCCATCACTGTCTATCCCAGGAGATTCGATATTGTTTCCTGTGCTATGCAATAGTAGGACATTGTTGTTTATCCATTCTAAATGTAATAGTTTGCATCTACTAACCCTAAACTCCCAGTCCATCTCTCTCCCTCCCCACCCTTAGCAACTACAAGTCTGTTCTCTATGTCTATGGGTCTGTTTCTGTTTTGTAGATAGATTCATTCATGTCATATTTTGATCCCACATGTTAGTGATATCACATGGTATTTGTCTTTCTCTTTTGGACTTACTTTAGTTTGATAATCTCTAGTTGCATCTATGTTGCTGCAAATGGCATTATTTCATTCTTTTTATGGCTGAGTAGTATTCCATTGTATGTACATACCACATCTTCTTAAGCCATTCATCTGTTGATGGACATTTAGGTTATTTTGATGTCTTGGCCGTTGTGAATAGCAAAACGTCCATTTTTGACTTAACTTTTCACAGCTAAAGAAACAATTCAGAGTGCTCTTGTGGTGCAGCAAGTTAAAATCCAGCCTTGTCACTGCAGAGGCTCAGATCACTGCTATGGTTTGGGTTCAGTCCCTGGCTCAGAAACTTCCACATGCTGTGGGCTGCCCCCCGCCTCCAAAGAAACAACTCAATTCCATGCAACTGGAAGTCTACTTCAATAGGGGATTTCAAGCTGAGAATTGTCACAGATCCTCTAGAAGTAGCTGATCTCTGGAAATAGACAGTTGACCTAAGACCTCTGGAATAAGCACATGGTCCTGGAAAATAGACAGTTTCCAACTAAGACATTATACCAGGACCCTGGTCTAATTCCTGTTTTGTTTTTGACCTGCTTACTGACAATCATTTTCCTTCTCATTTACTATATGGATCACTCATTTTTTTACCCATAATCCTCCCTTCTCTCCTTTTTCTCCCCTCTTTATTATAATCGTTTATTATATTGTTCCAAATAGTACCTCTGCCCTCAGTCTTACTGACTGTTGGATATGCCATCCATCATTAAACCCCTATGATGAAAACCTATAGGTTATTCTAGTCTCATTAAATGTGATCATTAAATGAGAGAATTATAGGCAATGACCATTCCATTTGTACCTACATGGACAAATTACCATAAATAACCTATAACTTTGCTAGTTTCCTTTATCTCAGAGAAAGAATCAATTGCTACAATATATTGATTGGACCCCAGGTAACTGTAAATTTGAATTCAACAATCTTTGTAGGGTGATGCTCCACATACTTGCCACCTGGAAGAGACTGATAGAGATCCAAATATGTAAGTTTCTGGTTCCAACTTCACGTTGTGATAAAATCTTTTTTCTTGGATCACCATATGCCCCTTTCACCTACTGCTGCCTCAGGCTAAGATTTTATGCACTTTAGTAATAGTATCCCAAGACCTGATTATACCGTGTGACTTTATTTCTATAAACCACCAAAAACGGAAATTCTGACCCACTACAAGGTACAAAAGGAGACCATCCTCGATTGTTTAAGTATTCTATCTGGAGGAACTGCTGACTCCTTGTTTATGCTAACAATCAGAACAGTCTTCTCAATGGTGAGAATTATACACATAGGGAGTTCCCACTGTGGAACTGTGGGTTAAGGATCCAGTGTTGTAGGTTGTTGCTAACATCTCAGATTCCATCCCTGGCCTGGAAACTTCCAAATGATGCAGGTGTGGCCAAAAAATGAAAAAAAAGACTATAACATAAAGTTATCATTAATTCTGGTAGAAATTATCTATGACATGTCCTAAGCTCTAGATGGAATACAAGTCATTCTCAACTCATTCGCCTGAGCAGTGGTGGGCAATTGCATTGCCCTTGATTTCTTGTTTGCTAGTCGTGGTGGTGTCTGTGATGGAATATTTGAACAGACAATGCCAGATGTCCATCTTGCTAAAATTTCTGTATATATTTGAGAAGCATGTGTATTCTGCCTATTTTTATTATAGGATATTCAGGGAGGGGCACTGAAATTTCTGACTAGAATTGTCTTCTGACTATAATGTATTTCACATTGCATTTCTGTCAGTTTTTGCTTCAATTATTTTAAAGCTCTCTTATTAAGTACATAAATGTTTAGAATTGTCATATACTTTTGATTTAATTTACTATCATGAAATGATCCTATTTATCCCTGGCTCTGACATCTACTTCATGTAATATTGACAAAACCATTCCAGCTTTCTTTTGATTAGTGTTAGCATAATATATCTTCTTCCATCCTTGTACTTTAAACTTACTTGTATTTCTATATTAAATATGTTTCTTTTTATAAGCAGCAATTAAAAAACCCAATCTGAAGTTCCCACTGTGGCACAATCTGAAGTTCCTGTCTCTGCAACACCAGGACATGGGTTTGATCATCAGCCAGGCACAGCAGGTTAAAGGATCCAGTGTTGATGCAGCTGTGGTGTAGGTTGAAACTCTGGCTTGAATCTGATCACTGGCCTGGGGACTCCATATGTGCAGGGCAGCCAAAAAAGAAGAAGAAAAAAATCCAATCTGATAATCTCTGCCTTTTAATCAAGGTGTTTGGACCATTTATATTTAATGTAATAATTGTTATGTATGTCACCTTGCTATTTGTTTTCTAATTCTCTCATTTTTTTTGTTTCCCCTTTTGTACTTTTCTGCTTACTTTTAGATTAACCAGCTATTTTTGTTTTGTTCTGTTTATAACATCTTTTTATAGATATCATCTTTTAGCTATAATTCTTTTTTTATAATGATTTTTATTCCATTATAGCTGGTTTACAGTGTTCTGTCAATTTTTTACTGTACAGCATGGTGATCCAGTTATACATACATGTATACATTATATTTTCTCACATTATCATGCTCCATCATAAGTGACCACACATAATTCCCAGTGCTAAACAGCAGGATCTCATTTCTTTTAGCTATAATTCTTATTACATTAGTGATAGCTTTAGGGATTTTAGCATACATCTTTAACTTATCACATTCTACCTTCAAGTAATTTTGTAACACATCAGGAATAATATAGAGCTTTACAATAATATACTTCCTCTGGTCTTTATGTTATTATAGTCATGCATTTTACTTTTACAAATATTATAAACCTCACAATACATTTTTATTATATTTAAGTATTCAGTTATCTTTTAAGAGATTTAAATAATAAAGATAATGTAAACATTTATTCCTGTAGTTACTTCCAGTGCTTTTCAATGTGTAGATCCAGATTTCCATCTGGTATCAGTTCCTTCTGCTTGAAGTACCTGCTTTAACATTTCTCACAGTGGAGGGTCTGCTGATGATAAATTCTATGAGTTACGTGTGGAAGCATCTTTATTACATCTTCATTTTGGGGGGGGGCTGCACATGAGGCATATTTGGGGTCAAATTGTTCTGACTTGCAAAGTTTTTAATGAGAGATATGATGTTATTCTTACTTCTGTTCCTCTGTAATGTTTTCTCTCCATGGACACATTTAAGATTTTTTTTCTTTATCACTAGTTTTCACCAGTTTGATTATTATGTACCTTGATGTCATGTTCTCCATGTTTCTTGTGTTTGGATTTTTTTGCGCTTCTGGAAGGCAGGCTTATGGGTAAAAATGTGATAGCAAGATTGAATTAGTCATGGGAGTTTATGAAAGTCCTCTTCATATTGCTTCATTATAGTCAGTGAAATAGGGAGCAAAGTCACTGGCTGAAACTGAGGACAGAGGAAAAGACGTTGAACATGAGAGAAAGTATAAAGTTGTTATCTAGGAGGGTAGGGTAATTAATGGAGCAGGGAACTTCAATCATCTTTAAAGGGCCACTTAAAATTAGTAATCATGATTTTAAAGTCAGCATGATTCAGTGTTTTTCTTCTTCCAGTTTCCACTGCAAGGGTGCAGGAATTTAGTAAATACAATATTGAGACAGCCAGGATTGTGGTTTTGTCAAGTTTATAGTATCTCAGAGAGGGGCAGGGAGTTGAGGATGTATGCAAGGGATGATTATATTGATTGACCATTGAATATAACTACATCAAACTTCCTCAACCAGAACGGAAACTATCAGAAGGCAGTTTCTTGCATCTAGAAGGTGCTGAATATGTATTTGATGATCCATGTACGGGTATATCTTAACGGTAGAAAACCAGGAGTTAAAGGAGGTTGCGTTATTGAGTAAATTAATTGTTTTCCAATGAACTTTAAAAAATTTTTAAGATGAGCTGCACGATTTGCCTGTCTTGGCTTCATCCAATTAGGGCAGCCTTCGTTTTACCAAGTTCCCACTGCTCTCTCAACTCCAGACATACTGGACTTCTTCCATTCCCTTGCACTTTCCACAACCTTTGCATATTTAGCTCCCTCTGCAGGAATTTTCTAGCCTTTCCTCTTGCTTTTCAGCTTTTCTAGTAATTCAAATAGTCCCCTAAATTTAGTATCTAGTTAGTATGCCCGATTCTTAGCACTTGTCACAGTTTTAATTTTACATTTGTACTGTTGATAGCTATTTGCTATTATACAATAAGCTCCCTGAGGACAGGGACTTTGCCAGTTTTTAGACCCCACTGGACACAACGTATTTTCTGGTACATTGGTATATGTTAATAAACATTTTTGAATAAATAGAAGTGAAAGTAAGTAAGTGTGATAAATGAAGCTTGGTGTAGAGCTTTCTTTTGGAGAATTCACAAGACCTGGCTAACGCTACATACCTACCCTCCAAATCTTTGCCCAGAACCCTGAACAAGGTGCAGAGTGCCAAGGCAGAACACACAAGAGCCTTTTAATCCCGCAGTACAAACCAGGCTTCGAGAGGCGCCTGCGCACTAGCCTTGCCGGATATACGCACGGGAATGGGGGCGGGGCTCTGGTAACCTAGGCAACATCCCGGAAGCGGCGGGCTACGTTAACTTGTGGCGGGCCGGGAGATTCTGGAGGTCGAAGTTTTAGTCGTGGTGGAGGCAGCAGTCGGGAAACGGCAAGGCAGGTTGAGAAGACGGGGAGGAGGCCTGCAGCCCACGGCCCCACAGAGTCTTAGGGATCGGGGTTACAGGGCGGGGAACGGTGCCGGCCTCTTTCTTTCTGTTGCCTGCAGATCCAGGCGCCCGAGTTGAGGATCCTTGTTACAGAAAGCGCACCCGCGACCCATGTGTTTTGCGAGTGTGTGTGTGTGTGTGTGTGTGTCAGGAAGTGTGTTTGTGTCTAGAGCGCTCCCTCTAGGAGCATCCTGAGCGTGCGCGTGAGCACCGCTTTCGGTCATTTCTGCACGATTGGAGTGCCCTAATGTAGTTTTCTAGGAATTTCCTGTCCAGCAGAAGAGAAACAAACGCTCCACTGTACTTGGGGATAGGGAGGGTAATTTTAAGTCAATCTGATGGTTAGGAAAGTGCTTATCAGGAGAGACCACTTGAATGAATTTTGAGGAGTGAGAGTGTGACAGGTGTACCAAGCGGAGCGTAAGGAACGGCAGAACTGTATATGAAGGCTAGAGCTTTGTTTTAGGCTGTGTGGGAGATGTGAGAGGAGAAAAGACTGGAAAGACAGGCCATCCGGGCCACAGGGTGCAGGGAGAGGGTCTGAGTGCTAAGCTGGCTTGGATTTTTCTCTGTAGGGGAGACCCAACCATCAAATCAACTTAAATGACCCTCCCTGTCCCCAAGTACCTTGGAGTTTTTTTTCTCTTCTGCTAGACGGGAAATTCCTTGAAACATTAGGGGACCCCAATTACTAGTTCTGAGCCAAGTCAGTAGTGTTGAGAGCTAAACTCTATTCCATAACTCTGGGTAGGATTGATTGAAGTGACAGTGTTTGGAAAGTGGTCTTGTTCCCCTTTGATAAGTTTTCCACTAGCCAGAGTGGGTTTCCTGAATCTGGTCATAACTGGCCTCGCTCAAAAGTGGGGAGCAGGTGGGGAGTTCCCCTTGTGGCTCAATGCTGCTTACCCAACTAGTTCTATTCCTGGCCTCACACAGTGGGTTAAGGATCAGACGTTGCCCTTGAGCTGTGGTTTAGGTCACAGATGCAGCTTGAATCCCATGTTGTGGCACAGGCCTAGCCTGGGAACTTCATATGTCCAGATACAGCCCTTAAAAAAGGAAAAAAATCCTTCAGTGGCTTCCCATAGGTCTTTAGGATGGTGTTCAAATTGCTGTGGCTCACTAGGCTAAGATCTTTTTTATCCTCTTTATAGCCTCTTCCCCTCTCAAATCTTTGTTAGTCAAACCTTTGTAAATATCTTTCTGCCCACCTGGAGCATTCTTTCCCCAGCTTTTAAGTTTTTTTGTTCTTAGTTTCACTCTTAAGCATTTTTTGGGGAATCAGAGGGAGGAGGTGGCCTTTTCTCACTGTGTAGAGTAAGTTAAGTATTTCTATGGCACTAGATTTATTTCCTATGTTAGCCTTTTACTGCAATTACTATTTATTTTATATTTTTATTTTATTTTTATTTTTTGTCTTTTTGCCATCTCTTGGGCCACACCCGAGGCATATGGAGGTTCCTAGGCTAGGGGTCAAATTGGAGCTGTAGCCGCCGGCCTCCGCCAGAGCCACAGCAACGTGGGATCCAAGCCTGGTCTGCGACCTACACCACAGCTCACAGCAACGCCAGATGCTTAACCCACTGAGCAAGGCCAGGGATCAAACCCGCAACCTCACGGTTCCTCGTTGGATTTGTTAACCACTGCGCCACAACGGGAACTCCTGCAATTACTTATTTAATTGTGGTTGGAAAAACCCTAAGCTCTGTGATGGTGCAGAGTTTTCTACTTTCTCGTAGTATCTGGTCCCTGGCTTTTGGCAAGTGCTTTCAAAAAAAATTTTTTTTTTGTCTTTTGTCTTTTTAGGCCCTCATCCACGGCATATGGAGGTTTCCAGGCTAGGGGTCTAATCAGAGCTACAGCTACCAGCCTACACCACAGCCACAGCAATGCCAGATCTGAGCTGCTTCTGTGACCTACACCACAGCTGACAGCAACACTGGATCCTCAACCCACTGAACGAGGCCATGGATCAAACCCTCAACCACATGGTTCCCAGTAGGATTCATTTCCGCTGCGCCAAGATGGAGATTCCATCAAAATATTTGTTGAAATAATATATGGATGATGAAGTGGGTGAGCGAATGAGTGAAAGGAAGATCAATTAGGGGAAACAGTTAGAACCTGGACGAAAACATTCATAGTAGGGATGAAGAAGAAGGGATATGAGAGAGATATTTGAGAGAAAGAATGAATAATTCTGGTATCTGATTAATTTTGAGATAAGAGAGAGAAGGTGATGCTAAGGTTTTACACTGGAGCAACTAGGAAGGTGGTAATTCTGACATTTTCTGAGCAAGCTAATTATATATCAAGAACTAGAGATTATTGGTGGGGAATGTCTGTGGATGCTAAGCTGGATATGGCCATACTGTATTTGAGATGTTTGGGAGATGTGCACAAAAGCTGGCTGGCAATGAGCATTAGGTGTTTTGAGGGAAGGACTCATTTTCACAGTGTGTTTGTGTGCCCAGGGCATTGATAGCTTTGCTCAAGGGAGTAGGTGAGATCACTCAGGGAAGATATGAACTCCCTCTTGGTGATCTAGAAAGTAACCTTCATGAGAGCTGGCACCATATTAGATTTGTTTACCATTGTATGTGCTGGACACTCAAAAACAATTATTGGTCAAGAAGAGAGGGTGTCCAATGGGAAGGAAAGAACTGAGTGAAGATCTTTGATTACGTAGTATGTGAGGAGAAAGAAAGAAAAAGAGAAAATAATAGGACAGAAACCAAGAGAAAGAATGTCTTGGAAACCAAGGGAGGGGAGAGCATCCAGAAGTAGGATCTATACAGATAGGAAGGGTCTGAGAAATAAGGGACTGATAATTTTAGCAGTTAAGAACCTATTAGTGTTTTCTTTTCTATTCTATCCTAGCCTAGCCTGTCCTGTCCTGTCCTATCCTATCCATTTTTTACAATTGCACCTGCAGCATATGGAAGTTCTTGAGCTAGGAGTTGAATTGGAGCTACAGCTGAGGACTATACCACAGCCACAGCAACACCCAGTCTGAGCCTCATCTGTGACCTTCTCTGCAGCTTGCAGCAACACCAGATCCCTAACCCACTGAGTGAGGCCAGGTCTCCAATCTGCATCCTCCTGGAGACTATGTCAGGTCCTTAACCTGCTGAGCCACAATGGATACTCTGTAAGTTGTTAGTATTTTAGATTTTCTCCAAATGAGCCTAGATTTTCTGGGCCATGCTAACTTTATTATTGACTCCTTAGCACTGTAAGCCAACAGACTATTTCTATTGTTTCACAAATGTAAACTATAGCTCGCTTATGACACTTGGTTTGTAAGTGCCACAAAATCCCTCTGTTAGACCACAAAGTCTGATCCTTGGTCAAGAAAAATGTGGTCACCATTATTGGTGATGTTTAAGAGAAGACCTTTCAGTGCATAGGTAGTTCCTGTGTTACAAAAGTTGGAAGTGTAACTGAGGCTTTGTAAATAGAAATGCTGTAGTAGGCCTCTCTATCATGAAGTTTGTTGGTGAAGGGAAGGTTGAAGATGGGATAGCAGCTTTGTTACACAGTGGTGATCTTAACCATCCCCAGGCTGGAATTTAGAGTTGGCCAGTGGATTAGTTTCCTGTGCTGTATAGCGGATTACCACAGATTTAGTGACTTAAAGTAGTAGACATTTAGTATTTCACAGCATCCACAGTGTAGCTGGGTCTTGTGCTCAGGGTCTCACAAAGCTGTGATTAAGGTGTTGACGGTCTGCATTCTCATCTGGAGGCTCAACTTGGGAAAAATCTGTTTTAGTTTCACCTGACTCAGGTTGGTAGATTCATTTCTCTGGGGATGTGCGACTGAGAGGTCTCGGCTTCTGACTGACTTTCTGCTGGAGGTGCTCACAGTTCTCTTGAGTTCCCTACCATGTGGCCCTTTTCATGGGGTGTCACACCATGACAGTTCGCCTCTTCAAGGCCAGCAGGAGAGACTCTTTTCTCCTAAGACAGAGACTTATATAACATAATGTAAACACAGGAATGACATACGCTCACATTTGACTTATTTTGTTAGATAAAACAAGTCATAGGAAAAACAAAACAAAACAACAAAACACCTCAAAAAGCAAGTCACAGGTCCTGCCCAAACATGGGGAAGGAGTTGTGCAGTGGCACAACTCGCTAGGAGAATCTTAGAGTGATCACAGGCAGCCTTGATAGGCTAAATTGAAGTAAAAAAAAAAGAAAAAAGCAACAGTTATATAGTGTCTTAGTCCATTTGGGTGGCTGTAACAAAATATTACTGATTGAGTAGTTTATAAACAACAGAAATTTATTTCTTAAAGTTCTAGAGTCTGGGAAGTCCAAGATCAAGGCGCAGGAATGATTGTGTTCTGGTGAGGGTCCTCTTCCTGGTTTGTAGCCTGCACATTCTTGCCACACCCTCCTATGGTGTAAGGGGCTAAGGAGCTTTTCTGAAGAGGTTTTTTAATTTTTTTTTAATTGAATAGATATTTATTAAGCTATTTATTTATTTACTGTATTTATCTACCATAGGAATGTTGTAGACTTTGGATTCTGCTCAAAGATGGACTAAACATATAATTCTATGTATAATGAAAAATGTTTGAAAATTTCAAAGATAAATGTGGAAAAGTACGAGTGAATTCTCTTTTATAAGAGCACCACTCCCATTTTTGAAGGCTTCAGCTCCCAAAGGCCCTGCTTCGCAGAGGTCCCACCTCTTTACACTATCACCTTTGGGGGCCTAGGATTCAACATATAAATTTTGGGGGAACACATTCAAACCATAACATATACCTTCATTTTGCTGCCAATTCTGTAATGTGATTATGGTTTCTTTGGATGGGACATTTTCTTATGCTAAAATTAACTGTTCATATTCACACAAATAATACTTAGGCATTTAATCAATTATTTAGATTAACTCCTGCATCTCTTGGTATAAGAAAAACTCTTCTGAGAAGATCAGAAGTCACCACTAGTGTACAAATACCTATGATAAAAAATACTACTTTTGGGAGTTCCTGTCATGGCTCAGCAGAAAGGAATCCGACTAGTATCCCTGGGGATATGGGTTCAATCCCTGGCCTCGCTCAGTGGGTCAGGGTCTGGCGTTGCCATGAGCTGTGGTGTAGGTCACAGATGTGGCTCGGATCCCATGTTGCTGTGGCTGAGGCATAGGTCAGCAGCTGTAGCTCTGATTCGACCCCTAGCCTGGGAACTTCCATATTCCCTGGGTGCAGCCCTAAAAAGCAAGCAAACAAACAAAATACTACTTTTCCTAAATTTTTGATTTTGTTCTATTGATGGCATTGCCAACTAAAGAAAACAAGTATATAGGCCTTTTGACTGCTTATAAACCTTTGCTTACTTCAGATTTGTGGACAGTTTTTCAGAATTGAGGCTGGTGGAATTTCAGCCTTTGAATAAGTATAAAACTTTAAATAATATAACTTAAAATCAGTTATTTTAAAATTAACACTTGTTCATTGTAAAAAGTTGGAAAATATAGAACCAATCAGAGATAATTCAATTCTAGCAATGTTTTCTAGAAGGTGCATTATTATAATTAGTCAGATCTGGTTTTGAGTGTCAGCTCCCACTTCTGAATATTATTATTATTATTATTATTTTGTCTTTTTGCCATTTCTTGGGCCGCTTCTGTGGCACATGGAGTTTCCCAGGCTAGGGGTCTAATCAAAGCTGTAGCTGCCGGCCTATGCCAGAGCCACAGCAACGTGGGATCCGAGCCACGTCTGCAACCTACACCACAGCTCATGGCAACGCCGGATCCTTAACCCACTGAGCAAGGTCAGAGACCGAACCCGCAACCTCATGGTTCCTAGTCGGATTCGTTAACCACTGCGCCACGACGGGAACTCCTGAATATTATTATTTAATGTGACTTTGAGCAATATACTTAATCTCTTAAGGCCCCAGTTTTCTCATTCGGGAAAGGGGGGTAATAATTGTTGCTGACATCATCATTATTAATCCTTAAGTAGAACTTAATATGAGGTAGGGAGGGGTTCTAAGCACCCTACACATTTCATTAGTTCCATTTCACAGCTAGTGGCAAAGCTGGGGTATGAACTTAGACAGTCTGGTTTTAGACTACACTCTTTTTTCTTTTCCCCCATTTTTGGCCACCCTAAGGCATATGGACCTCCTGGGCCAGGAATCAGATCTGAGCTGCAGTCACAACCTAAGCCACAGCTGTGGCAACGCTGGGCCAGGGATTGAACCTATGTCCCAGGGCTCCCAAGATGCTGCCAATCCCATTGCACCACAGCAGGAGTGTGCTAGACTACACTCTTAACTACTATGCTAAATTGTGTCTCAGGGCAGTACTTGCCTTATAGGATTGTGAATTAAATGTGAATTAGCTGTGCTAATGTATGTAATTTAATAATATACATAAATTGGGAGTTCTGGTGTCGTGCAGTAGGGTAAGGATCCAGCATTGTCACTTCGGTGGCCCAGGTTGAACATTCATGACAAGTTTTTATGTGGACCTAATTTGAATTTGGGGGAATGTATATCTAGGACTAGAATTGCTGGGTCAAGTGGTAACTCTGTGTTTAACTTTTTTAGGAACTGCCGAATATTTTCCAAGGCGGCCATACTATTTTATGTTTCCACGAATAGTGGAATGCATGGGGATTCCTAATTCTCACCAAAGCTTGTTTTTTCCATCTTTTTGCTTATAACCATCCTGGTGGGAGTGAGGTGGCATCTCATTATGGTTTTGACTTGCATTTAATGACTAATGATATTGAATAGCTTTTCATATGATTATTGGCCATTTGTAGTATCTTCTTTGGAGAAATGTCTATTCAAATCCTTTAGCCATCTTAAAATTGGATTTTTGCTGTTGTTAGGTTGTAAGAGTTCTTTAGGTATTCTCAATACAAGTTACTTATTAGATATATGATTTGCAAATGTTTTCTCCCATTCTTTTAGTTGTCTTTTCATTTTCTTGAAGGTATCTTTTGAAGCAGAAAAGTTTTTAATTTTGATGGAGTCCAGTTTTATTTTTTCTTTGGTTGCTTATGGTTTTTTTTTTTTTTTTGATCTTTTTAGGGCTGCACTTGCAGCATATAGAGAGTCCCATGCTAGGGGCCGAATCAGAGCTGTAGCCGCTGCCCTACACCACAGCCACAGCAACACCAGATCCAAGCTGTGTCTGTGACCTGCACCGTAGCTCACGGCAATGCCGGATCCTTAACCCACTGAGCAAGGGCAGGGATCAAACCTTGGTCCTCATGGATACTAGTCAGATTTGTTTACACTGAGCCATGATGAGAAATTCCTCGTCGCTTGTGTTTTTAGTGTCATTTCTAAGAAACCAGTGCTTAACCCAAGGTTCATGAAAATTTATGCTTCTGTTATTTTCTAGGAGTTGCGTACTTTTAGCTCTTATATTTAAGTCTTTGATTCATTTTAAACTAATATTTATATGTGTTGTGAGGTGTAGGGGGTCTTCGTTGTTTTTCATATGGATATCCATTTGTCCCAGCACCACTACTTGAAAAGACTGTTCTCTCCCCATTGAATTGTTGCTTTGTTCCTTGTGGAATGTAAACTGACCATAAATATAGAGTTTTGTTTTGGACTCTTGGTTCTATTCAATTCCATATTTTTTATTTTTATTTTTTGTCTTTTTGCTATTTCTTGGGCCGCTCCCGAGGCATATGGAAGTTCCCAGGCTAGGGGTCGAATCGGAGCTGCAGCCACCGGCCTGCGCCAGAGCCACAGCAACGTGGGATCCGAGCCGTTTCTGCAACCTACACCACAGCTCACGGCAACACTGGATCGTTAACCCACTAAGCAAGGACAGGGACCGAACCCAAAACCTCATGGTTCCTAGTTGGATTCGTTAACCACTGCGCCATGATGGGAACTCCCCATATTTTTTAAAATGACATTTATGGCTCTGGTACTTAACTGTGTGACCTCTGCAGTCAGTTAACTTTTTATTCCTCAGTTTTCTCATCTGTAAAATGAATTAACGAATAGTAAATACTTCATGGGATTAGTGTGAGGATTATAGGAAATAACATATGGGAAGAATTTAGAACAGTACCTGGCTTGTAGAAAGCACCAAATATGTGTTAGATACTTCCATCATTGCTGCCACCATCACCATAATAATACTTTAGTGTTATTCTCTAACTTGTATGTGACTTATCTCCTTTGCTGGATTGTACACTCTGAAATTAGATGCCATGTTTAAAGAGGGAATGTATTTGCTAAGAGTTATAGTACAGAGGGCCAACTCTTGAGAAATACTTGAATTTAGTCATTGTTATCAGAGTAGACTAAGTGATTTTTTAAAAAGACGTACTTAGAAAAATACTAGAGTCTTTGTTTTGGGATAATTTGGTATAAGGAGGGCAGCTGAAAAGTTCTGTAATTTTTTAGGTGTGTAAAGAAGTTCTAGAATAGGAGTCATATATATGTGTTGCTTTAAAAAAATCATATATATATCTCAAATTCAGGGACTGTGAGTCTTTTGCTAGTTTTGTGTGATGTTTAGTCCAGTGTCCTTAGCATTACTGTTTCAAGAGTGCCAAGCAACTATTGGCAATTTTCAAATTCTAGTTTAGTATCAATAATCACCCCCCATTTAGTATTATGTGAAAAAACATATTAGACATGGTATCATAACTCATGGGAAGTTCTCTGAAATTTAGCCACCTGTATTTTAAGGTCAGTTCATGTGTCTGGTAGTGATTTTGAGTGTTAGATGCTTAAAGAAGAATCCCAACTATCTCTTGCTCTTCTCTTACATTCATATTGTTTATACATAACTAACTTTTTTTTTGTATTCATCGCAATTTGTGTAACAGGTGACAAAGCTTATGATTACTGTCCTAGATCTCTGCCTTAGGTCATAATTGCTGCATTTGTAGAGTTCTTTATTAATCACATATATCTGATTTGTTGACTTGAGACCTCTTTTATCATAGTTATCAGTATCAACTTTCTAATAATGGTGAAGTGGAAGAACCAAGTCTTTTGAAAGCCTGTTCCTTTCACTATGCTTAACTTTTTCTTCTGATGTTTTATTTTTATTTTATTTTTTTTTTGTCTTTTTGCCTTTTCTAGGGCCACTCCCGTGGCATATGGAGGTTCCCAGGCTAGGGGTCTAATCAGAGCTGTAGCCACCGGCCTTCGCCAGAGCCACAGCAACGCGGGATCCGAGCTGCGTCTGTGACCTACACCACAGCTCACGGCAACGCTGGATCCTTAACCCACTGAGCAAGGCCAGGGATCAAACCCACAACCTCATGGTTCCTCGTTGGATTTGTTAACCACTGCGCCACAACGGGAACTCCCTCTTCTGATGTTTTAAAATGTATTTTCCTAGATATCTTTTTCCTTCTATTCTGATGATTATTATCAGTTTTTCATATATTTTAAAAATTTGATATGATTATTATTCCTAGATGTCCTTTGTAAGAGTGAACCGTTACAGTCCCCGGGGAGGAGGAAGGAAAGCACTGAAAGGAAAGAAGAAGAAAACATCTGTGAAGCAAGAATGGGATGTAAGTCTAGGTGGGATCATGCACAGTATAACATTACATGGAAGGAGACAAGTGTCAGGTACCTGAGACATGATCCCTGACCCATACCCTAAATACCACTTGGTACTATCAAAGGGATTCTTATCTTTTGCAGCCTGGTACTTTGTTTTGGATCATGAACTTTAGGTACCTTTATTTCCTGTTGTGGAGAGTACCTGGTCAGGGACTAGTCTGAATCTTAGGGATTCTTTTAGATTTAGAAACTTCTGGGTTGTGGCCGGCCTCCTGAGCCATACCATATATCCTGGGCCAACTGACAGCCTTAGAAAATGGGGCAGGGGGATTTCTCTGTGTTTAGGTTGCTTTGTTGCCATCTGATTGGCTGTAAAGTAGTAAAAGGATGTGACTCTAAGGTAATGAAACTGATTAAAAGGGGCTAAAATGTACATGATAGCATACGTTGTCCCTTTCAGAATGGTTACTTTGGGAAGTTAAGTACTTATTTTATTTTGTTTTATTTTTTTGTCTTTTTTGGTCTCTTTAGTGCCATACCCGTGGTATATGGAGTTTCCGAGGCTAGGGGTCTAATGGGAGCTGTAGCCACCGGCCTACGCCAGAGCCACAGCACCGTGGGATCCAAGCCGAGTCGCATCTGCAGCCTACACCACAGCTCATGGCAATGCCAGATCCCCTGAGTGAGGCCAGGGATCGAATCTGAGTTCTCATGGATGCTAGTTGGGTTCGTTAACTGCTGAGCCACGATGGGAATTACTCAGCACTTATTTTAATTTGCTGCTCTTGCTCAAAACATAATTGAAAGCCATTTTTGAAACTGTATTCAGAACCTTCCTCATTTACTTTTTATTATCTTCAGTGCTGGAAAAAACTTTGTGTTTTGAATGTAGACTGAGCCTGAAAGTAGTTATGTCATTTGGAGTGAATGGTGAATGAGGGAGGAGAGATGAACTGAGTAATACTCTTTTCATGAAAATATTGAGACATTTTCTAAAATGGCTTCTAAGTTAGATTTAAAGTCAACTGCAGAAGAAAATATAGTTGACTTGAACAACATGGAGGCTAAGGGCACCCACCCTCCGCACAGTTGAAAATCCACGTACACCTTTACAGTTGGCCCTCCGTATCCGTGGTTCTGGATCCATGAATTCCACCAACTGTGGATCATGTAGCACCTGTAGTATGTTTTTATTGAAAAAAAAAATCCACATATAAGTGGGCCTGTATAGTTCAAACCCATGATGTTTGAGCCAACCATAGTTTTAAGCAACGGTAGTGTTAAATAAATTACATTTTCCCTTGAGAGCTTATTCCAAGCATATCACTTGTATGCCTGAATTTTTATTAAGGTTATTGAAAATAATTCTCAAGATCTTATCATTGTATCTTGTACTTTTCTAAATGAATATGAAAGGTGTAACATTTTAGTATATATAAAAGCCTTGAGCTAAATATAAACTATGGCCAGAAAGTTAAGTCTTTGAATACATCAGAAACTATTTCACTAAACTCAGTTCTCTGTATTTCTCTTGGAATTAAAACTCTACATTGTTTTATTTCCTGCCTTACCAAATCTGTATAACGAAAGACTGAAGTCATTTTGGAAAGAGCCAAATTGCGGGGCAGCTACTTGGAGCTGTGTAGGCTGTATACTGCACAGTGCCAAGGGGTACTCTTTACATGGCCTAGGATATCAGCGGTACCTCCTTGAGTTGTGCAATGTGGAAATCCTGCCATGTTGGTTTGGTGCTTTTTTTTTACTTGAGTGACTATTTTCACATTTTATGAAATTATATAATACCCTCAAAATTCATCTCAAATTATGATAGGTTCTATGCTTCAGGTGTTAGAATGGTCACAAATGGAACCTCTATGTAGAAATCACATTTTATCTTTTAGGAATCTTTAGAGTTGCTTCATTCCATGGAATATAGTTTGAAAACTACTACTTTAGTTTAACTCATTTTAGATTATACTACCATGTTTTATTCATTGTTATAATATATGCCTGCTTGGTATATTTAGTTCTTAATTTCTGTTAGACACTTAAAAATAATGTTATTTTCTATGAGACACCTAAAAGTAATCTAAATTAATTTTTTTTCTTTGTAGGGCTGCACAAGTGGCATATGGAAATTCCCAGGCTAGTGTTTGAATCAGAGCTGCAGCTGCTGGCCTACACCACAGCCACAGCAATGCCAGATCTGAGCCACATCTCTGACCTACACCGAAGCTCATGGCAATGCTGGGTTTGTAACCCACTGAGCGAGGCTGGGGATCAAACCCACATTTTCATGATACTAGTTGGGTTCTTAACCTGCTGAGCCACAAGGGAAATTCCCCAAGTTAATGTTTAAATCAAGAATATTGGTTCCCGAAAAGAAAAACTTTTTGGTCTCAGGATTTTGAATCCATTTTCAGCCATTAAAATCTAGCACATATTAAAAGGTAAGAAACCTTTTGCTTTTTAAAGAAAGTTCACCTCTTTTTGCAGAACACTGTGACTGATTTAACAGTTCACCGGGCAACTCCTGAAGATCTGGTGAGTTTACTGTGAAAAGTTAAGTCGTTTGTTAAATGTTATTTGGTACGTGGGTTCTAATCTTCAGAATAGAAACCAGAGGCACTTCTTGGAAGTTGTTCAGTAGTTTTTAATCTTATGTCTATATAAAATAAAAAGTGTATGTCTTGGACTTCCTTATTTCACCTAGGAATATCAATTAACATGCATTAGAATTTCTTTAGATAGATTTGGTTTACAGTTCAAATCTTTCTAGTCCATTATTGTCCTGTACACATCTATCATCTTTTCCTACCTAAAGATATCACTTGCATTATTTACTATTATTTCCCTATACAAACATACATAGTAATTTATTCCTTGAGCATGCCATGTGTATTTCCACATTTAAGCCCCAGTTCATTCTGTTCTCTTTTCTTAGAACAGTTTCCTTACCTCTTCTCCATCTATCCAAATCTTACTTTGCTTCCTTATCCCAGTTCAAGTCTTATTTTATTTTTTTAAAGTTTATGTTTGTTTTTTGTTAAGCAGCTTTATTAAGATAAAATTCACATACCATAAAATCTGCACTTTTGGAGTTCCTTTTGTGGCTCAGCAGGTTGAGAACCCAACATTGTATCCGTGAGGATGCGGATTTGATCCGTGGCCTTGCTCAGTGGGTTAAGGATCTGAGGTTGCAGCAAGCTGTGGTGTAGGTTGCTGCTAGGATCTGGCATTGCTGTGGCTATGGAGTAGGCTGGCAGCTGAAGCTCTGATTTGATTACTAGCCTGGGAACTTCCATGTGGTGCAGGTGTGGCCATAAGAAAAAGAAAAAAAAAAAGGGAAAAAAACCCTGCCCTTTTAAAAATTAATTTTTTGGCTATGCCCATGGCATGTGAAAATTCCTGGGCCAGGAATGAACCTGAGGCACAGCAGTGACTATGCCCAGTCCTTAACTGCTAGGCTACCAGGGAATTCCAAAATCTGCCATTTTATTTTTTTACTTTATTTTTTTGGCTGCACCTGCAGCATAGGGAAGTTCCTGGGCCAGGGATCAAATCCAAGCCTCAGCTGCCACAGGATAGCTGTGGCAACACAGGATCCTTAACCCACTGTGCCACAGCGAGAACTCCCCAAATCTGCACTTTTAAAGTGTATAGTTTATTTATTTATTTATTTATTGTCCTTTTGCCTTTTCTAGGGCCACTCCCATGGCATATGGAGGTTCCCAGGCTAGGGGTCTAATTGCAGCTGTAAGCTGCCAGCCTACACCACAGCCACAGCAACTCGGGAACCGAGCCCCGTCTGCAACCTACACCACAGCTCATGGCAATGCCGGATCCTTAACCCACTGAGCGAGGTCAGGGATCGAACCCTCAACCTGATGGCTCCTAGTTGGACTCGTTAACCACTGTTCCATGACAGGAACTCCCAAAGTGTATAGTTTATTGTTTTTTAGTATATTCACAGAATTATGCAGCCATCATTTTATAATTTTATAACATATTCATCACCCCCTAAAAAGTAATCCCTTGTCCATTATCCTGCCCCCCAATCCCTGACAACACCTGATCTATTTTATGTCTCTGTGGATTTGCCTATTCTGGAGATTTTATATAAATGCAATATAATATGTATTCTTTCATATCTAGCTTCTTTCTTTTAGCATAATGTTTTCAAGATTCATCCATATTATAGCATATAGCAGTACTTCATTCCTTATTATTATCAAATATTGTTTTGTTTGTGGATATACTATGTTTTATTTATCCATTCATCAGCTGTTGGACATCTGGGTCGTTTCCTCTTTCTTACTATTACAAATAATGCTGCTTTGAATATTCATGTATTAGTTTTTGCGTGAACATATGCTCTCAGTCTCTTGGGTTTATACCTGGAAGTAGAATTGCTGAGTCATATATCATCTCTATATTTAACTTTATAAGGACCTGCCAAACTATTTTCCAAAGTGGCTGTATCATTTATATTCTTACTAGCATGTAGGAGGGTTCTGATTTTTCTACATCCCTTGCCAACATTTATCATTCGTATCATTTTGGCTTAGTTCTCCTGGAGGGTATATGGTGGAATCTCATTATGGTTTTGATTTTCATTTCTCTAATGAATGATGATGTTGAGTATCCTTTCATATGCTTATTGGCCATTTCTAGTCTCTTCTTTGGAGAAATGTCTGTTCAAATCCCTTAGTTATTTAAAAACTGTGAAGACATATGTGATAGCCGTGAACTGGACTTGATGAGGAAAGGGATGCGAAAAAAAGTTGGGTTATTTGTGTTTTTATTTTTGAGTAGTAGGAGTTCTTTATGTATTCTGGATACAAGTTTCTTATCAGATATATGATGTACAGGTATTTTCTTCCATTCTGTTGGTTGTCTTTTTGCTTTCTTGACAGAATCCTTTGAAAAATAAAAGTTTTAAATTTTGTTGAAGTCCTATTTATTTATTTTTTGTCACTTTTGGTTTTAGTATCTTTTTTTTTTTTGATTTTTAGGGCTGCACCTGCAGCATATGGTGGTTCCCAGGCTAGGGGTTGAATCGGAGCTACAGCTGCTGGCCTACACCACAGCCACAGCAATGCAGGATCCGAGACGAATCTGCAACCTACACCACAGGTCACGACAACGCCAGATTGTTAACCCACTGATAGAGGCCAGGCTTCCTAGTCGAATTTGTTTCTGCTGTACCATGATGGGAACTCCTTTAGTATTGTATTGAAGAAACCATTATTTAACCAAAGTTCACAAATAAATACTTTTTATGTTTTCTCTTAGGAGTTTTAAAGTTTTAACTCTTTTGTTTAGGTCTTTTATCCATTTTGAGTTAATTTTTGTGTATGGTGTGAGGAAGGATCCAGCTTCATTCTTTTGCAAATGGATATCCAGTTGTCTAAGGACCATTTGTTAAAAAGACTGTTCTTTCCTCATTGAATTGTCTTGGCCCCCTTGTTGAAATTAATGATCTGTAAAGATAATGGTTTATTTTATTTTTATTATTTTTTTTTGGTCTTTTGTCTCTTTTTGTTGTTGTTGTTGTTGTTGTTGCTATTTCTTGGGCTGCTCCCGCGGCATATGGAGGTTCCCAGGCTAGGGGTCTAATCGGAGCTGTAGCCAGAGCCACAGCAACGCGGGATCCGAGCCGCGTCTGCAACCTACACCACAGCTCATGGCAACGCCGGATTGTTAACCCACTGAGCAAGGGCAGGGACCGAACCTGCAACCTCATGGTTCCTAGTCGGATTCGTTAACCACTGCGCCACGACGGGAACTCCATATTTTTGACTCTCATTTCTACTTCACTGATCTATAGATCTATCCTTATGCCAGTATCACATTCCCTTGATTATTGTAGTTAGTTTGAAGTCCTACTCTTTGAAGCTGCCCAGTAGTTGCTGTCTCCTCTGAACTGTTGTTGTACTTACTGTTTACAAAAGGCATTGAGTATATACCATCTAATGCATATAATTTATTTTCATATGCATATGTCTAATCTCTCTGGGCAGATTATTAATGCTTTTTGAGGGATAGAGGCCATATCTTAATACCTTTGTGTAATTCTAGTAGGTACTCGTTAAATGTTTGTTGAGGGTAATAATGATGCCGAACTTACTTAAGATTTTTTTATATGAAAAATTTCAAATTCCCATGAAAGTACAGGCAAAACTATAAAGAACTCCCATATACTATTCACCTAGATATAATTGTTATGAAAATGTTGTCAGAGTTGTATTCATTTATCGCATCCTTTGCATCTTCACCGAAGCATTTTGAAGCAAAGAACAGAGGACATGTCATTTTGTGCCTATATATTCAGTTTGCATTTAAAAAATAGTCATTTTCTTATATAACCACAATACCATTATCATATCTGACAAAAGTAACACTACTTTTTGGTATGACCTAATTCCCCATCCATATTCAAATTTCCCTGATGGTCTCAAAAATGGCACCTTCATTTGTTTTTTGTGAATTAGAACCCTTGGTTTTAGTCTTTTAATGGACTGATTTTTCATTTATATGGTGCAAACTCAGTAGTACATTTTATCAGATGACATACAGGTTTTGTTCATATTCAAAGTTCTGAATACTAGAGTGCTTGTAAAGCCAATATCTGCTTTTATTCCTTAGCCACCTTAGTGAACTTCTCCCTCTAATTCTTAAGCTGTGGCTCGTTTCTCTGCTTCTGCTTGAGGAATTTTACTTCCTTGGAGTCCTGTATTTCCGGTGACCCACTTCCACATGCAGCCATTGCAGGGCTCTAAAAAACACTGCAGTGTTAGTTCTTGGTGATGATGTGAATATCATAGAATGGATATGCATTTGCCAAAGATGACCCTCTGGGTTTTGTGCCTTTTATGTTGTATTCTGTGTGTGTGTGTGTGTGTGTGTGTGTGTGTGTAATTATACATATACACACATTTGTAACTGAAAATTTTAATAAAATGTCTTTTATTATGTGTAATCTATTCTTAATGTTTTCTATTTTTTTTTTCTTTTTACTGCTGCTTCTATGACATATGGGAGTTCCCAGGCTAGGGGCTGAATCAGAGCTGTAGCTGCTGGCCTACGCCACAGCCACAGCAACATCAGACCCAAGCCGCATCTGTGACCTACAATGCAGCTTGTGGCAATGTCAGATCCTTAACCCACTAAGCAAGGTCAGGGATTAAACCCACATCCTCAGGGACACTATGTCAGGTTCTTAACCTGCTGAGCCATGATGGGAACTCAATATTTTCCATTTTATATTCTATTTTATTTTTTAAAATGATGGTTTTGATCCACTAATTTATTTTACCACCCATTTAGTGAGTCCCAAACTGAATTTTGAAAAACACTTCTTTATTGAAGAGTGTTTAAAAAGAAGTAGAAATTAATATTTTTTCATTTTGTCTTTTAGCTAGGCCTACTAGTTGTAGTTATTTCATTTTTAAAATCATTTTTGAAAATTTAGGAGATTGTGAGAATTTCGACCATGAATATATATAAATGTACATATATTGGACTAGAAAAAATAAAAGGTGAACTAGGTTATGTGGTCCTACCAGCCTATTTTTTTGTTCCTGAAATATTCTATTTTTTTCTTCTGTGTAGATACGAAAATAACAATTTTTTGTTCCTGAAATATTCTATTTTTTTCTTCTGTGTAGATACGTCGTCATGAAATACACAAATCGAAGAACAGAGCATTAGTACACTGGGAGCTGCAAGAAAAAGCTTTAAAGAGAAAATGGAAGAAGCAGAAACCAGAAATTTCTAATCTTGAGAAAAGGAGATTGTCTATCATGAAGGAGGTAATGCTAACCGAACTGCATTATCTGTAGAATTAGAAAGAGAAGAAGATAAATAGGTTTCTCTCTTTTCCCCCATGTTTGATTCACATTGGAGAGACTCTAGTTACTGTTGTGTCCTTATACAGTGATCTACATGTGGACTTTGAAAAAAGGAGCAGAGGGATGATTGGAGTCTAGTGCTGTGCTTTCAGTTCCTGCTCTGCAGTTTACTAGCTATGTGACCTTAAATTATTAACTTATGAGCTTGAATTTTTCTCATCTTTAAAACAGAAATAGCACCATTTGCCTGATTGTATTGTTATGAGATTTTAGTGGTAAAATACTAACAAAGTGATTAGCACACTGGAACATAATTAATGTCATTTATACATATGCAAGTATATGTATATGTATATATATATGGTACTATAGTTATTTTTCTCAGTTCAACAGCCATGCTGTTAAATTACTTTGCCAAAAGCAAACAATCAAAAATAATGGGAGTTCCCATTGTGGCTCAGTGGAAACTAATCTGACTCACATCCACGAGGATGCATGTTCTATCCCTGTCCTTGCTCGGTGGGTTAAGGATCTGGCATTACCATGAGCTGTGGTGTAGGTCGAAGACACAACTTGGATCCCGAGTTACTATGTCTGTGGCGTAGGCCAGCAGCTACAGCTTCAATTCAACCCCTAGCATGGGAACCTCCATATGCTGTGGGTGCAGCCCTAAAAAGACAAAACAAACAAACAAACAAAACTTTTGTGCTTGTCCACCAAATTAGTAAGCCACTTGTCTTTGGTTTAATCTTCTGTCAGATGTAGGATGTTTAAGTAATTGGAATGTGTTGGAATAAACAATATTGGAAATAAGAAACTACAGGAAAAACCCATATTTTATTTGGGTCGAAATCATTATTAAAAAATGCCCTTTTTCTTCTTGCTCATTGTATCTTCTTGTTCAGTGTTGAGGCTTATGGCCCTTGGCTGTCTGGCTGACCTTCTACTGCAGTTTTAAATCACACTGTCTTTTGAAGAATACATTAGTCGTTTTAGTGAAATATGAAAGTCTTGACTTTATACATTATGAGATAGAATTATATCTCCCAAATAAATGTTTACATGAGCTTGTAAAAAGAGCAGCAGACTGAGAGAGAATGGTTCTTTAGATTTGTATATCTTCAGTGGATTGAGAGAGAATGGTTCTTTAGAGTTGTATATTTTTTGCTCATTTTGGTAAGTCACACATTTAAATGTTATGTGGTAGCTCTCAGTGGAAGGTCTAAGAACTCAGATTGGGTCAGGGAAAAGGCAGCCCTTTTGAGGTGGTTCTGGGTTTTTGTTTCCCTTCCTTAGTGGCCCTTGCTAACGTCCCGTCCTGAATTGCTTACACCTTGTATGTATTAGGTGTGGTAGAATTAGGGGTTGAAGAAGAGGAGTGAGAGAGGGTGGGTGACGTTTCTTTGCCTTGTTTCTGTCTTGCTACTTCTGCATGCTCCAATGTACTGTTTCTCAACCCTCACTGACTCTAATTCCCATTAAAAAAGAGTATCTGGATTCATAGATTTATACTCAGACATTCTGATTCAGTAGGCGTTGGGATGTAGCTCCACTTAGGTTTTTTTTTTTTTAAACAATTGCCGTGTAATTTTAATATTTTGCTGGGGGGTTGAGAACCTCTGCTGTGAGTGGGAGTTAGGCATTTCATTTAACAGCCTGTTTTGGAGGTTATACCATGTCAGTATTTAAAAATCTACCTTTTTTTTTTTTAATGGTCAGGTAGTATACAGATATACCACAATTTATTTACCCAGTGCTTTATTGGTGGACATTTTGGGTGTGTATTAGAGTATAGTATAAGCATCTGAAAAAAAAAAAAAAGAGCCCAACATATAGTGGTTTAAACAAAATAGAAATCTGTTCCTCTCTTATGGAACTTTCAGAGGTGTATGGTAGTTGGTAGGAGGCTCTGTCTCTGAGTGCAGAGTGGCTGTTCCAGCTTTCTTCACTTGTATCCCTGGCAGCATGAAGTGGGAAGAGAATGCATGCCACTCCTTTTCCATACCACCCAGAAGCTCTGGCTTCTATCCCATTGTCCAGAAATTCATCACATGACGATTCTCACCTGTAGGGCTGATTGGGAAATTAGCTATATCCTTAGCTAACTTGGGAGTTCTGCTGTTAAAGGGAAAATGGAAAGAAAGGATGTTGATGGATAAGTAGCAGTGCCCGCCACCCACAGATTATTTCCTGCCTTGTCACTGTAAATAGTGTAATGAATATCTTTGAATGTGTTTTTGAGTACATGTGTAAATGTATTTGTACGATAAATTCTTAAAAGTGGAATTTCTGAGTCATCTCAGAAATCAGGATACATACATCTATGATTTCACTGTTAACTAAATTTGTAATGTCTCTGATAAGGTATGTGAGGGGACCAAAGGAAGAGGCTTCCTTGGCCATATCCACCTCGGCTTTATCATTATGTGTTAGAGCTGCCAGGACCCATCCCCAGGAGCTGGGCTTCTGGATTAATGTAAATTTAGAGAAAAGCTCTTTGACCAGCATAATCTTAGGTTTCATTTGCTGTATGATGCACTCATACTATGGGGATCAAGCAAATAAAGAGTTCAAATTCAAATTAGACGGAGGCTTTGGTGCAGATTTTATAAATTCCAAAAGTATAGTAAACAACCTAATCTCTTTGTACTTTCCCAATTCTGTCTGGTTTTTATTACTAGAGAACAAGGCTACTTGCATGAGAAGTTTTCAGATGTTTTTGAAGGGGCTTGTGACTGGTCTTTTGAAAATCCAAGATATGTTCTACTCTTCATGAGTTAGGCCTTATGCTTTGCAAATCCATCTGGGGAAGTAATATATACAGAGGAGCCTGCAGAGATTGATTTTACCTATCATGAGGATAAGTTTTATCA
This sequence comes from Phacochoerus africanus, assembly GCF_016906955.1. Lineage (NCBI taxonomy): Eukaryota > Metazoa > Chordata > Mammalia > Artiodactyla > Suidae > Phacochoerus > Phacochoerus africanus. Next base: position 227,017,890 of record NC_062544.1, read on the forward strand.
CAGAGCAGTGATAAAGAAATCTAGAAAGAGCAAGGGAAAGTCAATGCACTGACCTCTGGCCCCTCAGACTATCTGCCCTAAAGACCCTGGGCAGGGATTTGCAGAAGGATGCAGGGAAGTGGCTTACTGAAGACCTCATTATAAATAATATCAGATCTTTAAATTTTTCTTTTTTTTTTTCTTCTTCTTAGGGCTGCACACATGGAGGTTCCCTGGCTAGTGGTCGAATCGGAGCCACAGCTGCTGGCCTATGCAACAGCCACAGCAACACGGTATCCGAGGCGGGTCTGCAACCTACACCACAGCTCACAGCAATCCCAGATCCTTAACCCACTGAGCAAGGCCAGGGATTGAACCTGCAACCTCATGGTTCCTAGTCAGATTCATTTTTGCTGAGCCATAAGGGAAAATCCTAAAAAAAAGTTTTTAAATCATAGTTGATTTACAACGTTGTGTTGGTTTCAGTTTTATAGCAATGTGATTCATTCGTTTATAATGTATGCGCGTGTGTATGTTTGTGTGTGTATTCTTTCTCAGATTCTTTTCTATTATGGGTTGTTATAAGATACTGAATATAGTTCCCTGTGCTATACAGTAGGTCCTTGTTGTTTATCTGTTTTGTATATAATAGTTTGTATCTGTTAATCCCAAACTCCTAGTTTATCCCTCCCCCTACCCCTCTTTTCTCTTTCGGTACCATAAATTTGTTTTCTACATCTGTGAGTCTATTTCTCTTTTGTAAATAAGCTCATTTGTATCTTTTTTTTTTTTTGGATTCCACATATAAGTGATAGCATATGATATTTGTCTTTTTCTGACTTTCATTTCATATATTAATCTCTAGGTTCATCCATGTTGCTGAAAATGACATTATTTCATTCTTTTTATGTCTGCGTAATAATCCACTGTGTGTTTGTATATATACACCACATCTTCTTTATCCATTCATCTCTTGATGGACATTCCATGTCTTGGCTGTTGTGAATAGTGCTGCTATGAACATAGAGGTGCATATATCTTTTTGAATTATAGTGTTCTCTGGATATATGCCCAGGAGTGGGATTGCTGGATCATATGGTAACTCTATTTTTAGTTTTTAAAGGAGCCTCCATATCGTTTTATATAGAATCTGCACCAATTTACATTCCCACCAACAGTGTAGGAGGGTCCCCTTTTGTCAGTACCCCCTCCAGCATTTATTATTTGTAGACTTTTTGATTATGGCCATTCTGAGTGGTGTGAGGTGACACCTCATTGTACTTTTGATTTGCATTTGTTTAATAATTAGTAATGTTGAGCATATTAGATCTTGATATGATAAAATCATTCCTCCACAATTGATTTCTGTCAGTTTATATATCTTTATCTTGATCAGAGGTCAATTCCTTTTTTTAAAATAGTAAACTCTTAAAACTGCCATTAGAAAGTATACCTTGTGTAATTTTTCTAGTGTAAGTGATAGATTATAATGCTCCATTTACTTTCTTAAGCTCTAATTGCATGTACTGCAAAATAGCTAACCAGAAGTGGAAATTTTAGTTGCAACAACATTCTCAAATATATCTAGAGTTCAACACATATTTTCAGTGTGTCCACAGCCTTATAACAGCCCTGTGGGATTGGGAAGGTGTTTGTATCTTCATTTACCTATCAGGAAACTTAAGTTTTTAAGTGGGGGTTTGCCTAGTATCTAATTACTGGGCTTAGGATGCTAGCCTTATAAGTCCAGATGTGCTTTTGCTTTATGCCATTACAAAGCTTACTCTTTTTGGAAGCAAAGAGTTCAGAACTTTATTCGCATTAACTGAGCCAGCCAATATGCTTGGCTTTTAGCAAGGGAAAAACGGGAGAGTCAGACTGTAACTCTTGTTATTTTTCTTCATGTCCTGAAACAATAGCTGAGTCATATTATATGCTTGTTTCCATAGCCTAGAGAAATTCTGGTAAGAGCATTTGTTACCAGATATTTTGATTTGAGTCAGTGTTGGAAATTGGACAGTTTCAAATGTTGAGGCTCCTTTCAACCTTAGGATGCCACCTGGTGGTGGTGGATGGAGTTGACTTGCTTTCACTCCAGCCCGTGTGTCCTTGCTTATAATTAGGAAAGTTCCTAAGTTGAAAGTACAAAATCAGAAGCACTGCTGTAATTATTATATTATATTTTGTCATTTTAGGGCGGAACCTGTGGAATATGGAAGTTCCCAGGCTAGGGGTTGAATCCAGGGTGTAGCTGCTGGCCTAGGCCACAGGCACAGCAACACAGGATTTGAGCTGCCTCTGCCACTTACACCTCAGCTCCCGGCAACACAGGATCCTTAACCCACTGAGCAAGGCCAGGGATCTAATGGGCATACTCGTGGATAGTAGTTGGGTTTGTAACTGCTGAGCCATGACAGGAACTCCCATGTAATGGTATTTTTTTGAGTTCTCATCTCTCCAGGATAAAAACTGAGGTTTTTTATAAATGTAGAAGCATCACTTTTTTGTTTAATGCCCCCAACTCATATATCACATCTTGCTTTTTAAGTTGTGAGTATGACTCATTAGTGGGTTATGAAATCACTTTAGAGGTAGAAACAGCAAAGATTCATGCATTTGAGATTATGGCTTAAATTGAAGCCAAGCATTTGGAATCCACTAATTATTGTAATAGCTCCATCTACTGGTTCTTAGTGGTATTGCCACTGAAGGATTTTAAGTTATTTTTATGCTCCTGGCTTTGTATGACTTTTCCTCTGTGATTTGTTAAGTATATACATTTTTCTGAATAATAATATTTATCATTAACACATCTTTAGATTCTTTCTGATCAATACCAGATGCAGGATGTATTGGAAAAATCTGATCATTTGATGGCTACAGCAAAAGATTTGTTTGTTGATTTTCCTCGTAGGCGCACAGGTAAAGTATTCACATCAAACAAAATTTCTTTATCTTATTAACGGCCATAGCCCACACCTGGCTATTTGAAAGAATTTAAAATTGTTTTTTTAGCCATTGTATTATTTATATTACGTGTTTTCTGGAGTGAATAGTATATAAGGGTTGTTAGGCACAGATTTATTATAATTTATGTGCTTTTCACAAAGAATATTAATATTTTCACAAAGAATATTAACTATTAAAATTACTCAGTTAAGGAAAAGTAAATTGTTATTATTTTCTAAAATACTTTGTGAAATGTGTAAGATTTCCTAATTTAAAATATGAATTTTTCAGCTTATTAGTATTAAGTTATCATATAATTACAGTATCTGTTTTGTATGTAATTTGAGTAAAGCTTAATTTGAAACCTAAAGCAACTTCAGTCTCTCTCTGAAAGGAACTGTGCCTCCCGTGTATAACTATACAACATTTTTCACTTTGATGTGTATATTAATCCGTAAAAAACAGATGACGAGGCTTTAGTTTAAGGTCTGAATTCTGGCTTGGCCAGTCACTAGTTTGATTTCTGTGCCTGTTACTTCACATCTGTGAGATTCTGTTTACCCATATGTAAAATAATAATGGGAACAACTTCATGGAATTTTGCGAGGGTGAAACAATTGAATATATGTAAAAACATTTAGAAAAGTGCCTGGCATATAGCAAGCACTATATAAGTGTGAGTTGTCATTATTGTTATTTAAGATTTTCATATGATGATGCAAACTTATGGCAGTGTATAGTACATGTGAAATCAATGTAATTAAATGAAACAAAATCATCATGACTTATTTTCCTTCTGCAGGGTTTCCGAATATAACAATGGCTCCTGATTCCTCTCAAGGTCCAATTGTGGTAAATCAAGACCCGGTTGCCAAGGCCATTCTTAGTGAATCTGTTGTAGAGCCTCAGGTAATATGCTCGCACACAGCCATAATGTTCATGCTGAAATTAAGTTTAATGTAGACAGGCATTTTGATAAACATTTCAAAAGCTTTAATATCTAAATACCAACTTATGATTGCTAGAATTGTTCTTATTCAAGCATAATACATTTTCTGTGACTAATGCTTGTACTAAAAAAGATAGGACTGGATAGTAATAGCTAACATTTATTGCGTGCTTACCTAGGGGGTAGTTAACTAATTTTTTTGTTTGTTTGTTTTTTGTTTTTTTAGGGCCGTACCCATGGCATATGGAAATTCCCAGGCTAGGGGTCGAAGCAGAGCTATAGCTGCTGGCCTATACCACAGCCACAGCAATGCAGGATCTGCACCTTACTCCATAGCTCATGGCAATGCCAGATCCTTAACTCACTGAGTGGAGCCAGAGCTCAGGTTTGTTACACTGAGCCACGACAGGAACTCCCAGTTACTATTATTATCCGCATTTAGCAGATGAAAAAACTGAGGCACAGAAAAATTGACTTGTCCAAGATTGCACAGCTAGTTAGCATCAGAGGTGGCATTCAAGTCTAGGTTACATGAGACTGTGCCACCATCTACAAATAGGAAACAACAGAAAGTCGTTCTGCTTATACCTTTGGAGCCAAGTGAATCTGTGTTCATATTCTATTACTAGCTGTTTGATATTGAGTTGATTTCTCAAGGTACCTGAGTTGGCTTAAATAAGTATTTTTTGATAAATAGGATTGGGACATACCTGCTATGATTGTTGTGAGGATCAGCTGACTTAGGTTATATAAGGTGCCCAGCATAATACCAGATACTAGTTCTTCATTAAATCTTAGTCCCTGGAGTTCCCATTGTGGCTCAGTGGAAACAAATCTGACTAGCATCCATGAGGATGTGGGTTCGATCCCTGCCTTGCTCAGCGGGTTAGGGATCCAGTGTTGTCATGAGGTACTGTGTAGGTTGCAGACACAGCTTGGATCCCACGTTGCTGTGGTTGTGGTGTAAGCCTGCAGTTGTAGCTCTGATTTGACCCCTAGTCTGGGAACTTTCATATGCTGTGGGAGTGGCCCTAAAAAGCAAAAAAACCCAAACAAACCCCAAAACAAAAACTTAGTCTCTTCTAATGTATTAGTTTGTTTTAAAAGCAGCTCCTCAAGAAACTTGGAATTTATTGGCAAGCACATGGAAAAAATGTAGTAGCAAAACATTAATTAGCTGTATCTTAACCTAATTGGATCTGTTAATTAACTAAAATGTTTAGAATTTTGAGATAGTTTTAAAAGCCCATGAAGAATTGAAAAAATTAAAAAATTAAATCAATTTTTTGATGAATGACTAGGTCTCAGTACCTATTTAATGCAATTTCTTGATATTTATATCCTCTTTGAAAAAAAGGAGAATCTTCAATTAGATGGATGATCCTAGGGAATTACAAGGTCCAGAATGATATAAGTGCTTTTTCTACTTATGAAGGCAATTAAGTAGAATGTTACACATATTTTAAATAGCCAAACCCCATTAACCTTATCCACAGCCAAAAACCATTTATGTTTTGGCATTTATTGCAGCATTAGCTTTCAGATGATCATGGTCTCTATGGTGAGGCTGGGGAAGTGGCAAGAGCCGAGGTCAGAGAGACAAGGAGGAGCTAGGTTGTGAAGTGGCTAAGAGTAGAGCCACCAAAGGGTTTTAAGAAGAGCACAGTCATGGTGAAATTGACAGTGTGTAAGATGGATTGGGGAGGCCTAAGACTGGCGAGAAGATCTGGTGAGAAGACTCAGGTTGGAATCTTAATGAGAAGTGGTGAGAACTGACCCAAGGCAGTGGCAGTAGGGAAGGAGGAAGAGGGGAAAAGGGATGGGTTTCAGAGATTAATCTAAAAGGGGTAGAATTGACAGGACTGGGTGACTCATTGGATGTGATGGATGAAAAAGAAGGATAATTTCCAGTTTGCTGGTTAGAGTAGATGGCGATACTGTTCATGGTCTTGGTAACATGGCAGGAGCAAGGTTTCTGTAAAAATGACAGGAGAGGCTTAGGAAAATGGTAAATTTCAGACATGTTGTGTATATGTGTGTAGGATGTTCTCCTGGGAATATCTTTTGGGCAGTTGGATATAAATGTTGAGGACTCAAGAGGGATTTGGGTGAAGATAGAGATTGGGAAATTAACAGCATTTGGCTTGCGGTCACGTTTGGAATTAGATACAATCATACAGAAATGAGTCCGATGAGAGGAGAAAAGGTGCAAAAGGAGGACCTTGAGTGACATCAAATATAAGGGAAGGGTAGAAAAAGAACCAGTAAAGGAGATTGGGAAGGAACAGTCAAAAGAAGAAGAAAACCAAGAAAATACAGTATCATAGAAATGTAAATAAAATTTTAGAAGGAAGATTTTGAAGGAAAGAAATGAGTGGTGTTGATGTCTAATACATGAGAGGTAAGGGGAGGCAGAGAGAGAAATATCCATTTGACGGGAACAAGCATGTTGATGTTGACCTTGTAGAGTGGGTGAAATGGAGTGGCAGGGCTGAAGCTCAGTTGCAGGGCATAGATGGTGAGTGAGAAATGGAGGGATGGCTCTTTCTCTCTGTGGCACAAAGAGAGAAGATCGATGGTAGCATGAAGCAACTGTATGTCGGGATAAGGTGGGAGAGCCTGAAATTTAAATGTGGATGAGCTGAAGTCAGTAAGGAGAAGCTGAAGATGAAGGAGAGAGGAGCAATGGGGAACTAGGAGGCAGTGAGAGGGTTTGGGTTCTAGAACACATATGGAGGGATTGGCCCTTAGAAGGCAGGACCTCTTCTGCTATCACAAAAAGAAAGAAAGGATGAGTGTGTATATAACCAATTTGTGCCATTATTTTATTGTTGTGTTGAGAAAGGCTCTTAATGAAGTAGATGATGATGAAGAAGGAGCTGTTGACAGCCAGTCAGAAGAAAGTGAGAATGAGCTGGAGAACTCTCTAAGCAGTCAGTCCAACACAAATGCAGACATGTATGTATATGTGGCTTAAATATCTACATCCTTCCTTTCTTCTAAAGCAAATTCTTCCCTCCAGCTTTATTGAGATATAGTCAACATATAATACTGTATAAGTTTAAGGTGGATAGCATGTTGATTTGATACATATGTGTCGCAAAATGGTTTCCATCATACTTGGTTAATGCTTCCATTACAGTATTTAGTTACCATTTCGTTTTTGTGGTGAAAACATTTAGGATCTTCTCACTTAGGAACTTTCAAGTATATAATACAGTTATAATCATCATGTTGTACATGAAGTTATTCATCTTACAACTGGAAATTTGTACCCTTTTACTATTTTCCCATATCCCCCGCCTCCCAGCTTCCTGTAACCACTACTCGTTTTCTATGAGTTCAGTTTTTTTAGATTCTGCATATAAGTGATATCATACAGCATTTGTCTTTCTCTGACTTATTTTTCTCTGTGTAATGCCCTCCATGTTCGTCCACTCTGCCACAAATGACAGCATTTCCTTCTTTCTCATGGCAGAATAATACTCCACTGTGGGTATATGTATATATATCCATATATATATGCACACATGTGTACATATAGACATGTGTATCTCACGGTTTCTTCATTTATTCATGTGTTGACATACACTTGGTTGGTCCCATGTCTTGGTTATAGTGAATAATGCTGCAGTGAGCATGGAAGTGCAGATCTCTCTCTGAGGTCCTATCTTCATTTCCCTTGCATGTATACCCAGAAGTAGGAATCCTAGACCATATGGTAGTTAAATTTTTAATTTTTTGAGGAACCTCCACACTTTTCCACAGTGACTGTACCAGTTAACATTCCCACCAGCAGTGCACAAGTGTTCCCTTTTCCTCCACATCTTCGTTAAAACTTACTTATCTCTAGACTTTTTGATGATAGCCATTCTTACAGGTGTAAAGAGATATTGCATTATGGTTTTGATTTGCATTTCCTTGACAAGTAGTGATATCAAGCACCTTTTCATGTACCTGTTGGCTATTGAAAAATGTCTGTTCTAGTTCCCATGAGGCATAGCAGGTTAAGGATCCCATGTTGCTGCAGCTGTGGTGTAGGCCAGCAACTGCTGTGCAGATTCAACCCCTGGCCCGAGAACTTCCACATGCTGTGGTTGTGGCCAAAAAAAAAAAAAGTCTGTCCAACTCCTCTGCTCATTTTAAAAATTTGTGTTTTTTGGGGGTTTGTTTGCTATCAAGTTGTTTTTATGTATTTTGAATATTAACCCCTTATGAAATATTTAATTTGCAAGTATTTTCTCCCATCCCATAGGTTGCCTTTTCATTTTGTTGATTGTTTCTTTTGCTGTGCAGAAGCTTTTTTAGTTTCATATAGTTCTACTTATTTATTTTTGTTTTTTTGCTTGTGCTTTTGGTGTCAGATCCAAAAAAAAAAAAAATTGTTACCAAGACCAAGGTCTATGGGCTTCCCCTATGTTTTCTTCCAGGAGTTTTAGTATTTCAGGTCTTATGTTTAAATCTTTGATCCATTTTGAGTTAATTTTTGTGACTGGTGTAAAATAGGGGTCCAGTTTCATTCTTTTGCACATCTTTATCCAGTTTTCCTAACACTATATATATGTATACATGTATATATATTTGATTGCTTGCAATGTTTTTCAATTGATTATTCAGTGAATAACTTGTGCATATGCATTTTGTATTATTGGAGGTCTATATTTAGAATAAATTGCTAGAAGTGGAATTTTGGAGTTAAAAGGTAGATGCTATATAATTTTGTTTATAAATTTCTAAATTCTGCTTTATGAGGGTTGCAGTGTTTTGCACTCCTACTGGCAATATATGAGAGTGCCTGTACCAGAGTGTGTTGTCAGATTTCTTGAGTTTTGCTGATTTTATAGGTGAGAAATGTTATCTCAGTGTAGTTTTACTTTGCCTTTCTAAGTGAAATTGAAAATATTTTCATATATTTAAGGGATATTATAATGAATTGCCTGTTCATATTTTTGCCCATTTTACTTTTAGGGTTTTGGTCCTTTTTATTAACTTGTAAACATTCTTTATCTATTAAGGGTATTAAGTCTTTTATCTGTTAATATGGTGTATTTTCTCCCATTTTGTGTCTTTTGAATTTGTGATGAAATTTTCTTTAATAAGCAAAAGATTTAAGAATACATGTATATATAGTTTGAATCTATTATTCTTTTTTTTTTGCATTTGAATCTTGAATCATAGGTTGAACTTCTTCCCTAAGACTGGTTTTAGAGGAATTCACTCATGTTTTCTTCTAATACTGTGTGATTTTATTTTTTACATTTAGTTCTATGATCCATTCATAGTCTATTTTGGTATGTTGTATGAAGTATGGAACTGATTTTTGTCTTTTCCTAAATGGCTATCCTATTCATATTTTTCTGTGTGAACTTAGTATTGATTTATTTACCTTCCAAAAGAAGTTTATTGTTATTTTTATTATATTAATAAGTTAACTGGAAAGAACTGACATCTTTATTATGATGGGTTTTACTATCCAAGGACAAAGTATGTTTTCCCATTCCTTCCTCTCTTCCTTCCTCCCTTCCTTCCTTCCTTCCTTCCTTCCTTCCTTCCTTCCTTCCTTCCTCTCTCTCTCTCTCTTTCTCTCTTTCTCTCTCTCCTCTCTTTCCTTTTTGGGGCGGCACATGTGGCATATGGAGGTTCCCAGGCAAGGAGTCGAGAATTGGAGCTACGGCTGCTGGCCTACACCACAGCCACAGGAACAAGAGATCCAAATCACATCTGTGACCTACACCATAGCTCATGGCAATGCCAGATCCTTAACCCACTGAGTGAGGCCAGGGATGGGACTCACATCCTCGTGGATGCTAGTCAGATTTGTTTCCACTGCCCCACAGTAGGAACTCCTTGTTTTTCTATTTGTTAAAAGTCTATCTTTTTGTTTTTGAAGACTTTTAATTTTTTTCATATGTTTGTTTATTTCTTAAGACTATTCCTAAGTATCCTTGTTGTTGTTGTTACTATTTTAAATGGGGATTTCTCTTCCATTTCACCCTCCAACTAGTTTGTGTTAAGATGGTCATTGATTTCAGTGTGTTATCTTGATATTATGCTATGTTATTGAATCTTGGTTGAGTTAGTTTTAGCATTGATTTTCTTGGGTTTTCTGGGTATTTTATGGTGTATCTGCAAATACACATAGTTTTACTTGTTTCCTGAGTCTTATATCTTTAATTGGTTTCTTTTGTATACTGCAGTAGCTAAGGGACAGTGATAAATAATAGTGGAAATAGGGAGGATCCTTGTTTTGCTTCTGATCTGTGAAAATAATACTGTTGTTTCCTCTTAAGTAAAGTGCTACCTTCAGTACTCAGGTCTTTAAAAAAATTTTAAAAACAATTTTCAAATCCTGTTTTCCTGAGTTTTTTTTTTTTCCACCCGAAACAAGCATTGAATTTTGTCAAAGACTTTTTCAACATTATATAGAGATAATCACATGCATTTCCTGCTTAGACCTATTAATATTGTCCGTTATATTACAGATGCCTTATTATTGAACTATCCTTGCATTCCTGAAATAAATTTCTTTTTTCATATTATTTTCATTATTGTGGTGTTGGATGTTGTATATTAACATTTTATTTAGTTTTCTTGCATTGATATTCATAAATGGTATTATCTATAATTTTAAAATATACAATATCAGATTGAGGTAACAATGTCATACTTCATGAGAAGCATCTGCTGGAAGGTTTTCTAAATTCTTTAAGTTCTGGAACAGTAGCATTGGGACTATCTCTACTTTGAAGGTCTGATAGAATTCCTCTGTGAGACTGAGCCTGGTGTTTTTTTGTGGGGAAGTGCCATAATAACTATTTCTTCTATAGAGACTGGATTATCTAAGCCTTCTGTATCAGATCAATTTTTATAAATTACATTTTCTTAGAAAATTGTCTATTTCACCTAGGTTTATCAATGTATTTCCATAAAGGTGTGCAAAAATCTCTGTACGTCTAAAAAAATGCCTTCTCTTTCATTGCTTATCTCCCCCTTGTCACTTCTTGGTCCTCCCCCCTTTTGAAAATTAGGTTAGTTAGTGGTTGGTCTATTTTGTTAAATTTTCAAAGAAACAGGATTTGGATTTATTAACTACAGCTATTATTTTTCTGATTTCTTCCTCTTCAATTTTTGCTTTTATTTTTATTTTCTTTCTTGAGCTTTCTTTCTTTCAAGATTTTTGAGTTGGGAATTTAATACACTTATTTTCATTCTTTTATTTTAATTAGTAAACATGTTTAAGGTTCTGAATGTTTCTCTGATCACTGCCTTAAATATGTTTTATACATTCAAATATGTACTGATTTGCTATTTTAGAAATCAGATAATTTGTTTTTACTCACTCTTTTACCTAAGAGTTATTTAATAGATTTTGTTTGTTTGTTTCATTTTTAAGTTTCCAGATGGAAGAGTGTCTTTGTTTTCTTGTGCAGTTATTTCTAGCTTTATTGCCTTCAGAGTGTGGGTTTGTAATACTTCTACTTGTGGAACTTAATGATGCTTTCTTTGTGACCGAATATATGATTGCATTTTTGTGAATGTTTCATGTGTATGCTTGAAAAGAGGTATAGTCTCTATTAACAAGGTTTAAAGTTCTAAATGTATATCCATAATATACTGCTTTGTTGATTGTTGTTACTTTTGTATCTTTTTTTTGCCATTATCTTATATTAAGAAGAGCGTTTTAAAGTTTCTCACTATTAGTATTAGTTTCTTTCTTTGCTTTTAATGTTTAAATAATTAATTCTGTTTGGAATTAAATACCTCTATCCTTATAAAGATGGGGGTTGCTATCTTTTTGATACATGGATATCCATGTGTATTATATCTTCATTGTGAATTATGACTTTTTTAGCATTATAAAAGTGTCATATTTGATGCTTCTTGGCTTCATTCTACTTTGATAACAGAAACAAAACCTCTACTTTTTTCTTTTTTCTAATTGCCTGGTTCACTTTTTCTCATTCTTTTATTTTTGGCCTTTCTGAATTACTGTGTACTAGGTGTGTCTCTTGTATTCAACACAGAACTGGGTCTTGCCTTATTAGCCAGTTTGGAAATTTTTTTTAATTGGTGAAGTGAGCTTGTAACATGTATTGATGTGGTTAATATGTTTGGGGTCAATTTTGTGGTATTATTTTATGATACTATTGTGTATCATACTTTAATTACAGTTTTATTTCTGTGAGATGCTTTCTCTGTTCATTTTAATTTTAATTAATTTATTTATGTTTTGCTTTTTTAGGCTGCACCTGTGGCACATGGAATATCCCAGGCTAGGGGTCGAATTTGAGCTGTAGATGCTGGCCTGCGCCACAGCCACAGCAGTGTGGCATCCAAGCCTTGTCTGGGACCTACAACACAGCTCACAGCAAAGCCAGATCCTTAACTCACTGAGCAGAGCCAGGGATTGAACCCACATCCTCATGGATACTAGCCTGATTCGTTTCCGCTGAGTCATGATGTGAACTCCTCTGTTCTTTTTAAAAATTCCTTTTATATTTAGGAAGTTTGTAATTGTGTTCTAATGCTAGCTGCTTTATGTCTACTATTTATAGAGCTGTTAGTTCCTTGTTTTCTTATTCAGACTTTCACTGTCAGGTTGGTTTTCAGTGCTCTTTTTGACTTCCATCTATTGCCTGTGCAACGACTTTTGCTACATTCCCATTTTTCCCTTTCTTTCTTTACAACCTCCTCCTCATTTTTTATCTGCATTTTCTTTTTTGCTTTGACAGATCATAAGACATTTACATATTATTTTTCCTTCTGTATGTCTGTTTTTGTTTTAATCTAAGAACTGCCATTAAATATATTAAATATATTCATTGCTCAATATCAGTCCTTTTATGATGTTTCTCTAGTTAATTTTTGGTTGATTTCTCTGAGTCAGATGAAACTCATGCTGTAGGCCGTGTGGATATAGTATTCCCTGAGTTCAGTCCACCTGCGCACGGGCAAAATTTACATTCATCCCATTCCAATATCCTCCAATGTCTCAATATTAACTCAAGTTCGAAAATCTCATCTAAATATTATCAACTCAACCAAATCTCGTCATCTAATTCAGACATGGGTAAAACTCTGGATATGATCCACCTGAGCCAGTACTCCTCTCCATCAGTCCTGTGAAACTAGAAAACAAGTTATCTGCTTTCAGACTACAGTGATGGAACAGGCATGGGATGATAATAATTGTAGCTATCCCTACTCTAAAAGGGAGAAAATCAAAGGAAGAAATGAGTCACTAGTCCCAATCCAGCAGAGCAAATTTTATAAGATTTCGAGGCCTGATAATAATCTTCCGTGGCTCCAGGCTTCACCTTTTGGGTCCATGGCTCTGTCCTCTGTCCCTGTGGCTTTGACGTTGGCTTCTTTGCCTGTGAATCTGGACTCTATACCTGCATCCCTGGCTTTGAAATCATTATTCCTTTTTCTTGGAGCACATGTTTACTTACCCCTGAGTAATTTTATCAGCCTGTTTTCTATCTGGAGAATTTTAGGAGTTTGACACTATTTCTTCATTTCATCTCTCTCTGTCTGTTTCAGTACAAGCTCACAGTATTTCTGCTGGTAAATCATTCTCATTCTCAAAAGATCTTATGGGTCTCCTGTGTATGTCGTAGGAAAGTGTGCCCTTAGATAAGAGGTCTTCCATAGATCTTTCCAGGATAATCCCCTTTTTGTTGTTGGCTTCTGCTGAGATCATTGAGGGGAATCTATGAGTCACATGCCTCATCTCTTTAGAAGTAGTGAAAGGTTATCCATTTGTCCTCTCCAGAGCATGCTTTCCTAACATTGACTCCTAATTTGAGCATCTTTTGCAATCTAGAGAGTCTTGAGAATTTCTCAAATCAAATCCTGGTTCCTTTTTGCTTAATAGTTCTTCTCTCAGTTCTCTCTTTCCTCTTGCATTTCATTTTAAACATCAAGGAGAAAGCAGGCTGCATGTTCAATACTTTGCTTGGAGACCTTGACAGCTAAATACCCAGTTTGATTGCTTACAGATTCTGCTTTCCACACAATTCAGCTAACTTTTCTGCCAGTTTATAGTAAGGGTTGCCTTTTTCTCAGTTTTTAATAGTATGTTTCTCATTCCCTTCTAAATCCTTACCAGAAGCTCCTTTAATATTCATATTTCTAGCAACATTTCTGAGATGATATAGGCTTTCTCTACCATACTCCCCACTTCCTCCTGAGCTCTCACTGGAAGAATTTTTAACATTCCTATTTCTACCAATAGTCTTTTTAAGGCAAACAGGCTTTTTCTGTTTCATCTAAAAATTATTCCAGTCTTTGCCCATTATCCAATTCCAAAGCTACTTTCGCATATTTTATGTATTTGTTCCATCAGCACCTCATATCCAGATACCAAAATCTGTATTAACTCTCTGGGGCTGCATTAACAAATTTCCACAAACTTGGTAGAAGGCCAGAAATCCTAAATCGGTTTCGTTAGACTGAAATGAAGGTGTTGATAGAGCTATATTCCCTCTGGATACTCTAATGTAGAATCCCTTCCTTACTTCTTCCAGCTTCTGGTAGCTCATGGTGTGCTTTCACCTGTGTCCACGTAACTCCAGTCTCTGCCTCCATCTTCATATCACCTTCTCCTTTTGTGTGTGTGAAAATCGCCCTCTGCTTCCTTGTTGAGGGAGCATATGATTGCATGTAGATAATCCAGGGTCATCTCCCTATCTCAGGATCCTTAACTTCTGCAAAGTCCTGCCTTAGGCAGATAAAGTAACTTTCATAGGTTCTAGGAATTAGGTTATGGGTATCTTTGGGTATCTCCCTATATAGATATTATTGTTTGATTTTGTTGTTATTTGATATAACACAAGTCTTAAAAGTATAAACATTAGAGAGAGTAATGGGTGTTCAAAGTGGTCTGGATTTTCCCAACTTGTCCAGAAATCACATTATAATACTTTTCTTGGGATTTATCCATGGTCTTACAGAGGAGTCTTTCTAGTGTTTGATAACTAGCCATAATGTGAATAAACCACATTATAGACCTTTTGCTAACTAAATTTTGTAGCAACTAATGTTCAATGTACTATCTACAGGTTGCTTAAAAGTGTTCTAGGTTGAAGTTTGTGGAGCCACTAGATAATACTTACCCTTTCCTCTGTCTTTGTTGTTGTTTTCCCATAGCAGTTTCACTGATTTATACTTTACATACCATACAACATACCTGTTTAATATTATACAATATTAATTAATGAAACATTAATTCAATGTACCTATTTAATATTAATATAAATAAGTATAATATTTAAAAAATTTTAGTGTATTCACAGAGTTGTGCAATTTTAGAACATTTTGAAATTTCAGTCAATTTCAGAACATTTTCATTACCTGCAAAGAAGCCCCATATTCTTTAACAGTCAAATCCCATTTCCTCTCAAACCTTTCAGCTCTATCTAATCTATTAGATAAATCTGTTTTTTCTTATCTCTATAGATTTGCCTATTCTGGATATTTCCAGGATCATGCAATATATGCTTCCTTGTGTCTTATTTCTTTTACACATTTTTAAGATTCATCCACATCGTGGTGTGCTAGCACTTCATTCCTTTTTATGGCTGAATAATGTTCTTTTGTATGGTTAGAGCACATTTTACTTATCCATTCATCAGCTGGTGGACATTTGGTTGTTTCCACTTTTTGGCCCCATTTCTTTTTTAAGTATTAGTCCAATTGGGAAATAGATAAAGAGTTAGACGGTTAGTCATTTTTATCGATGATAAAGCTATTACAGCAAGACTTAGCTCTTTCACCCCCTACACTGCAGTTCTCACTCCCTCTCCCCACCTCCCCACCATACATAGGCAGGGTCTGCTCCAATCACTTTACTTCAGAGATGAGTGGAGACCGTGCCCCGAAAATTGCTCCTTCATTGAAAGTGGAAGGGTGTCTGATGGAGTTTGGAAAAAAAAAAAAAAGAAAGAAAGAAAGTGGAAGGGACCAAGCCATGTCTTTTCTCTAGAGGAAGAAAGAGGTGGACAGAGCCTGTAGCACAAAACTTCAGAAAAGGCTATCACTTCTGCTTTAGGAGCCAACATAGCTGTTGGCTATGGGGGAGATGAGGCAGGGGTGAGGGAGATGGAATGATTCCTTCTAATACTGAGAAGATGGCTTTTTAGTTCTTAATAAGTTAAAGTAAAACATATTTTTCTTTGATTATGAATTATTAAAAGTTCCTTCACATCAAACATGTAAACAGTTGAACAGTTTAAATGATGACACTTATTAATTCTAATATAGCCATTGTCCCATAATTTATAGGTTTCTCCACCAACTAAAGGAAGATAATTCTGAGTTAATTAATAAACTATGGACTGATATTCAGCAAAAAATAGCAACACAGTCACGAGTACCAGCCTCTTCAGGAACCCCATTATCTGCTTCTCCATCAGGAGAACAAAAAGGTTTGGTCCCCAATTGTATTATTTCCCACAGAACAGTAGCTTACTTTATTATGTGCTTTCTTAAATGCAGTTTTTTGTTTTTTTTTTTTCTTTTTCTTTGGCTGTCCCATGGCATATGGAGTTCTTGGGCCAGGGATCAGATTTGAGCCATGGTTGCAACCTATGCTGTGGCTACTCATATCCCTTTTTTTTTTTTTTTGTCTTTTTGCTATTGCTTTGGGCCACTCCTGCAGCATATGGAGGTTCCCAAGCTAGGGGTCTAATCGGAGCCGTAGCCACCAGCCTATGCCAGAGCCACAGCAACGCAGGATCTGAGCCGCGTCTACAACCTACACCATAGCTCACGGCAACGCCAGATCGTTAACCCACTGAGCAAGGGCAGGGACCGAACCTGCAACCTCATGGTTCCTAGTCAGATTCGTTAACCACTGCACCACGACGGGAACTCCTACTCCTACTCATATCCTTTTAACACACTGTGCCAGGTGGGGGATTGAACCTGTGTCCCGGTACTGCAGAGACACAGCCAGTCCCATTGTGCCACAGCAGGAACTCCAACACAGTCATTTTTGAAGGAATGGTACTTGAGTTTTGACTGTCTTAGCCTGAGTAAATACTGATTGACCTGTCAATTGAAATGCTTAAAAATTTTTTGTTGTTCGCTTGAGAGACTTTTGAAAATATTCTTTTTCTTAGCTGCTCTGAATGCTACCAATGCTGTTAAGAAAATCCATACCAGGCTTCGACCTGAAGACTCTACTGAGACTCTGGACTCAAGTTATGTTGTGGGACAAGTGCTGAACTCAAGGAAGCAAAAACAGCTGTTAAATAAAGGTTCAGTCTCTTTTAATTTACAAAGATGAATTGTTGAACATGTAACTTGAGATAGCTCTTAGTCTTGTAGTGTTTGTTTTTTCCCTTAAACTCATCCAGTTGGATCCTACTAAGTAAGAGTTTGTTGAATGGTAGCCAGGCAGTGCCTCCTTTTAGTCCATGTAACTCTCGAAAGGTTGTTCTCCCTCATTCCTTATAGATAGTGTAAATCTGGCTTAAACAATAGACTCTTTTTGAGAAAATGATGATAACCTATTAAAAACCTTTTATAAATTGTGAACAGCAGTAAGACATTTTTCTAGTATAGTTTTTCCTGGTCTTAACATAGAATGACTTCTACATTATCAGTGAAAAGAAAACCAGAGTCGTGTGCTCCCTCCAAGCAGAAGAATAGCACATTATCAGCCAGCACAGCCTCTACAGACTTACCGAATAGCAATAACCTCAGCCTGGATGTCCTCAAACACATGATACACGAAGTGGAACATGAAATGGAAGAATATGAGCGATGGACAGGACGTGAGGTCCAGAAGCTCCAGAACAGTCAGGGTCTCACTGGCTTCACCCTGTCACTCGTGAGCTCCCTCTGTCGCCTGGTTCGGTACCTTAAAGAGGTGAGAGTGTGAGGTTATTACAGTCACCTCTTCTGCCAGACTGATGGCAGAAATGGTGGGTTTTTCCCTTCTACACTTGAATTACTGCAGTCTCCAAATACGGTATGGTCGAATTTGAATAGCTTTGTTTAAAATACCCCAGCTTTAGACGATCTGTAGTAAAAGTTTATCCTCTTAATTTTCTTGTACATCCTGATAGATACATCAGATAAGTGATGCTGATTTTAATATGAGCTTTAGTAAAATATATTACTAAGGTAAATCTGTTATAAACAAAATTTTATCTTGTGTTAATACTTGATATCCCTGTTTGGCAGTTAGATTAATTAGAACTACTAAATGTGTCCTCATTCTACTGCTTTTCCCTGCTTGCGGCTCCCACTTCAGTTTGGAGAAGGGCTTGCCTGTGGACACAGATGAGGAAAATTCTTCATGTCATCTGTGTCACTGGTAACTTGGGCTTTGCTTCAGTGTCTGAAGTGGGGGACCTTTTTTTTTGTGAAAGTAATTTATAACACATGCAAGAGTTGTTTCTTTAATTTATTTGTGAATAATAAACAGTCCTTAGTTGTGGAATTAGAATTGGTTATGTATTACATCTTTTTAAAAAATCTATTTAAGCTGTTATTTATTTTTTATGTATTTAAATTTGTTAAGCAAATATGGCCAAAAACCATTTAAGGAAATTTTATTGTTAAAAAAAAAAAAAAAAAAGCTGATTCACAACCCTAATTTACATGTATCAATTTTTCTGGAGCTGTCTTCCTAAAAGTGCTTTTACAAGATTTATTATAGTGTTAGAGTTGTAACAGTCTTAACATTCTTCTACTCATAAGTCAGAAATCTCTAGTAGTGTACTTAGAAGCATGTATTTTTTAATCACTTGCTTCACACAGCTAAATCATTTAAACTTGATACTTATTTTCAATTATATTTTGACAAACTTAATTTTTGAATTGGTAATACATTTACATGCTATGAAATTCAAAGACAGAGTAGAGTGTACAATGAAAAATCTAATTCCTGCCATTAACTTCCATTTAACCTGTTTGCTTCCTTGTTGCCAGCTGTCATTACCAGATACCAGTGTGTCCTTCTAGAGATGGCCCACATTTGTTCTAGCGATATGATACATACTTCCATCCACTCTTTTCTACAAAAATTGTAGTTACTTAATTCTGTATACCATTCTGTTTATTGTGGTCTGTTTATAGAAGGGAAGAGGTTAAAGCAGCGCTTTTAAATGAAATATAAACCTTTTTTTTTTATGTAATGCCAATTTGTTTACTTCTGTTTCTTCTTTTTTTTTGTGTCTTTTTGCTATTTCTTGGGCCGCTCCCATGGCATATGGAGGTTCCCAGGCTAGGGGTCGAATCAGAGCTGTAGCCACCGGCCTACGCCAGAGCCACAGCAACGCGGGATCCGAGCCGCGTCTGCAACCTATACCACAGCTCACGGCAACGCCGGATCGTCAACCCACTGAGCATGGGCAGGGACCGAACCCGCAACCTCATGGTTCCTAGTCAGATTCGTTAACCACTACGCCACGACGGGAACTCCTAAACCTTTTAATAAAAGCATTTACTTCTCATTACTGTCACATAATATATACTTTGTAAGTATTGTCTTCTTTGATAGCTTTGAGGAGAAACTCAGTTTTCAACATGTGATGCTATGGATGGGAGTTTATTTGATGTTGTTTTTGTAGAGTGAGCTCCAACTGCGTAAAGAAGTAGAGACAAGGCAGCAACTGGAACAAGTATTAAGTGATCACCGAGAGCTCATTGATGCTCTGACAGCTGAAATTCTTCTCCTTAGAGAAGAAAATACTGCTACCCAGGTACTCAGATGAAATCCCAGACTTTTCTGTGTTTAGTAGTATAAAGCATCTTTAAGAATATGTGATCTTACTGGGTAACACAGGGAACTATATCTAATGTCTTATAATAGAACATGATAGAAGATAATATGAGAAAGAGAATGTATATATATATGACTGGGTCACTTTGCTGTACAGCAGAAATTGAGACAACATTGTAAATCAACTATACTTTAAAAAGTTTGAAAAGAATGTGTGAGATTATTTTCTGGCTACCTTTGGTTTAGTTGTACTGAAGTGATTACTTACGTCTTTATTGTCATCAATAGTAACTATTGTTGAACAATTTATTATATTGGAGGTACTATAGTAGAAACTTGGACTACAAATAGTGTATAGAATAAATCTACTGTCTTTAAGAAACTTACTGTTTATTGGGGAAGATAGAATCTACCTTTCAATGATAAATACCAATGTTAGTTATTATAGTCATTTACCCAATATGTGAAATGAGTGTTTATGGTAACTATTTTATTTTTCTTTTTAGGGCCCTGCCTACAGCATGTGGAAGTTCCTGGGCTAGGAGTTGAATCAGAGATGCAGCTGCCGGCCTACATTAGATCTGAGTTGCATCTTTGACTTATGCTGCAGCTTGCAGCAATGCTGGATCCTTAACTCACCTAGTGAGGCCAGGGATTGAACCTGTGTCCTCATGGACACTATGTCATGTCCTTAACACACTGAGTCATGACAGGAACTCTTATGGTGGCTACTTTTTAATTTCAAAACAGCAGAGGCTACCCTTTGAGGAAGCCTCCTATAATATATGCTATTTGAAGTTGTTTGTAGTATCTTTAGTATTTTTATTCATCTTTTTTTTTCTCAAATAGTGGTTATTATTACTTTTATTTATCAGAAAATAAATAAAACTAGAAAATCAACAGTTAGTAGACAAGCTGTGTTTGTGTCAATAGACATTAGAGATAAGACTTGCAGTTTTTTATTGATATATAGTTTGCATACTATTTAACTCACTTTTAAAAATATGAAGGTCGGTGGATTTTTTTTTTTTTTTAGTATGTTCAAGGTTGTGTATAAGCACCATTACCTAACTCCAGAATATTGTCATCATCCCAGAGAGAAACCCCAGATTATCATTTAGTATGAGCTTATTAGTATTCACTTTCCATTCTCTCCTCCCCTCAGCCTCTGGCAACCACAAATCTACTTTATGTTTTATAGGTTTACCTAATATGGATATTTTATATAAACGGAATCATGCAATATATGATCTTTGGTGTCTGGCTTCTTTCACTCAGCCTGATGTTTTCGGGGTTCATCTGTGTTGTCACATGTGTCAGTACTTACTACATTCCTCTTTATTGCCCAATAATGTTCCATTATGGGGCTTTACCACATTTGGCTTATCCATTCATCAGCTGAAGGACTTTTGAGTTGTTTCTGCTTTTTAAAAATACTTTGAATGAATAATGCTGCTGTGGACATTCATGTATGAGTATTTGTGTGAACATATGTTTTTAATTTTCTTGGGAAGATGGGCTCTTTCAAGGTGTACTAATTTGTTCAACAAATCTTTATTGAGCACTTACTGTGGGTCTGGCACTGTTCTAAGTACAGGAAATACAGTAGTGAACAAAAAAGGAATGTTAGCCCTCACTGAGCTTATATTCTAAATAAATTCTTAAGAAAAGAAAAAAAAGTGTATTGTAAATTAGATGGTTATACCTAGTATAAAGAAAAATAAATCAGGTAAGGGGTATAGGAAGTGCCCAGGATGGGAAGGTGTAAACAGGATGGGCCATGTCTGTCTGAGGAGGTGACGTTGAGCAAAGGCCTGAAGGAGGCGAGGGAGCAAGCATGTAAATGGCTGAGGGAAGAACAGTTGAGGGAGAGGATCAGCAAGGGCAAAGGTCTAGAGGTGAGAGCCTGGCTGTTGAGCTCAAAGCCATCCAGGAGACCAGTGTGGCAGGAGTGGGATGTGGGACAGGGAGTGTAGGGGGAGACCAGACCAGGGAAACCAGATCATGTGGGGCCCTGCAGGCTGGGTGAGGACTTTGCTCTGAGTGACATGGTAAACCACTGAAGGGTTGGGGTAGAGAAGAGACATGATCTGACTTAGGTTTTAAGAGAATCGCTCTGGGGACTGCTACACTGACATTAGGTCAGAGATCACCATCCTTTCTGTACTCAAGGTGCCCTCAGGGTCTCAGGACACCCCTAGATCAAGGAAACACTCAACAGTTCCATTTCTTAAGTAGTTACGTTCAAAGAACTTAGTATTTGTGTCATAACAACTCGGATGCTATGTGTAAAAAAAATTAATGAAAATTGATAGAAAAAGCCACATTTTTTTTAATGATTAAATAACCAGAATCATTTACTAATGGACTATGTGTACCTCTTGGGCATAGTACAACTTCTTAAAGCTTGGAATCATATCAGACACCATCATTCTTATTTCCTATTCTATGAATTTTGCAGTGTTGCTTTTTAGCATAGCAACTACTGAGAATTCAGCTTCACAAAGATATGACACCATCAAAAGGAATGTATCTAATATTACATCTATGAACTGCTTCAAGCCAATAGGTTACCAGTACCAGACAGATGTTGAGCATCAGTGTTTCCCTTGAGAATTCAAAATGTCCTGTGGTGCCCTTGTTGAGTCCATTCTGGTGCCCCAGGTTGCGCAATGGGAGCAGTTTAGCACTAGACCTTAGGTGGTCAAACACAGAAGCACAGTATTACAGACAGGAGTTACTGGAATAATTCAGGTGAGACATGGTAGCTTTGTCTAGGTTGGAAGTGGGATTGATTGTGAAAAGTGACTGAATTCTGAATGTATTTGGAAGTCAACCAGTAGGATTTGCTGATGGGTTAGATGGATATGAGGTGAAGGAGAAAATGTAAGAGAAGAGTCAGAATTTTGGATTGAGCAGCTAGAAGGATGGAGCTGTTAATGATGAGGTGGGGTTATTTAGGAGGAGTTTGGTTTTGTACATTTTAAGTTTGAGAAGCCTATGTCTGTAAGATGCTGAGTTGACCGTTGGATATATGAGCATGGAATTTGGGAAAAATTTGGGCTGATATAAAAATGTTTAGTATATTTCATTCAACAGCCCTACTAATAATCCTTCTTATTTCAGACCACATCTGACTTTTATCAAATGTCTGTACATCCTGGAGCTATATATGTCTGTTTGTATATATGTAGTTGACCCTTGAACAAAACCAGTTTTAACTGTGCTGGTTCACTTATATATGGATTTTTTTTCCAATAAATACATACTGCAATAATATACCACCTGCAGTAGGTTGACTCCATGGATGTGGAACCTAGAGAGCAAACTATAAAGCTATACCAGGATTTTCAACTGCGCAGAGGGTTGGTATTCCTAACTCCTGTGTTGTTCAAGTGTTAACTGTAATATATGTATATATGTATATTTTTCTCCTAACATTTTTATATATATTACCATAAAATTTTGTAGTGCTCATGTTCATCAATTTAAATGTCTGTATAATGTTCTATTATGTTTCTTCCATCTGATAGATCTGTCTCTTGGGGTAGCTCAAGATTCAGTAGGTATCAACTGTATGAAGAGATTTTGTAAATCGAAAGCCCTATGAAAAGATTAATTCTTATTATTGTAACAGTGTATATTAATTATTAATATTCCATGATTTATTTCCATTCCTATATCATGGAATTTAAAAATATTTATAATTATGTATTCTTATGAATGCACTGTTTTAGTATTTGAATCAAAGTCTGAAGTTCCTAGATTATTTAAAACAATGATGCAGTTATACAGACCTGGGTGATGATATGTTGTCTGATATGGTAGTGTTAATTGTTCTTTTTTTGTCCTTTTTTCTGTTCTATTTTATCCTATTGTTTTGTTCTATTTTGTTTATTTCTCTAGGCGAGACTTCAGCAGTACATGATCACAACAGATGAACAACTTATATCACTCACACATGCCATTAAGACCTGTCCTGTAATAAATAACAAAGAAAGTCAGGCATTAGAAAGGGTAGTCACAAGTAGAAGAAATACGGACAATCCAGGTGAGTGGGATAATGTTATTATTCCAGATTGGCATTAAAATATTTAGAGAGTGAACAAAACTGTAAACTTCTAGGTAATTATTGGCTATTTGTGCATAAACAGCACTATCACTAATACATTTGCCACTACTATTTCCAGCTAATATTTATTGGATACTTGCTTATGCCAAGTATTTTATAGTGTTTTACGTATATTATCTCATTAAATTCCTCATAATAGAGCTCCCATCTAATTTTCTTTTTTTAATTTTTTTTATTATTCAATGAATTTATTACATTTATAGTTGTACAGTGATCATCACAATCCAATTTTATAGGATTTCCATCCCACAACCCTAGCACATCCCCCCACCCCCAAACTATTTCCTTTGGAAACCATAAGTTTTTCGAAGTCTGTGAGTCAGTATCTATTCTGCAAAGAAGTTCAGTCTGTCCTTTTTTCAGATTCCACATGTCAGTGAAAGCATTTGATGTTGGCGTCTCATTGTATGGCTGACTTCACTTCGTTCGCATGATAATTTCTATGTCCATCCATGTTGCTAAAAATGCTGGTATTTCGTTCCCTTTAATGGCTGAGTAATATTCCATTGTGTATATGTACCACATCTTCTTGATCCACTCCTCTGTTGATGGACTTGTAGGTTGTTTCCATGTCTTGGCTATTGAAAATAGTGCTGCATTGAACATCGGAGTACACGTGACTTTGCGAGTCATGGTTTTCTCTGGATAGATGCCCAGGAGTGGAATTGCTGGATCAAATGGTAGTTCTATGTTTAGTTTTCTGAGGAATCTCCATACTGTTTTCCACAGTGGTTGCACCAATTTACAATCCCACCAACAATAGGGTTCCTTTTTCTCCACACCCTCTCTAGCACTTATTGTTTGTAGACTTTTTGATGCTGGCCATTCTGGCTGGTGTAAGGTGGTACCTCAGAGTGGTTTTGATTTGCATTTCTCTAATAATGAGTGATGTTGAACATCTTTTCGTGTGTTTTTTGGCCATCTGTATGTCTTCTTTGGAGAACTGTCTGTTTAGATCTTCTACCCATATTTTGATGGGGTTGTTTGTTTTTTTGGTATGGAGCTGCAGAAGTTGTTTATAAATTTTGGAGATGAATCCCTTGTCAGTTGATTCATTTGCAAAGATTTTCTCCCATTCTGTGGGTTGTCTTTTCATTTTGTTTAGGGTTTCCTTTTCTGTGCGAAACTTTTAAGTTTGATTGGGTCCCATTTGTTTATTTTTGTTTTTACTGTCATTACTCTAAGAGGTGGATCTGAGAAGATTTTGCTGTCATTTATGTCGGAGAGTGTTTGGCCTATGTTTTTCTCTGAGAGTTTTATAATGTCTGGTCTTATATCTAGGTCTTTAATCCATCTTAAGTTTATTTTTGTGTATGGTTTTAGGGAGTGTTCAAATTTCACTCTTTTCCATGTGGCTGTCCAGTTTCCCAGTACCACTTGTTGAACAGGCTGTCTTTTCTCCATTGTATATTCTTGCCTCTTTTGTCATAGATTAGTTGGCTATAGGTGAGTGGGTTTAATTCTGGGCTTTCTATCGTGTTCCACTGATCTATATTTCTGTCTTCGTGCCAGTACCATACAGTTGTGATGACTGTTGCTTTGTAGTATAGTCTGATGTCTGGGAGCCTGATTCCTCCAGCTCCATCTTTCTTTTTCAGAATGTCTTTGGCTATCCTGGGTCTTTTGTGCTTCAAAACAAACTTTAAAATATTTTTTTTTGAGTTCTGTGAACAATGACCTTGGTAATTTGATAGGGATTGCATTGAATTTGTAGATTCCACATCTAATTTTCAAAGGAATTTTTCACTCAGTCTTATGAGGTAGGTGTCATTGTTATCCCCATTTTGTAGATGAGAAAACTAAGGCAGAGAGAGAGGGTTAGTAACTTGGCAAAGTTATGCAAATAGAAAGTAGTTGAGCTAGTTTCCTAGACATGTGGGAATTTAGTGCTGACACCTTAATTATGGTGCCCCGGATTCAGGAGGAGAAGAGATGGTCTTGGAAAGGAAAAAAAAATACTGAATTTCAGAAATGCATAACTTTAATTCATTTGTGGTGATGCTTTGAAAGTCTTTCTTCACCTCACGCACCATCATCATGTGCTGTAGGTTGAATAGGACATTTAGGATTTTTCATGTTTATTACTTTAAGTAATACTTTGATGAGTGTCTTAGTGAGAAGAGTGTTTTATGTATTTAGGAGTGTTTTCTTAGAAGAGATTCTAAGAGGTGGCTCACTCTAAAACTTGACTTACACAAGATAAAGTCAGTGGCTAGGGCAGGTCTTCAAGGCAGGAGGCCCTCAGCACTTTTCTCAAAAACAGCCATTTGTTCCCAGTGCTGGCCCCACAGGAGCTTTGCCTATGAGTTTTAGTAAATGAGAATATAGACTAGAAAGTGGAGGATCTAGAAGCCACATGATTTTGCCGTCTGTGGAAATGCATTTAAGTATAAATACCTGAATTATGCTCATATTTCCTTTAAGTACTAACAGCCTCTCATCCTCTTCAGAGGGTCCAGTTGTAAATGCTAATGTCTCTGTGCCATTGATGTTCAGCGGGGAAGAAGTGGTTGAATTCCCACAGGAAGATTTGCCTGTTAAACTATCTCAGGTGCCAAACCCTCCAGAAAGTGGGAATCTGGCCAACAATTTTCCGACACATATATTTGAGCCAGCTGTGTTGTTAACACCACCCAGGCAGAAGAGCAACTCAGAATTTTCTCCTTTGCAGGATGGTAAGTGGGTGTCTTCTAAAGTTATATGGTAGGGTTTTTTTATGCTTCATATGTATGTAATGTATTGTATTCGTTGTTCCCTGATAAATGGAATTTAAAAAGACACCAATTACCATTTTTCAGGGTGGTTTATATGATGTGTATTATAGCCGTGATGAAATGTGACAATGAATTTCATTATGTATCTGTAAATATTAATTAAAGTCAGATCAAAGGACCAAAGTCCTCAGCATTAAAACAGTAAGGGGAATGACATCTGTCTCTATGGTCCAAGGACATAGGAAGGGTTAAGAAATGAGGAGCTTATACTGTAGAGAGTAAGGAAAGTTTAACCAAGGAAAGGTAGGAAGTATGACTTTAAGGATTTTATAAGATGAATCTGGTTATTAACCTCTTTTTCATCAAAAGTTTTTAGCTCAGTCAGTTAAGGGAATTTTATAATGAAAGTCAATGAATGGACAATTAAAAAAACAGCTTTAGAGTCACTTTTGCAGCACAAATATAGAGAGCTTTGAATAAAAATTTTAAAATTTATTGTTAGGGAGTTCCCATTGTGCCACAGTGGAAATGAATTTGACTAGTATCCATGAGGATGCAGGTTTGATCCCTGGCCTTGCTTAGTGGGTTAAGGATCTGGCGTTGCCATGAGCTGTGGTGTATGTCATAGATGTAGCTCAGATCCTGTGTTGCTATAGCTGTGGTGTAGGCCAGCAGTTATAGCTCTGATTCAGCCCCTAGCCTGGGAACTTCCATATGCCGCAGGTGCAGACCTAAAAAGCAAAAACAAAAACAAAAAATTTAAAAATTAAAAAAAAGAATTTATTGTTAATTGTTAGCGCAGAGATTCTTAACTTGGAGCTCATGGATGGTCTTCAGATATTCCATGGACTACTTCACTGTTTGGAATATTATATTTATTTGTCCATGTGTGCATTTTTATGGATCTGTAGCTTGCATTTCGTTTTAAAAAGAGTTTTTCAATCAAAAAACTACCTTAGACTTTGCTCCAAAGTTTTTAGAAAAATGTTATTCAGCCCTGATTTGCCTAAATTTTGGTTTCTTTAAAAGAATGTGCTTATATAGGGGAGTAGAAGAATAATTTTTGTTGTCATTGGGACCTGACAATTTTCTTTCCTGCACCCATGGCTTGTGGAAGTTCCCTGGCCAGAGATCGAACCTGAGTCACAGCACTGGCATTGTCAGATCCTTAACTGCTAGGCCTCCAGGAAACTCCCTGGGACATAACAAGTTTTATCAGATTTTCTGCACTTTGTTTGCCTTAGAGAACATGAAGAGACCATAGAAGGTTAAAGAAAATGATAGATGCTTGCTGCTAATAAGATGTGTTTTGTCATTAAGTCTGTAAGATCTGTGTGGTGTAGGGAGACAGTGCTAGGCTGAGGGTCAGACGTGCTGGAGTCAAAGAATGGATATGTGTAAAATGCATAACTGAATCTGTTTGTTGTACAGCAGAAGGTATCACAATATTGTAAATCAACTATACTTAAGTAAAACTTAATAGAAAAAAAGTGCTAGAGTCTAGGCCCCCTCATTCCAGGGACAAGCTGCATGGCATGGGGCTAAGATACTTAACTTTTCCTGGGCTTTAGTTTTCCTCTCTCTCAAATGAGGGGCTTTATCTTTAATGTCCCTCCAGCTCTACGATTCTGTGAGTCAGTATTTCCTCTTCAGAGGTCTCAATGTTTATTAACATTGGTTAGATTTAGGAAATATGATTTCAATTCTGATTTATCTCTAGGTTAGATTTTCATTCCTTAAAGTAATTTTATATATGTTTGCATGGTGTTAATTGATGGTCTCTTATGAACTATTATAAATTATTTTTCCTTGGAGTTGGATAGATTAAAGTCCTTTTAAAGAAATAATTATAATAAATATTTTTACTCTGAAAATATATTAAATGTTCATTAAAGCAAACTATTCAGGGACTGCTGGAGACAACATTTTGTTAGCATCCTTGGCAGGTTCTGCATTGAAAATAGCACTGCACATTTCTTTTACAGAGTATAGATAGAACTACCTTTGAATATGCATTTTGGACTGGTGAAGTTTTATTATCATACTTTTTAGCATTTTGTTTTGAATGCTCACATGTGAAGAATTAGTCAGTTAACCTGAACAAGTAGACAGAGATAAAAGATACAGAGGGGCCTTCACTGGTTTAGTTATGCTCCAGACCGATTCTGTTCAGTAGAACTTTTTGTGATGATAAAAATGTTCTGTATCTGCTCCATTCAATATGGCAGCCACTATTAACCCTAATGGGATTGCTAAGGTCCTGAAATGTGGCTACCGTGACTGATGGGACTAAATTTAAAATTTTATTTTATTTTAATTAATTTAAACCTGAATATGAATAGCCACATATGACCAGAGGCTACCATATTGGACCATGTTGTTCTATAATTTCCCATCATAAATATTTTCCTTTAGCTACTAATCAGTTATGCTTTCCTTTACAGCCATGCCTCTTGAAAGAGTGGTATACATATGCTGTTTTCACTTTCTTCTCTCCCATCCACTTCTTAAAAATTATAGTTGATTTACAGTGTTGTGCAAATTTCTATCATTCACTTTTTAAAGTATTAATTCATGTTTGCAGGTAATTTTTAAAAAAAGCACATACTAGGTTCTGGTCCTCTTCCACCTCTAGGCCTACCTTAAGAGGTATTATTTTTAGTCCAGTTTATCTTCTAATGGCCTTCATAATTAATATAAAATATTTTTATATCTCTTTTCTTGAAATAGAACTTTACACAATCATATAGACTCTCCCTTATTAAAGAAGAGGGTTTAATTCACATTATTATCTACCTCTCTTCTCTGAGCTGTTATATTTTTATTTTTAATTCTTCTATTGCATAACCTTATGACTTTAAATACTTTCTATTTTCATCTTCGTTAACTTTAGGCAGTATCTCTTGGCTTCCTTCTATGAGAGGAAAACACTCAGCTCTCTTCCCAATTAGGTTATTCTACCTAAACCACTCTTGATAAGGGCAACAGTGGCCAACACATTGCTTAGTCCAGGGTACACGTTTCTGTCCCTATGTTTCTAGGTTTTACAGTGGTATCACACACAGTTAACCACTGCCTCTCTGTTTCCTTGATGCCACATTCTTATTGTCTTTTTCTTATCTTTCTAGCTGGTCCATTTCAATATGCTTTGCTAGCTTTCCCTCCTTTACCTGACGTTGAATGTTGACTTCTTCATGTCTTGGTACTGGTTTCTTCTCTCACACTATTCCTTCTCTAAATAATCTCACTTATTCTCTGCCTTCCAATACCTTCTATATGCCAGTGGCTTCCAGTTTTGGAATTTAGGCAGGGTGGTCCTTTGAGTTTCTGACCCATATTTCATTTGCTTGGTTCAATATATAGATGACTCAGTAGGCACCTTAAACTCAGCATGTTCAAAACAATTCTTGATAACCCCCCTTCCCCCAAATCTGTCCTCCTTATCTTCTGCATCTCAGTAAATGGCATCACCACCCATTCACTTATGCATGCTGTCTGATCTGTGTGTCTGCCTCACTCCCCACTTTCAGTTCATCACTTTCAGTTCTATTGCCAAAATATTTCTGAAATGTATCTGCTTCTCTCTATCTCTATAGCCAACATACCTTAGTCAAATCTAAGCCTCTTTCTTCTTAACTACTCTAGTTACTTAAAGGTCTCCCTACTATTCCTGGTCTATTCCTAGACCTTCCAGTTAAAAAAAAGTCAATTATGTAAATTGAGTCATTGCCAAAACTTCTCCAGGTTTCATTGCTTTTGGATTAAATTATAAAATTCTTAAGATGGCTTAAAAAGCTCTGCAGAAAATGGCTTCTGTTTGCCTCTCCAGTTTCACATATTCCCAGTTCTCCCTTGTTGCTACAGTATAGCCAGACTGGCCTCCTCTCTTTGCTCTCACCTATTTTGGGGCCTTCACATATATTGTTCTTGACCATAATGTTCTTTGCTCTACTTTCTGCCACATATATAATTATTTTAAAATTTTATTTCTTCAGAGATGCTTTCCCTGCTCATTATAAGTGTACATTCATTATGTATCTATACTCCCCCACCCCCAGATTCCTAGATATGAGTTAATATATGTGTTAAAATGTGAACTTGGTAGATGGTTTTTCACAAGGATTCTGATAAAGCTCTAAGGAATATAAAAGACTCTGTACTTGATTGTTAGAGAGGGTATTGCTGGTATACTCCCTGCTAAAATAATTGAGGCATTCAGAAGTCAAATCTTTCTATTGAAATACTTTCCTTGACGGGCTAATGAGATGATTTTAGTGCCAACAGTGGTTAAACTATACTTATTTATAATGTTTTAATTTTATCTACAGTATTGAGGAGGACTGTTCAAACTCGTCCTGCTCCACGAATTCCTCCAACCGTGGCAATAATTGAGAAGGAACAAAATTGGGAAAACAAGACCTTACCTACTGGCACTGACATTCAGAATTCAAGTGAAGAGAGTCATCTCTTTACTCAGAGGTGGAGGGCCTCTCACATGGGAGAAGATTTGGAGAACAAAACCCAAACACTTTTTGTTAACCTCTCACAGCCCGTCTGTGGCTCCCATTCAGGCACTCAGCAATTGAGAAACTCTGCCTTCTCAGAAGAACCTCCAGTATTGGGAGATGGGCAACAGCTTAGAACAAATGAAACGTTAATACAAAGAAAGGACATCATGGCACGAATTGCTGAGTTGACACTGCAGAATTCAGCTATCAAGGCACATCTGAATAATATCATCAGGCCAGGGGGAGAGCAAGGGGATGGACTTCGGGAGTTTAACAAACAGGAGACAAGTCATGCAAGTGACATGTCTGCTGTGAGTATCAGTTAAAGACTGACAATGTACATAAAAGAATTTAAGTATTCTGCTAGAGCATCTTAAGGTGTTTCCTTCTATAAGTGACGCTAGGTATTTTTGAGGTTACTACTAGATGGCTTATGCTTTGTCATGTCTTCATCACAAAATAGGTAGAGGTGTTCTTGTTGTGGCTCAGCAGATTAAGAACCTGACCCAGTGTTTGTGAGGCTGTGGATTTGATCCCTGGCCTTGCTCAGGCGGTTAAGGATCTGGCATTGCCACAGGCTGCAGTAGATTGCAGAGGCAGATCAGATCTGGAGTGGCTGTGGCTGTGGTACAGGCTGCAGCTGCAGCTCTGATTTGACCTCTGGCCCAGCAACTTCCATGTGCTGCAGGTGCAGCTGTAAAAAGAAAAAAAAGGAAAAAAAAAAAAAAGAGGACAACATAAACTTAAAAAATGAGGAAATGAATGAGGAAAATAGGACAAAGGTAAAATGTAAACCTAAAATTAAGCTAGGAATGAAATTTTAAATATAAAATGCAGAATAAATATGTCTTGAAAGCTTGCCACACAACTGCATTTTAACTGAAATCATTTTTACTCTTAAAGGGGCCCATAAGAGAGAATTATGTTTAGTTGGCTCTCAACTCATGAGTAGTGAATATTTTAGGACACAGAATGCATTTTCCTGTAGAAATGATGTTTTAAAGAATTATTAAAGTCAGAGTTTAATGTGCATATAAATCACCTGGGGATCTTGCTGAATTTTATCTCTGAATAGGTCTGAGGTAGGACCTGTGCATTTCTCATAAGTTCCCAAATAATGTTTGTCTAATGATTACACTTTGAGGAGCAAAAGTCTGCACGTTGTAGCGCTAGAATTTTATAAGTTATGTAAACTCTGGGCTGCCTGGCAACATAAATCTTCATTTCCTTGTTTGTGGTGAGAAAAAGGATTCTTAGTTTCAATTATGGAGTGTTTATAACACATCCTCATGCTGGTCCCACTGATGGGACTTCCTTTTACCCTTTCTTGAGCCAAGGTGGCACCTGTCAGGATTTTGATATTTGCCTACTGTTTAAGTTTGCAAGTAGCAAGGGCTATGAATACGAACTTGCTGGCTCTTAGTGCAAGAATTTGTTTTTACAAAAAGTCAAAATTGTTTGGATTATTTTTAATATGGAATCTGTGCTCTTTTTTAAAAAAGACTTTTCCAGCATTACAGCCTCTCACACCAAGTAGCATGGAGGAACGGATTGCAGAACTGAATCGACAGAGTATGGAGGCACGTGGAAAACTCTTGCAGTTAATAGAGCAGCAGAAACTTATTGGTTTGAATCCTCCCTCTCCACCAGTATCACCTATTCAGTCACCTCTCAGAGCATGGACTGGTTAGTCACAAATTCATGATTTAAAAACTTAGACACATGAAAATTTTACTTCTTTGATTCTGTAAGTATATATTTAGCTAAAAGAAATCTCCGAGCACACATATTTCAGTGTCTTCAATTTTATATAGAAAGAAACAGAATAAGTGACAGAAATGGGCCTACGAGGCTGGTCTCCTGATAGAAACTTATCCCATGATGCCTGCAGTTAATCTTTGGTGTCTGAGTTCCTGAGTTGCCCCACATGTAAATGGGATTTGTTACAGTATGGGATTCACTTACAACATATGCTGTAGCTAATTATAAACATAAGCATCAAAATGATAATTTAGAATTTCATCAGCAACAAATTTACAAGTTAAAACCGTTAAAACATTTTCATTCGTAAGTTAAACTTTCTATTCTGTTGTTAGATTTAGGAATGTGGAAAGCTAGAGGGGATTCTAAGTAGTAGAAAAGTAACTGAAAAATTAGTTGTCATAGTATTCACATTCAGAAAGATTCTGATGAAATGAAGTAGATCTGAAGTTGCTCTTGAGCCAGAAAAATTGAACTATTAAGACCCTCTGAGGGTAAAAGTGCCTGAAGGTTCTAGAGAGACAAGTTTGGGCCCAGTATAAGAGACACTTCTAATTGGCAGGAATAGGGAAAGCTCTGTATCAGGAAGTGGTGTGCGCCCAGAAGTGTTCAGGCATTGGTGTTTTAGAGGAATTCTCATGTCTTGTGGCTGGTTTAAGGTATCTGCCAACAAGACTTTTTCTCTCAGAAGTTATTTCCTTTTTGAAACTCTAGACCCAGAAAGCAGAGTGATTTGGAAATTACTAGAAAATGATGGATAATGCATTTCCTTAAGGCCATTCCTCTTTGTTTATTCTAGGCTCCTTCACATTACAGCTCTGCCTACATGTCAGAAAGTCTAGAGGCAACTTCTGACTAGAATAAGTTAAATCATTCAATGTGTGTGAATACCAGCTCTCTACTTAACATGTTCTGGGCACTGGGGCTACTGCATTGAATAGGGCAAGTCCCTGCCCAGCTTGGCTACTCCAGTATTCAAGTTGGAAAGCAGGCAATAGACAAATAAGCAATTAAATGTGTATGAGATGCCAGTTAGTGCTAAATGTGGTGAAGAAAAATAAAGCGGATCAAAGAATAATTTTGTGATTAAATGAGACATGTTTCAGTAATTCTTTGAGGTTAACAATATTTTCATTTGTGTTGGCTCATTTAGTTTCCAGCACACCCTCAGAGAAGACAAAGCTGAGACACCTATTTGATAAATAAGTAAACCAAGGCATAAAAAGGTTGAGTGATTAGTCTGAAGTTCTAAAGCAAACTGGTAGATTTGCAATCATGTTCTTCCCATTCCAGTGCTTATATGTCTAAGGTATTCTTTTAAGTAAAAGTCTTGATTTCACAGGAACCTCTGTGGGCTGTAATGATAAGATAAAAATAAATCATATGCCATGCAAAACCTCTTTTGCTTTCCAGGGTAACCAAGGAATATGTTATAAAATTGAATAGAGTTTCAGTACTCCTTAAAGCCCAGAAATCACTGGTTTTAAGTATTGATTCATAGGAGCTTCTGCGAAATTGACTGGGATGGACATAAAGGCTTTCATTTCATTAGTAGATGCTTAGTAATTATTTGTCAGTTGATTACCTACTTCTTTTTTTTTTATTTATTTTTTATTTTTTTTTTCTCTTGTTGTTATTGTTGTTGTTGTTGCTATTTCTTGGGCCGCTCCCACGGCATATGGAGGTTCCCAGGCTAGGGGTTGAATCGGAGCTGTAGCCACCGGCCTACGCCAGAGCCACAGCAACGCGGGATCCGAGCCACGTCTGCAACCTACACCACAGCTCATGGCAATGCAGGATCGTTAACCCACTGAGCAAGGGCAGGGACCGAACCCGCAACCTCATGGTTCCTAGTCGGATTCGTTAACCACTGCGCCACGACGGGAACTCCCCTGATTACCTACTTCTGAAATATCAAAAATGTATATAATTATACTTGCCATTGGCCACCAGAGCTCTTCAGCCAACTTTCCTAATTTAATGTTTTCAATAGCAGTAGTCATGTAATAGATTTAGAAGATTTAAAGTTTTACTGAGTAAACCCAGGAGTTTTCTTTCTTCTTTCCTTTTTTTTTTTTTCCCCAAAAGATTTAGATAAGCTGCTCTGACCAAGATCTTGCTTGTGGATCTGACATGATACTGCTTGTCTGAAGATTCTGGTTCTCTATGAACTTGAACTGGCATGCTATTGAATTGACACTAGTAACTAAAGTTTCTTGTCTCACAGTTCATTCTTAAAAAAATCCTTCAAGTTTATCTGTGGGCCATAATGATAAAAATATAGAAAGAACCCTCAAATTTATAATGTGAGATTTGCAGTAAGACAGAAATCGGGTTAAATGTTAATTTTCATTTTAATGAAAGGTAATG
This sequence comes from Phacochoerus africanus, assembly GCF_016906955.1. NCBI lineage: Eukaryota > Metazoa > Chordata > Mammalia > Artiodactyla > Suidae > Phacochoerus > Phacochoerus africanus. The sequence goes on from NC_062544.1 coordinate 227,052,988, forward strand.
GAATTAATGTTTATTTTCATATTATAGAAGGAGGAAAGAGGACAATTGAGGTATCTATTCCAGGAGCAGAAGCCCCAGAAAGCTCAAAATGCAGTACTATCTCTCCTATCAGTGGGCTAAATACAAGAAGGTAGGATTAAAATCAAAAACACGGTTTTCAGTTTATTCTCTGTGAAAACAGATGTGCTTAGTGTCTGACTTAGATTCAGATAGATTGACTCATGTAGAGAAAATAAAGTAACTGGGGAGGAAAATTGGGGGGGGAGAAGAGCAGTTTAAGTAGGAAAGCACTGGGTTGGCTGTTGAAAGCAAAATTGGGATAATAAATGATAGCACATGTGTAGGGTGCTTTATGGTTACAAAGTTAGGAGGTAGGTAGTATATGACAAGGTAGATAAATTGGGTGGGTAGTATTTTCCTCTTTTACAGGAAGTGAAATGGAAGCTCATAGAGCTGACTGGGTAATTTGCTCAGATGGGATACATGGTTAGTAGATGGTGACACCAAGAATGTTCCTGGCTCTCTGTCTCCACTCTGTATGCTACTGTTGCACTGCTCCAAGTCTCCTTATTCTTCCACGACCTTAGCCTTCTTCCCCACTCTTACACATCCATTTTTTTCCTTTCTATATTCAAAATTTACCTGTATGAGACTGTAATGGTCTCTGTACTTTCCATTCAATCTTTCTGTAAACCTAAAAGTACTTAAAAAAAAAAGTCTATTAATTAAAAAAGATTTAGGTTGGTGAAATAATTTTCTTATTTGGACTTAGCCATTTCTTTTCAAGCTCTTGCCAGTATCGAGAGTTTTATTTTGTTTAATTTTTAAAGGTTAATCATAAAAGATTATTCTCTCACTCTCTTTTATTTTTCATAAATAGATCTTCAGGGGCTACTAGTAATTCTTGTTCTCCATTAAATGCCACCTCAGGAAGTGGGCGCTTGACACCTCTTAACCCGAGAGCAAAGGTATATAATAAAACATAATTGTGAAATGTGCATAGAAGTTAGGAGGGCGAGGGTGGGAGGTGGCTGATTTCCATGCTTGGTTATTATTCCTGTTGTCTTAAAGATGATATAAAATTCTCAGAAGAAAACAAATACTAATTCGCTTTCATTAGAAAAGAAACAAGCATATGCGTCTTTTGTTTTCTAGGGTAAGATAAAACTTATTAAGATTTCACCAAAGATTGGACATGATTGTTTCAGGCAGACCTTCCAAATAGCGGAATGACAATCCTGGCAAGACATGCAGGGGTGCTTTGTCCTTTGCTCTTATATTCTAAAAAAGCTTTAATGTAAACTATTTTAAATAATTTGCCCTTAGTTTCTAGAATGTCGTAATAAATTTAATTTTCCAAGATCAAATAAATTTTTGTAATTTAAAAAAATTGTACCTATAATTTGTATAAAATACTGGATTTATTCTTTTTTTTTTAAATTATGTTTCCCAAATCAATAAGGGGATCTGTTAAGCCAAGGAATATCTGAGTGTCTCTGTTAGAGAATAAAAATTGTCAGTAACAGTTTAATTTTCAGTACCGTTCAGTTGTGTAGGATAACTTTGATTCTATGTACTTGGTATAAATAATTGTAAATCTTGAATAGTCTCATGCTCCTGATTACTTTCTAAATCCTTTTTGTATCTTTGTTCAACAGATTGAGAAACAAAATGAAGAAGGCTGGTTTGCTCTTTCTACTCACGTGTCATAAGTTAGGTTGAATTTTAGAGTTTGCAGTAATATATTCTTGAGCTTCAACACTCCTTTTTCTTCTCCTGCTTTCAAGTTTTTAATGTTCTTTCAGATAAATCTTACAAAGATCTTGTGACTTAGTACTAATGGAAAAAATAAATAAAGCAATCATTTTAATTTTTGACCTTTTCAAATAGATTTCTAACAAGCAACCAACCTATGAAGTCTTGTGAATAAAATTTTGACTAGAGAGCAATTAAAGTTTTATATTCTAATATCTGAGAGATATGTTTTTTATCTTCATCATTTTTATTCAGGTTTTTTTTTTTGGCTAGTGTATCTTAAATGTTGATCTATTTTATTTTTTCTGAAGAACTAAGTTGCTTTTGCATAGAACTTAGAGTAAGATACCTCTGTGTGATTAAAGTCTGGTTTTCAGAAAAATTTAACATCCCCTTTTAGGGGAAGTCACTGTAGTCCATCACTTTTTCCATCAAGTGAATATTTAGCTTTAAAAAGTAAGTGTGAGTGTATTTGTTTATATTTGCTTAAGCAGATAAGGGTAATTGTATATGTTATAACATTCTTTTTTTTTTTTTTGTCTTTTGTCCTTTTTTTTTAGGGCTGCACCCGTTAACTGCTGAGCCCTGATGGGAACTCCTCCCTCAATACTTATTTTCATATGCTGCTCTTGCTCAAAACATAATTGATTTTTTTTTTTTTGTCTTTTGTCTTTTTAGGGCCACACCCATGGCATATGGAGGTTCCTAGGCTAGGGGTCCAGTCGGAGCTGTAGATGCCGGCCTATGCCACAGCCACAACAATGCCAGATCTGAACTGCATATGTGACCTATATCACAGCTCAAGGCAACACCGTATCCTTAACCCACTGAACGAGGCCAGGGATCGAACCCACAACCTCATGGTTCCTAGTCAGATTTGTTTCTGCTGCGCCACAACAGGACTCCTATGAAGTTCTTACAGAGTCTTTAAATGTGAAAATGTCATCAGTAATGGTTATGTATCAAATAAATAATTCAAATATTTCAATGAGTAACATTGGTTTAGTGGCTTATTTAATGTTTGAAACAGAATTGAGTACAAAATGTTACCGTCAAGTTTTCCAGCCCTGAAGCCGCTATGCATTCAAGGTAGATTTTTCTTCAAGGTACCTGTTTGGTCTCAGATACTGGTTTCTGTTTTAAACTTGCTCTTTGGGAAGTCCTGTTGTGGCTCAGCGGGTTAAGAACCTGACATAGTGTCCTGTGAGGATGCAGGTTCGATCCCTGACCTTGCTCAGTGGGTTAAGGATTTGGCATTGCCATGAGCTGCAGCCTAAGTTGCAGATAGTGGGTCCAGTTCGACTCCTAGCCTGGGAACTTCCATATGCTGCAGGTGCAGCCCTAAAAAGAGAAAACAAACAGGAAAAAACCCCTGCTCTTTGAATAATCTCTGCTCCCTGGCTCCATGATAGGAATTCTCAACTTGAGTGAGGTGGGAGTGAGTGACGGGGAAGAGCATTGAAACTCCTTGGGGAACTTTCTCAGATAACACTTTCCCTCTCTTGCAGTTTTAAGTCACTGTTCCAGGAAGTGTGCTGTGCAGCTCTCATTTGAACCTCTTCATTGTTGTAGGGGCAAAAACTAATTTTCTTCTGGTGTCCCTGATTTTATTTATGTGAAGTCATCTGTATGCATTTGCATTACTACGGATTCTTCCATCTGTATTGTACTTTTTAAAAATTTGGCATTTAATAAATACTATCCTTGTCTGGGATGTAGAACCATTTTAGTGTTATTCCTTATTTCATTCTTCATTGAAATGTCAAGTTATCTGCTTGGTTTGTGAATGCATTCTTTTGACATGTATTTTTCTTAATATTTTCCAACTGGTTGGCTCTTTATTTTTTCCCCTCCATATTCCTTTAAATCGCTTAAATGCCTTGACATAACATTTTTGAAAAGCTGCTCAAGGCGATTTGATGTGCCGCCAGAATTGAGAACCAATGCAAAAATTTTTACCACTGTCTCACTGGCAACCTGAGGGACTGATGTTGAAGTATTCATCCTGTATTAATGTTTGTTTTTGCTGATAAAATACAGCAGTAGATTGATAAAACTCCAAGAATAATAGATGCAGAGAAAGGAGCCTTTCTTTCTCAAGCCTTGAGTGGTATTGCTTCTCAACACCAGCTGCTATCAGAGTCATCTGGGGACCTTCTAAAATTCCCAAAGCCCCACCCTCACTGTAGACTAATTAAATTAGAATCACGGCGGATGAGACACAAACTTTAGTATTTTAAAAAACCTTCTGGGATGATTCTAATGAACAGCCACGCTTGGGGAACATCATTATAAAGACATTTATTATCCCCAAATCATAAATGAGTACATGTTCAGTTTTAATTAACAGTAAAACTCCCTTTATCGGCTCCTTTATCAGCGTTCAGAGCCAGTTGCATCCATGTCTCTCAAAGTGTGAACCCCAGCCAGCAGCAGCAGCAGCGTCACCTGGGGTCCTTGTTAGAAATGACAGTTCTTGGGCCCTAACCTAGACCTATTGATCAGAAATTCTGGTGTCTTTTTGAAAAAACCTTTCCTGTGATTCGGTGCATGCTGAAATTTGGGAACCTTGGATCTACAGCATGGCAGATAGGTGAACTCTGTTATAATTGACTGTGATGTACTCTATTAGTATTTACTTTTAACAGCTCAAACTCAGATTACTTGTGCTTCTTGTATTTAGACACAAGTTTTTTTGATAACATAGGACTTTTCCAGTATGCTCCAAAGCTACTGATCCCTTGCTAAACTTTAGTAAACTTATAGATTGATAGCTAAATTCATGTTATTCTTACACTACATAGCAAAATCATTTGGATTAGCAGAATTTAATAGTAGTTTACGATTTGCTAAGTGCCAGGCACTGTTTTAGCCACATGACTTCATAAGCTTTTTTGAGGTAAGTGCTATTATTCTTGTTTTGCAGATGAGGAAATGAGGTGCAGGGAGGTAAGTACTCTCTCAAGTCACATAACCAGGGAGTGGTGGCACTAGGATGGGAACACGAGCAGTCTTTCTCTAAAGCCTGTGCTTTGCTGTGCTCTTACAGTGTGTGTGATATGAATGCACCAGAATGCTGATGGCTGTCCTTTATTGAGCCATGCCTGTGGCAGGCACTGTGCCAAGCTGCAGTGGTCCCTTATCTCACAGTTTAAATCTCATGGTAAACCTATGAGTTAGACGTGTTTAAATGCCACCTAACCTCCTTTACAGATAAGGAAATTGCACTTTGAAAGTGGATTAAGTTACTTAATGTTAGAATGCTTGTAAAATGTAAAGCCAGGACTTGAAACTCTTTTTTAAAACAATGATTGGGCTTCCACTAACTTAAATGGCTCATATAGCATAGTGGCCAGTCACCATTATGGTAGTGTTGCTATCAGAAAGCTTAATTCATCTCTGTTACTTGGGCTGTATCCCTTGGGCAAATTAACCTCATTTTTCCCATTTGAAAGTTAGAAATGTTTTGATCCCTGGCCTCGCTCAGTGCATTAAGGATCTGGCGTTACTGTGAGCTGTGGTGTAGGCCAGCAGCTACAGCTCTAATTTGACCCCTAGTCTGGGAACCTCCATATGCCATGGGTACGGCCCTAAAAAGAAAAAAAAAAAGATATGTCAGAGATAATATATATATATATATTTTTTTTTAGGTTAGTGAAATGTTTCTACCATTGGCCAAGTCAATGATAGGCTGGCATTGTAGTTCCTATGTATGTGAAATGAGGAAATCACCAGAGCACATTTCAGTGGCATGATAGTAGGGAGTACAAAGGCAGACCTAGTTTTATTTATTTATTTTTTTTGTCTTTTTGCCATTTCTTGGGCTGCTCCTGCGGCATATGGAGGTTCCCAGGCTAGGGGTCGAATCGGAGCTGTAGCCACCAGCCTACACCAGAGCCACAGCAACTCGGGATCCAAGCCGCATCTTCGACCCACACCACAGCTCACGGCAACGCCGGATCCTCAACCCACTGAGCAAGGACAGAGATTGAACCCGCTACCTCATGGTTCCTAGTCGGATTCATTAACCACTGAGCCACGATGGGAACTCCCAGAGATAATATTTTTTATAGGGTTGTAAAGATTAAGTGAGTTTAATATAAGTAAATGTGCTGAGAACAGGACCTGACTCACAAGCATTCAGTAATGATGACTGCCAATTTTTTGGTGTACAAATAAATATACTATTCCTTCTGTGTTTCCAGATTTTTTTTTTTTCTCTTTTCCAGCCATATCCATGGCATATGGAAGTTCCCGAGCCAGGGGCTGAAACTGAGCTGGAGCTGTGAACTAGGCCACAGCTGCAGCAATGCTGGATCCTTAACCTGCTGCACTGGGCTGGGGCTCAAACCCGTGCTGCCACAGACATGAAACAGGTCATTAACTTGGTGGGAAGTCCAAGATTTTTAAAGGCATTCTGTAGTGAATTTGTGTTTTTCTCAAATTAATAACTGGACCCAGTGCTTTAAATTTAGAGGTATTTCACCTGAAAAGATGTTTGGAGGTTGAAATAAAACATATTGAGCATATTATTTGAAAATATAACCAACATGCTGTTTAAAAATGAGTTTATCCTATGCTTTCTGACTTTTTGACATCCTGCACATAGTAACAGCAAGGATAATGGTCTTATTTTTTAATCCTGGAGAATACGTGACTAAAGAGAACATTTCAGTGTCATAAACAAATGTATGGTATAAAGTTTTGGAAAGTCATTATGGACACTAGCAGACAAAATGTAATATAGCCATTTTTTTCTTATCAACTTTATTGAGAAATAATTTATATACAGTAAACTACCTCCATTTAAAGAGAATAGTTCATTGACTTTTATATACACACAAGTATATACACACAAAAGTACCACCATCACAATTAAGTACCATTTCTTATCATCTCCAAAAGATTCCTCCTGTCTCTTTGCAGTGCATCTCTTCCTTTGCTCCAGGCCTAGGCAACCACTGATATTCTTTTGGTCATCATAGATTTGTTTACATTTTATATTCAAGGAATCACACATACTATTGTATTTTTTTCCTGGCTTCTTTCACTCATCGTAGTTGAGATTCATCTGTGTTGTGTGTATCAGTTCACTCTTTTTTACTTCTGGGTAGTATTCCACTGTGTAGATATTTATCCGTTTATCTGTCAATGGCCATTTGGGTGGTTTCTAGTTTTCCACTATTGTGAATATGGCTGTTGTGCACAAGGCTTTGTAGGGACAAGTTTTTGATTCTCTTGGGTAAATACCTTGAATATGGAACAGCGTGGTATATGTTTAACTTATAAAAAGAATGCCAAACGTTTTTCTGAAGTGGTCATACTACTTTACATTCTCAACAGCAGTATATGTGAGTTCCAGTTGCTCCACAACCTTCTCCATTTGGTGCAGTCAGTTTTGAAAATTTTACTTGTTCCAGTGTGTGTGTAATGTGTGCGTTGTGGTGTGGAACTCCCTGTGGCCTAGAGTTATGCATCTTTCCAAGTGTTTATTGACTACTCATACATCTGATGTGATGAAGTATGCAGTCTTTTGCCATTTAGAAACTTAGGTGATTAGTTTTTGTCTTATTAAATGATGAGTCCTTCACATATTCTAGGTACAAAGTCCTTTGACATATATTGTGAGGTTGTAGCCATTTAAAAACAATGTTTTGTAACCAGTAAGGTACTTAAAAATAAGTATGATGGTGGCTGTGCCACAGAGCAATTAGAAGGCAAACTGCTAAACCTAGAAATCCGTCAAGCTAGGCCTATTATTTCCTGCACCTAGAGTCCTGAGACCAAAAATCCCATATCATAAAATATTTATTGCTAAAGGCCCAAAGAGATAACAGCAACAAATAAATAAATTAAACAAAAATAGCTCCGCAACGTTTATTTGCTGATGATAGTGTGCGATCAGGGCCCCTTTGAATTGTTTTAGATTATTGGGCATATCTTTGATAGTGTTCAAGTCATTTCATTTAAAACAGCCTTAGAATAATAATAATATAGACTAGACGTAAACATTAAACTGGTATAATAAATTGGTAGAATGCTGGACTTTGTATTTGGGTTTGAACCAGGGACCAGACAGCAAGTGAGAGAAGGTCTCACTGGCACCGCTCGAGAATTCTCTGAAAGCCGCTTTTGGGCTGCGCATGCGCCTCTCGTCTGCCCGTCTCCGCCCTCTGGGAGGCGGGGTGGCGTTGCGGTGGTAACCGCAGTAAACGGAGACCTTGGGCTGATGTGACCAGGGACGCTCCGCGAAGATCAGTGCCTTCGGTAAGTTTTGACCCCAGCAGCTTGACGGTTCCCATAACCTCCCCCTCAAATCTGTTAGCGAGCCAGGGAGCAGTGAAGCCCACTTGGACCTTTCTTATGCTGAACCACTGTTCTCCAGACTTTGCTGAGACATTCCTCTCCTTTCTACGGATCAGTTCCACAAACGTTTGAAGTGATAGCATTCGCAGGCATGTAGCCACACTCTGTAGTTACAAAGTGGACAAGAGTGGTTCTGCCAGCAAGGAGCTTGTAATCTGCGGGGGAGCAAGAGAGCCGACGGTGGGAGTCCGAATTGGACCTGGCTGCACCAGAAGCAGGAGTCCGTGGGGGAAGTGTCTGAGTTCTGTGCTCTGTGGTCAAGCAAGCCACACTATCCCACACTAATTGTGTGACACTAGGCAAGTTGACCTGAACTTTAGTTTCCTCATCTCTGAAAGGGAGGGTGGTGGTGCTTTCCTAATTGGGTAACGCAGGTAAAGTGCATAGCACATGCAAAACGTGACAGTCTACCTAATGAGTTGTTTAATAGAATTAGCCACAGGCTGGACCAATGAGCCTGAGTCAAATGAAAATAGATTTAAGATCGTTCTGCAAATAGACTCCCAAACCTAGCCAGCTCAGTTGTATAAACAGGACATGGTTAGGAACACACAAATAAGGTTTAGTCATTCTAGTTGGTTACGAATGGATTATGATGAGTCAGTATATGATGAGCTTGCTGCCCCCCCCCCCGATAATGTAATATTAGGCTGCCTTGAAGGAATACAGTGTCCCCAACAGGTAAAGTGATCGTTTATATCTTCTGGAAAGTGTCCAGATCCTTCAAAGGACATACAACATTGGGAGAGATATATGATGCATTGGGAATTAATTTCTTGAGCTATCCAGATGTTAAAAGGAGTTGAAGACACGTTAGTGAGGAATAATTGAAAGAACTGAGATGCTTTAGCTGGGAAAAGAGAGAATTTGGGGAGGAAAGTAAACCAGCTACAATTATTTGAATGGCTATAGTAAACAGAGAATATATCTTCCCAGAAGAATTAAGGGCTGAATAGATCCAAGCTGCAGGGAGGAAGTCTTCATTTAATATAAAATGAATTTACTAAGAAGTAGAGCTGAGAACATTAACAGCTCACCCTCTTACCTGAAATGTGTAAATGGAAGCTGATTAATCATCTCTTGAAGCGTTCCTTCATCTGTCCATTTGTTCAGGAATTAATACATTCATTCCTTATGTACCAAGTACCACACACTGTTCTTTGAAAGCTTTACTGTATTAACTCTTTGAGATCTCAGAACAACCTTGTGAAGTAGGTACTGCACTTTACAGATGACAAACAGAGAGAGGTTAAACACTCAACACCTCACAACTAGTAAGAGGGAAGAGCTGGGCGTTGAGCCCAGTCAGCGTGATTCTAGTTGTTATTCTCAGCGTGATCAACATACTACACAGCTCTTCTAGTGGTGCTGGTGCTGGGCTCCAGTTGTAGATGTGGGATTGTATGCAGGTGGGAGGTTGGACCAGATTAAACTTCTTTCAACTCTGAAGTTTCCATGATCATGTTTATTGAGCCCTAAATGTATTAAAGAGAGTGAGTGTTAATTATAGTAAAAACCACCATTATTTTCCAGTATCTATGAGGAGTTTTATATAAACCCCCAGTCCTTAACTCTAGTTCCTATCCCCGGCTGCACAAAAGAATTACACAGGAAGTGAGAGCCTGAGAAAGGTAGGTTGTAAAAAGTTTTCTAAGTGATTCTAAAGTGCAGCTGGAGTTGAGAAGTATGGATAAAAGATCTCATTTAATACTTAAAATAACTCTGCCAGACAACCTTACATCCTCATTTTACATATTAAAGGACTAGCAGGTTAAGGGATGCTAGTGGCATGGCCCTTGGCCAAGTTTACCTTTTCCCTTGGCCAAACTTGGATGTTAACCCAAGTGTCTCTGGCATCAAAACTTTACCAGCTTATAATGCAATTTCTCAGTCCTTTCATCCTAAAAAACAGAAAGAAAAAAAAACTAAAGGAAAATAAGATTTGGAATAAAGCAAACCTCATCCCATCTCATCCGTTATACTGCTGGTCTCCAGGAGACCAGGAGCCCTCCTACCTGACCTGTTCACCCACTTTTCGCAGGTTCTTCAGTCACCTTTTGTGACCCCCAAAGCTAAGAAAGGATCTCAGTATTTTCTGTCCCGTATCACTAGGTTCAAAAGAAAATAGGGCAAATTCCTTGGGTTCTACTTCCTTGCATTCTTCCATACCGTACACAACCCAGCATTACCTGGCCTGGTGACAGTAATGTTTATTGAATAGTAGTATTAACCACTTGAGGATTTTATTGTCTATGATAGCACAGAATAAAGTGGGATACTTTTTTGTCTTGAAAACATTTTACTTTTTGCTGTGGTTCAAAGCCTTTGTTTACAGAGTGCTTCAGTTACCATAATTGTTTCTTTCCTACTTGAGGATGAATTTATGAGTAAATTTATTAGGTCTTATGGGCTCTTCATTAGAAACTATACCCTGTTAAGGTTCGGGTATAGAGTGTTAAATGTATTCAGACAAGAAATGTTTCATGAAGCTTGTATTGGTGGGAAGCAGGAAAGAAACTATGAGATTGAAATTATTGAGAGATTAAAACTGAGATTAAATTTCTGATGTACTATTGCCAGTTTTGGAAGGGGGAACAGGGCATGCAGGCAGCCTCTGTAAGCTTAGAACAACTCCTGAACTAGAGCCGGCAAGAAAGCAGGGACTTCAGACCTACAGCCACATGGACCAGAATTCTGCCAGCAACCTAAGTGAGCCTTCGGATGTGAATAGAGCTCTGCCAACACTGATTTCCACCTTGTGAGACTCCAATTAGAGAACTAGCTGAGTCACAACTGTGCCTGGGTGTTTGACCCATAGAACCAGGAGATAATGAAAGAGTATTATTTTAAGCTACTAACTTTGTATATGTCAGCAATAGAAAACTGAAACCATACCTGTTTATAGACTAAAGTGCTACTCAAACTTGCAGATTAAAAATTTTCGTTTTTAGTTCTTAATTGATTAACAATAATAAAAATAACAGTTTGGTCTTGTTGGCAAACCACTGACTGCCTTTCCTCCACTGATTTGGGGCCCACATCAAGGCAACTTAGATAGTAGTTTAGTTTCCTTCCAATACCTTAAATATTGACTTTTATCAAGAAAATCTTTGAGTCTTGCTTTAATCATGACTATCAGGCCATCTAGTTCTGGTCAGCCTCAGATGGATCTGAATCAGTGATTTAAAAGAGAAGTTATTCGGAGACTATATTTTAAAGAACTGAAATTACTCTTCTTAGACTGTAAACTATTTGGAATAGGGGGCTCTGTAGTGATTATCTGTGCATCTGCTGCAGTGCCAGCCTAGTACCATCTGTGTATAAAGATGCTCAATTGAAGTTCTTGTTGTGGCTCAGCACTAAGGAACTTGGCTAGTATTCATGAGGATTCAGGTTCGATCCCTGGCCTTGCTCAGTGGGTTAAAGGATTTGGCATTGCTGCAAGCTGTGGTGTAGGTTGCATACACGGAAACTGTGTTGCTGTGGCTGTGGTATAGGCCAACAGCTGCAGCTCTGATTTGATCCCTAGTCTGGGAACTTCCATATGCTGCAGGTGCTGCCCTAAAAAGAGAAAAGACAAAAAAGTATAATAAAAAAAGATGCTTAATAGTTTTAGGAATTGAACTGATTTAAATTATGAAGAACCTTGAAAACAATGGAGAAAATGGCCTTTAGTTATGTTTGTGGCCATCTGAACATGTTTACCCACACTATGTGATAATCTTCAACCAACCTGCAACAACTGACATTGCCATATGATGTCAATTATATTTTTAATTTAATTACTGAAATTAATTATTTTAAACTGAGTCACTTGTATGAACATAGAAAGCAAGGCGATGTATCCAAATTGGAAGGAATAGGAAATGCGCTGGATAATAGAATTTTCATTTTAAAAAACACATATGCCCACAAACCCTGGTGTATTTTTCTGCAGTCAGGTGAGAGAAAGGAAGGAAGGAGGGAGGGGGAAAGGGAGGAAGAAAGGCAGGAGAGAACAATCCAAAAATAAAAAAGAAAAGAGAAAACACCACACACATGCACACACACAAACACACACACACACACACAAAACACACAAATTTTAAAAGGTAAAACATCATCTTGGTAACCCAGAAAAATGGCTCCAAAGTACTAAACATGAAATTTAATGAGTATTGTCTTGGGACATATCTTTCTTCACAATCTTTTATAGGAGAAACATTTGGTCAATGTACTGTTGTCCCCCAAATCAAGAGACAGTATCATTATGATGTTACTGAAAGAAAACGAATGGAATAAACTAATGTCCAGATGAAGGCAGGTAGTAGATGTACTGCACTCTCCTGAACTGATCATGTTTTGTGTCTCATGTCTGCTTTTGGAATCCTCCTCTTTCTTGAGAGACCAGAAAGTTCTAATAATGCATTAAATGAATTAATTCTTACAGCAGTCTTATAAGTAGTTTTTTCTTCACTTCTATTTTACAACTGAGGAATTCATGTAATGTTTAATTAGCTGCTTTTGTGGCAAAACTGGGATTCAAACCTGAATCTAACCACAGATCTGATCCAGATAGAATCACTTTTCTATTCTGCCCGCCAGCCTTGCCACAGAAGAATGTTGAGAAATGTGTGATGTTTAGTGTAAAGAAATGCAGTCTTAGAAGGAAGACATAGCTGGTGTTCTCAAAGATAAGCTGCAATGGAGAGAGAGGACAGAGAAAACCTGCTGTGTCATCCCCCTCCTTAAAATACTTCAATGGCTTGTTGTTGTTGTTGTTGTTGTTTTGCTTTTTATGGCTGCACCCATGGCATATGGAGGTTCCCAGGCTAGGGGACGAATTGGAGCTACAGCTGCCGGGCTACATCACAGCCACAGCAATGCCAGATCCTTAACCCACTGGGTGAGGCCAGGGATCAAACCTGCACAACCTCATGGTTCCTAGTCAGTTTGTTTCCACTGTGCCACAATGGGAACTCCTTCAATTGCCATAGGAATAAGTTCTAAACTTCTTAGCAAAGCTTAGAGACAAGTTTATGATCTGCTACCTGCCTCCTCTTCCATATCCATTTCACTCTCCTGCTCTGGCCAAGAGACTGCCTTCAGCCCTTCAAGGACAAAAGCCTCTCTCTGAAGCACCTTCTGCCTAATACATTCTTTCCCATTCCATCCCTGGATAACCTTACTCATCACCTGTGTCTCCCTCTCAATCTCTCTCTCTCTCTCTTTTTTTTTTTTTTTTTTTTGCATTTTAGGGCCACATCTGTGATATATGGAAGTTCCCAGGCCCTTGGTCGTATTGAAGCTGTGTCTGCCAACTACATCACAGCTCAGAGCAATGCTGGATCCTTAACCCACTGAGTGAGGCTAGGCATTGAACCCTCGTCCTCATGGATACTATTGGGTTCGTTATTGCTGAGCCACAATGGGAACTCCCTCATCTGTGTCTCAAATGCCTCTTTTTAACCCCAGACATGGTTTCATCTTCTTGCTCTATGTGCCCACAGCATCCTATTTTTTTTTTTTTGTAGCACTCGTTCGATTTCAGTTGCTTGTTTAATACCTATCTTTCTAAACCACCTCCACAAAGTTAGAGACCATATTGTTCTGATACTGTAATTTAGTGCCTAGCATGAGATTTGAAGTGTAGAAAGTGTCCTCAACTAATATTTAAAACTTGAAATTGATTAGTAACACCAGAGAAGTTTGATGATGGGAAGGAAGGAGAGAAGGGGATGAACCAAAGGAAGGGTTTTGGAGGGTTCATTTTCATGGTGGAACATTTAGGGAAAAAACAAGCTTAAATGGTGTTTCATGGTGGACCCCTGGAAAACCAGAGGGCACCACAATGACAAGTTTGCCTGGAGGAAGGGAATAGCTGACTGCATTTTGTCATTCTACAGAGGTCTCTGATGGCAGCTGTGTTCTCCTGCTGGTGAAGTCTTTTTGGATACTGTGCAAACATATGATTGTCAACACACGTGGTGTTTGGTACTTATGGAAATTGTTTAGGGGGAAAGAATCTGTTAATGATGTTTATTTTACAGCTCTATCCCTTTCTCTGTCTCAATTTTGTGCTTACAGAGAAAATGAGGGAACCAGATGATCAGGATTCTGGTGGGAGGAAATCAGATAGATTGAAGGGTGATGGAAGGCAGACTCATTCCTCTCAATCTACCTCAAGAGGTAAGTAAAGATTAGAATATATACTTAAGGTATTTATTATTAAATTTAGGTAAAATAATTTTTAAAGAGTACATATCTAAGTTTATATAATAGAATGATTTACTTGTTTAATTCCCTTACTCTAAGTTAAGAGCCATCTGTGTTTTAATCATTTATCTCTAGCTCCTGGAACATAGAAGTTAACATGATCTCAATGATATAATGACCTATCTTCACATCTGGTCTGGTTCTCCCTGCAGGGTACACAGAGTCTTCCATGGACTCTAACACAGTGCAGTGGAAAGAGAGCTGAACTTAAGTATTGAGTCCTGGGTGGTAGACCCAATACTAAGACTAAATACTAAGTGGTAACTTGGAGATGCTCGATCTTGGATAAATTATTTCACATTTCTGAGCCTCAATTTGTTTCACCTATTAAGATGATAACTGTGAGCTGCTTGAGGAATAAATTGGATAACATACGTGGAAGGATATCATAGATAGCAGATAGAAGGGAAAGTGAAGAATTTTGTAACAGGATTTTTAAGAAGGCTGGCTCTTTCTGACTGGGCACCATGGTGTTAAGTAGCTTAGTGGAATCTTGACTTTTTAGTTCTAATCCTAAATATAGTTTCAGGAATATAATTTTCACTATTTACCTAGAAGAGATCAGGTCCTGGGGAAATCACTTCATTTACAAGATCTACGTTAGAGTTTTCAATCTATCTGAGGCATGCCTGGTTAATCCATGATTTCTCCATATCATATTTTATGTTAGATGTGTCTCTTATCTTGCTTGGGCTCTTTCAACAAGGACTTCTACTCAGTTCTTTGTTTTTTTTCAGGGCCGCCCCCATGGCATATGGAGGTTCCCAGGCTAGGGGTTGAATTGGAGCTGTAGCTGCTGGCCTACACTACAGCCACAGCAACGCCAGATCCCAGCTGCATCTGCGACCTACACCACAGCTCAGGGACTGAACCTATATCCTTAAGGATACTAGTCAGATTTGCTTCTGCTGAGTCATGACAGCAACTCCTTTACTCACTTTTTTCTATCCACACCACTACTAGAGTTATCTTCCTAAAAAAACATGATTATATCACTCTTCTAAAGAGCTTTAGTTTGCTTCTCTTTAGTTTTTACATTTCCACTTATCTACTTTCTATATTTCTGACACAGGATTGCCCATTTTTAGTTTGCAGTCCTTTGCAGCATTTCCCTGGATGTCTGGGTTTAATGACAATGATCCTTTGTCTAGCACTGCCTGAGTCTCCCTTTCTTATGTTTGACCTACTTAGGGGTAGGTCTTACCAAGTGTAGCCTGGCCCTGTGCTCAGCTCATAAATTAATTCATACGTCATGGGTTTTAGGATCCTGAATGTTAATATGAAATAGTTTGCTGGCACCCTGAAACCTTCTATCTTGGTGCTGTGAGAAGTCTTTATCCTGGTTCAGCCATATACCTGAGGCTTCTTTTTTCCCTCCCCCTGGAGATCTTACCTTGTTCTTAGTTTTGCCAAAGTATCTGCACAACATCTTACCCTTTAGAACTTTCAAGCAGAGGGAATCTATTTTCTGTTTTCTATGGAAGTAGAGAGATTAAGGTAGACTCCTCCCCATACCCAACAAAGGATTTCTGCTATAACGGAATCCTATTAGGAAACTTAGGGAGTTCCCACTGTGGTGCAATGAGATCAACAGTGTCTCTGCAGTGGCAGGGACACAGTTTCGATCCCCAGCCCAGCACAGGGGGTGGTGTAGATTGCAACTCCAGCTCAGATTCAGTCCCTGGCCTGGGAACTTCCATATGCAAAGAAACTTGGGCCCATAGTTCTGGCCAAACCATCCAGCATTTCTCACAAGAGTGAAGGACTGTTAGTTACTAAGACACTGACTTCTGATTCTTATCAAAGTATTAAATTATTGCTGGCCCCATACCATAAATTGGGAAATATTTTGGTCTTGTCTATTTTCAGAAATATTTTGTGTAGAATCAGTATTATTTCTTCCCTAAATGTATGGTAGAATGCACCAGCGAAGTATCCAGGCATATAATTTCCTTAGTGGGAAAAATTTTAACTGTGAATTCAATTTCTTTAATAAATAGAGGCTCTTCTGTTTCTTCTTTGGTATGTTTCATAAATTCATATCTTTCATAGAATTTGTACATTTCTTCTAAATTGTAAAGTTTGTTGGCACAATTCTGTAGGATCTATTTTCATTCTTGATATTGGAGATTTCTGTTTTTTCTCTCTTCTTTCTTGGTTGGCCTAGCTAGGGGCTTATCCGTCTTGTTGATATTTTCAAAGAATAAGATTTTGGCTTTGCTAATTTTTTCTAGTCTTTGGTGGTTTTTAATTTCATTGAGTCTTTCTTTCATTTTTATTATTTTTATTATTCTATGTTTATTATTTTATTAATATTTTTAATATTTTAATATTTCTATAATTTATTATTTTATTTGTTTTATTATTTTCCTTCTACTTACTCTGGGTTTTTTTTCTTTTCTTTTTCTAGTTTCTTGAGGTGGAACTTTATGTCATTAATTTTTTTTTTTTTTTGCTTTTTTAGGGCCATACCCATGGCATATGAAGGTTACCAGGCTAGGGGTCTAATCGGAGCTACAGCTGCCAGTCTATGCCACAGCCACAGCAATGTGGGATCTGAGCCACGTCTGCAATCTACACCACAGCTCACGGCAACACTGGATCCTTAACCCACTGAACAAGGTCAGGGATCAAACCCGCAACCTCATGGTTCCTAGTTGGATTTGTTTTGCTGCACCACAGTGGGAACTCCTATATCATTAATTTTTAGCTTTTTTTCTTTTATGTGTGCAGAAAGGTATAAATCCCCCTCTAAGCATTTTCTTAGCTGCATTCCATAAATTTTGATATATTTTAATTATCACTTACTGTAAATGTTTTCTCATTTCCTTAATTTTAATTTAATTTTAACTTCTTGACCCATATGTTATTTTTTATTTTTTGTCTTTTTAGGGCTGCACCCATGACACATGGAATTCCCCAGGCTAGGGATTGAATTGGAGCTGGAGTCATTGGCCTGCGCCGCAGCCACCGCAATGCCAGATCCATGTCGCGTCTACAAACTACACCACAGCTCATGGCAATGTCAGATCCTTAACCCACTGAGCAAGGCCAGGGATCAAACCTGCATCCTCATGGATACCAGTCAGATTCTTTTCTGCTGAGCCATGATGGGAACTCTGACCAATACATTATTTTTAAGTGTGTTTTTAATTTCCACATGTTTGTAGCTTTTCCAGATATATTACTGTAATTTATTTTTAATTTGCTTCTGTTATAATCAGAGAATATGCATACTCTATATTATTTCAGTCTTTTAAAATCTATTAAAACTTTTCTTATGTTCCAGCAAGTGATCTATCTTGGTATATACACTTGAGTGTGTATTTTATATTGGCAGCTATATTGTTTTATAAATATCAGGTTGGGATGTTTGGTAGTGTTGTTTAGATGATCTATATCTTACTGAGTTTTTGACTAGGTGTTCTATCAATTGATGAAAAATGTATATATATAGTATTAACCAAATAGACTGAAAAGTTAAGGATATGCATTATAATCTCTGAAGCAATTATTAAAAAAGAAAACAAAGAAAAATAGCTAAAAAGCCAATGGAAATTATAATGGAATTTTGAAGAATAACTAATCTAAAAGAATAAGGATAAACAATCTAACAGAAAATAGAAAAGGAGAAATAGAGGGGACATGGAAGAGTAGGAGGGGTTCAAACAAATAATAAAATGTTAGACAAAAATCTAACTATACAAATAATTATATTAAATGTTAATGGACTGATCATTTAGGTAAAAAGGCAGAGGTGATCAGAATGGCTAATAAAAGCAAGAACTCACTGTGATGTTTACGGGAGACACACTTTAAATATAATGGTACAAATAGATTGAAAGTAAATGAATGAAAAAAGATATGCAAACAGTAAGCATAAGAAGGTTGGAATGACTATATTAATACCAGATAAAATAGATTTCAAAAGAGTACTACCTATGGCAAAGAAGGATATTTCATAATGATAAAAGGAGCAATACATTAGGAAGACATAACTATCATAAAATATCATAAAATATTATGTGTATAAATAAATAACATCATCAGAATGCATGAAGCAAAAATGGAATTAAATGGAGAACTAAATAATTCCAAAATTGGGAGTTTCCCTTGTGGCTCGGCCAGTTAAGAATCTGACAAGTATCCATGAAAATGTGAGTTCAATCCCTGGCCTTGCTCAGTGGGTTAAGGATCCCACTTTGCTGCAAGTGCCATAGGTCATGGATGTGTTTGGATCCCTTGTTGCTGTGGCTATAGCTGTGGCTGTAGTGTTGGCCAGCAGCTGCAACTATGATTCGACCCCTAGCTCAGAAACTTCCATATGCCACAGGTGCAGCCCTAAAAAGGGGGAATAAAAGGAAAAAAATTCCAAAATTGTAGTAGGAAAATAGTCTGGTACTCCATCTAGTTACTTCATCATAACCAAAATAAGAGTTCCAATGATTAAGTTTTGTGTATTGTTTTTGTAGATACTAACCATGCATAACTCTTAAAATTTATAATAACTGTAGGTAGTTCTTATGGATGTTCTGTGTGTACAATCACACAATTTGCAGGCTTCCTCATTGTGTTTCCAATCTCACAGAGAAGGTGAGGGGAAACAAGGACCAGAGAGGCAAGCTGTATTTGCAAGAGGCAGTCTGTTTCATCTGGAGAGGAGAGGTACCACAGCTTCCTACTTCCATTGTCAAGAAAGAAGAAAAAGCTGAGGAAACTCACATATAAAACCCTGGGTTGTCAAACAAAACTTTCAGCTGGCTCTTTTTGAGGTCTCTGGCTGCCATATCTCCTTGCTTGGTCACCTCCTCTTGCTTCCTCCTGTACTCATCCTTGTTCGATTTCTACTCATTTTGCCAGCCCTTCCACCAGCCAGCCCTGCCATTGATTTCTGTTTTGAGGTTTTAATGGCTTATAACTCTACAAAAAATGGCGTTTTTAATTCTGGCTTTCATTTTCAATGTTGATTTTCAATCATTTACAGGAACAGCAAGGCAAATTCTGATCTATATGTCAAACCATAAGCCTTCCACCAGTCTATTTTGGGATTATAAAAATTACAGAAACCTTAGGTCATCGCCAAGTTGCTTAGATATGCTCCTTTGCCAGTCTTATTTAATGTGTCTACTTTCCACATAGTTTTTCTCCCCAAACTCCACTTTTTCTATCTGTGGTACAACCTTTCAACAAGGCTCAGAAATTTCATTAAAAAAATGATGTACTCTCCTTCATCTATATTCACTTTCAGTTCCTTTATCAATGATTCCTTCATTCTAATGCTGGAAAACCTTAATTCATCTAATGGCAGCTTGAATTTTGTTCCCAGGGAGAGGCCAGCAGATAGAGTGTAAAGTTTTTAATATCCTAATTTTTGATTGTGGGGAATAATCTTTGGGGAAATAATCTTTGATTGTGGCAGTCACAAGAAAGAGCTAAGATATCTGTTAAACAGTATTATTGGAGAGTAGTTACCCAGGGCTCGCTTTTGGGGGAATCCAAACAGTGGTGCCCATTGGTGTCCAGTATTATTTTCTTTCCATCCAAATGCATGAATCCTACAGAACCCTGTCCTGTTGGCCCACCTTTCTCATCTCATCCATATTAGTCTTGGGCTTTGTTCCTCATCTTTTAACCTTGTCTCAGATAGATCTGCTAGATGGTTCTACTCTGTTTCTGGCATAATTTCCCATTTCTACTTTTTTTTTTTTTTGCTATTTCTTGGGCCGCTCCCGCGGCATATGGAGGTTCCCAGGCTAGGTTCCCAGTCGGAGCTGTAGCCACCGGCCTACACCAGAGCCACAGCAATGTGGGATCCGAGCCGCGTCTGCAACCTACACCACAGCTCATGGCAATGCCGGATCCTTAACCCACTGAGCAAGGCCAGGGATCAAACCTGAAACCTCCTGGCTCCTAGTCAGATTCGTTAACCACTGAGCTACGACGGGAACTCCCCATTTCTACTTTTTATGCTGAAAGTTCACCCAGCCCTTTCACCTGCTGGACATGGTATATTGGAACCATATCCATGTTTGAACTTGATCTGACTGTTGGCTTATACCTAGGTCTATTCCACCCCCATTCCAATTCTTTTTCTCTTTAGCTTGTCCTGAAGCAAATAGTCTAACTCATTCCTGGGTTTATATCATTTAGGGATAAATAATTGACCCAGAAGTTTACTCTTGAATATACATTATTTATACTTGACATAAAAAGTCCTTAAAATAATGTGTTGATCAAATAAGAAATAATATCAGTGTACTAGCCAATCTTTTTTTTCTTTATCTTTTACTTTTCCATAGATGTGCATTGATAGGAAATAGATTGGAAATGAAATTAAAATGGAGATTAACTCACAGGAAATCTTTTAAAATTTTTTTTGTAAAGTTAAAGGAGAGACCAAATAAAATGATTTTTCTAGTGACTACCTCTTGGGTTTAAAACTCATTCAATTTAGAGCACAAATTAACTGCAAGTATTAGCTACTTTGGAAATAAGAAAATGTTTAATTCAAATTTAGAAATGATTAAATTATTTTTAACAGCTGCTATGAAAGAGGATAACAAATCTGTTGAAGATACCACTGGGGGAACATTTACTGAAGGGGAAGAGTCATATTTAGATGATGATGAATCCTGTGTGGAACCTGTGGAAGGAAGTTCAAGTTCATTTCAAGATGATTATGCAGAAAGTATTGGAGGTAAGTATTATTCGTTTTCTATCAGTAATTATCCCTGTTTTAAAGACAAACTGCCCAAACCAAATGATTGTAAATCCATAAAAGAAATATTTGCAGGATATGTGGGGGTGATAAAAGAAAGCATCAACCGTATTCTGAGTTTTGCAGTTCTGGAGTTGTGTGTTCTCTTTCTGAGGCTCACATACTCTGGGGAGTGAATTTTCTGGGGAGCGAGATGGTCTAAGGGGTGATCTATCCCAGATTAGTGAGAATAATTCTCCCTTGGAACTGACTGGGAGCTGTTCTTTGAGACAATCAGAACCATGGCCAGGGCTCAGCCCTCACACCAATGCACACCGTCTCCTCCCATGCTCCTTAGTGGGTGGCATCCTATGTTCGGGCCAGGAGTTGTGGTTACTGCCAGACTATAATAGGCCAGGTACATTCCTCCTGTCTTTGCAAAATGTGATTTTAGGATTGACTAAATACTCTTCTTAGATGAAATATTTTAACGTTTTTTAGAATCTCGGTATATGGAAACTCCTGTCCCAGCAGCAGAAGAGGCAGAAGAGAAAGTTAAGAAGATATCAGAGAGCTTCTTCTACGATGAGATGGAGCTTGTTTCGATGCCTTTTGTGACTCCAGATTCAAACATACCACTGGATCTTCTCACACTTGTGTATCCACTCCAGCTACATATGTATAATCTTGGAATTTTGGCTTCTTAGGCCAGGGGTTGGCGAATTACATGAATCAAATCTGGCTTCTGGCCTTTGTTCCTAAATAAAGTTTTATTGGATCACAGCCACTCTCATTGATTTACATTTTGTCTGTGGCTGCCATCACACTACAAGGGCAGGTTCAAGTTGTTATAACAGAGACCATCTGGCCCAGCAAGGCCTAAAATATTTACTACCTGGCCCTTTAACAGAAAAAGTTTGTCAACCCCTGTCTTAAGTAATCCTTAGAAGCTGGGCCCTTAGAGAAGCTGATATAGAAATGCCAGATCTTAACTGAAACTAAGCTTTTGTTTGATGCTAAATAACCACAAAGAGAAATGATGCTTTTCTGGCTGTCCTTTCAGGAAATGTGGTGTGAAGGAGACCAGCTTTTTATCCCCAATTGCCCCTTCTATCAGCCTGGCACCCCTTTTTCAATGCCTGTCAAGTTAAATCATTCTTGAAACACTGACGTGGCCATTGTCAGACATTAGTGCTTTCACATTTTTATCCAATGGGTTACAGAGAAGACAATTCTAGGAAGTAGCATACAAAATAACATGTTTTAATTGGACAAGAAGTGTCTGTGAAAAAAATGTAAAGGTGGGATGATTAACAAGGGGATTAAGGGTTTGCCATGACTTTATGATATTAGGTTTGTTTTTTTTTTTTGTCTTTTCTAGGGCTGCCCGCATGGCAAATGGAGGTTCCCAGGCTAGGGGTCTAATTGACACTGTAGCCGCCGGCCTACACCAGAGCCACAGCAACATGGGATCTGAGCCGCATCTGCAACCTCCACCACAGCTCATGGCAGTGCCGGATCCTTAACCCACTGAGCAAGGCCAGGGATTGAACCTGAAACCTCCTGGCTCCTAGTCAGATTCGTTAACCACTGAGCTACAACAGGAACTCCTGATACTAGGTTTTTAAGGCACTCGTTAGGAGACCATTTCTTTTAAGGCCCTGGGCTAGCAATTTAATTTGCCTACTTTCAGATGGGCAGTGGTTATGACTGCTCACATGGCCTAAACTCTGACTGGCCCCTTGCAAGAGAGGTAAGGCAGTGTACTTCCTGACTCTGTTTTGCTTTTTATGTAAGAATAGAACATGTTTTTATTATAGCTTCTAACTCTGTTTCCATTCCAGGTGTAACTAAAACTAGTTCACCCTGAGTCTTGTTATGCTGTTGGCCTTCTTCTAACCTATTTTTTTCAAATGAGGTGGTTTCTTAGTCACCCGGAAATGCACATGCTTTTCCTGAAATGCACATGCTCTGATAAGCTTCCCCAACCTGCTGCATTATTTCCATGTGGAGAGGGGCTTGGGCATAGTCCTCTGAAGAAGCTTTGTGGGTAATTTTGATTGTGCTGCTTTCTGCTGGCCCCTGACCCTGGGCGCTTGCTGGTTCAGGATAAAGGTATCTCTATATTAGAGACTTATGCCTAGTTTGTAAATAATAGAGGCAGGGGGACCTTGACTTCCGATTCAGTGCATGAATCCTTTCTACTCTTGCTGGATGAGTAGCTGCATAGGCTGTAAACTTTTCTTGAACACTTTCAAAACCAGGGCAATCACAAAGTAGCTTATCCCACTTTTGAATAACTTACATTATTAGGGAGCTCATCCAAAATCTCCCTCTCTGGAATGTCCTGCATTAGAATTAGTCCTACTTTCTAGAGATGAAACAAATATAAACTCTATTTCTTGCGAGAAGCTCTAAGAAGTCGGCTGTCATATATCCTCCTGTGTACACTTTTACTATTTATCTAGTTCAGTTTTAACATTTTGTGTCTTTTTGATTTGTGTCTTCTAAATCAATCGAGAAAGGTGTAATTTATAAAATATTGCCTAAACCACAGCATAAGTTATAAAAGACACTAAACAGAACTTAAGACAGTGTTTAAACAGACTTTAAAAAAAAATTTATGGCCACACTGTGGCATATGGTATTTCCCAGGCCAGAAATTGAATATGAGCCACAGCTGTGCAACCCCAGTTGCTTTAACCCCCTGTGCCAGTGGGGTGGGGATCAAACCTGCACCTCTGCATTGACCTGAGCCACTGGAGTTGGATTCTGTGACTCAGTGGGAACTCCTTAAACACCTTTTTGTTTTGTTTTGTTTTTTTGTGTGTTGTTTTTTAGGGCCACACTCACACTATATGGAAGTTCCTAGGCTATGGGTCTAGTTGGAGCTGTAGCCACCGGCCTACACCACAGCCACAGCAACACCAGACCTACATCTTAGCTCATGACAACACCAGATCTTTAACCCACTGAGTGAGGTTAGGAATCGAACCCACATCCTCATGGATACTAGTTGGGTTTGTTTCTGCTGAGCCACAATGGGAACTCCCTTTAAACATCATTTTTAAATGGAGTTCCTAGATGGCCGTGGACAAACAGCGAAGGCCCTGGGCCTCTGATAGGAAGTTAAGCAGCCCACCAGAAGAAAGGGTAAGATAGAAGAGAAGACGACTGAAGATATAACAGAACACATTTTAACATTTTCAGAGCTCTGCTTAGAGATTGCCTTGTCCTCTGCAGTTAAAAGGGAAAGATCAACCTCTAGTTAGGCCTTCATTCATTTATTCATTCATGCAACCTAATAGGCTCGAGACACTGTGGTCTGTATTCCAGGAAAGGGTGTGAGAAACAGTCTGACCTCAAGCAGGCTATGAATTAGATGGAGGGTGTTTGGAAGTTCAGTCTCACCCATTCTGCATTTGAAAGGGACTTTAGTCAAAGTAGCAGCAAGTAAGAGGGAGCTTCTCTCCAGAAATTAGAGCTGATGAGATTAGATAAACCATCACATTTCCATTCACTCCTGTTCTCCAGGTTAGTGAAGAGATAGTAGCCTGTGCCTCCTCTCATAGTTAAGACATACTTCTAGTGCACTAAAGTGGTTCGCTGGTGTCTGAGAAAAGGGAAGAAAGGAGAGAAGGAAGGAGGGACAGTGAAAGCAGTCGTTGGGGAGGAGGAAAGAGGGTAGGCAAAGCTTCCTGCCCTGTACAGCCTCTGGAAAGGTAGGGGGCTATAGATTCTATTCTACTCTTTATTTGTAAAGTGGCCCCAGATATTTTCCATGAGGCCAGAAGAGCTTCATCTAGATTTTGCATCATATATTCATTTGCATTTCTATAAAGTTTCAATTTTAGGCATTTATGTCTTTAAACTTTCAAAAATTCTTTTTTTTTTTTTAAGGGCCACCCTTGTGGCATATGGAAGTTTATGGGCTAGGCCATAGCCGCAGCAATACCATATCTGAGCCGTGTCTGCGACCTACACCACATTGCTCAAGGCAATGCCAGATCCTTAACCCACTGAGTGGGGCCAGGGCTGGAACCCCCATCCTCATGGCTACCATCTTGGGTTCTTAACCCACTGAGTCACAACAGGAACTCCCTAAAATTCCTTTTTCTTGTACAGATTAAATGCCCTGAAATGTTCTCTTTTTACAGTTTAACCATTAGGCAATGAAATAGATATAGTCATTTGCAGTTAGTTATAATTTTTATATCGTTCATAATTCAAATCACATTAATTAAATTTTTCTCTTCTATTTTACAGTCTACATATCCTTTTTATTAAAAGTTCCATATGATTTCTTTCTCTGAAAATACTTACTCACAAATAAAGAAATTCTCTAAAATCAGATAAAAAGAAAAGTGCTCAAGAAATAAAGATTCCTCCAATGATCCTTCAGTTTTTGTGTTCAGCAAGAATTCTTAATCTATTAAGATACACTGTAATATATTTCTTTGGAAAACTACGATTTTTTAAGAGATTGCTCTTGTTTAATTATTACATTTATATCTTGAGTTATATTAATTTGAACTTGTAATAACAATGTACATTTAAAAGATGTTTTATAATTCAGTTTTTTAAACCTCTATTTTGAATTAATCCAGTTTTAGTCTATGGCATAAATTCACGCACACACACACATACTCATCTACATAACCATACAGAGCAATGATCTCAGAAAGGAAATGTTAGCATATTTATTTTATCTACTTATATACTATATATTATATAGTCACTTTATATAATTTGTCATATGATTACATTTCAGTTATATTTATGTGAATTTATTGCGGTAATCACTTTATCGCTGGTACATTTGGATTTCACAAACACGTCAGGATTTTAAACATCTTGTCTTTCAGCATTAAGGAAGAGGCCTGCACCATCCTTTCACTGTGTTCAGTCAACAAACTGAACAGGCTTTGGGACAAAGCCAGACAGACTTTCTCCTACCTTATAATGTGACTTAGTTTTAGCAGAAGAGAGGAAAATGAAATTATTTAGGGGACAACTCTGTTCTCTATAGCACCCAAATTGAAAGTTTAACTTTATTTTTTATTGCAAACAAAATTAATGTGCTTTGAAGATTTTCCTAGGAAAATTAAAATATTGACCAGGGAGTTCCCATCGTGGCTCAGGGGAAACGAATCCAACTAGGAAACCCAAGTTTGTGGGTTCAATCCCTGGCCTCGCTTAGTGGGTTAAGGATCTGGCATTGCCGTGAGCTGTGGTGTAGGTCGCAGTTGTGGCTCAGTCTGGTGTTGCTGTGGCTGTGGCGTAGTCTGGTGGCTACAGCTCCAATTTGACCCCTAGCCTGGGAACGTCCATATGCTGTGCGGGTGCAGCCCTAAAAATAAATAAATAAATTAATTAATTTAAAAAATATATATGTACTAAATCAGAGTATGAGAACTTTCATCCAATTTAAGAACAAGATGGCATTAGTAAAGCATTAAAAAACTATGTTTCAGCATAAAATTCAGTCACTTTAACCCTGAATCTTTATTTCTGAGAATGTGTTTTAAAAATACATTCATTTCATTGATTTTCCTGTCTCTAGGTTGGTTACTTTGCATCACTTCTTTTCCTTAGCAACTTTCCCTCAGACATTCCTTTGGTTATGACTGTAGAAAGCGGGCCAACCTACAACTTCTGGACAGCAATACCATGATGTACATAGCTGGGAACCAGCTGATCCTTCTGGATTTGAAAACCAAGGAACAGATGTACCTGCGAAGTAGCAGTGGCAGAGGCATTGGTGTCATTGGGGTATGCCTTTACTAACTTAGAAAAAAATTCACCTTTTTAGTACTGTTTTGTTTTTTAATTTTTTTAGTTATATTGCACTAGCGTTGATTTACAATGTTGTGATAATTTCTGCTATACAACAAAGTAATTCAGATATACATATATGCGTCCAAAGAATTCATTTTTGTGTTTGGTCTGTGGACCAGCCAGGTTGTGAGGAGCCAAAAGTACACACAGTCTTGTGGGGTCTGCTTGAGATGCACAGCACTCTTTATTCTAAGGCATTTTCAATTCAGTGGTGACAACCACTCACTGACATTATCTCCATGCAGTGTTACAATATTAATAATATTGTCATCTCATTTTGCAGACAAGGAAATTGGGACTAATAGAGGTGAGGTAATGTCTCCATAGTCATGCAGGTTTTTCACATTGAATGTTATGTTGCTATTCTGCAAATATACCAAGATGAATAACATTAATGAGAATTCACATAATAATTAGAGCTAAATGCCAGATAAGATATAACTATTGGAGTTCCCTGGTGGCTCAGCAGATTAAGGATCTGGCATTGTTACTACTATGGCGTGGGTTCTAACCCTGGCCCAGGAACTTCTGTATGCCGTGGCCAAAAAAAATACATAAATATACAAATATAGAGTTGAACATTAGGTGCTGAAGTATGGCTTGTTGGTTCAGTAGTTTCAAGCTGTCAACAAAAGGATCTGTGTATGGTTTGGAGTCTGTCACATCCTCCCTCCTCAGGTGTCTGTCTCCATCAGTCATCCTTCCTTCTTGTATCTTCAGCCTCTACTTCCTTAGGCATCCTCTGCATGAAAGCATATAAAATCAACTTGTTCTCACTTTAAAAGGCCCACTCTAGCTACACATTCTCCTTACCCACTAACTTTTTTCTGCAACCTACACCCCAACTCATGGCAATGCCGGATCTTCGACCCCCAGAGCAAGGCCAGGGATTTAGACTGCATTCTCATGGATGCTAGTCAGATTCGTTTCCACTGAGCCACAACAAGAACTCCATACCCATTGACCTTTGATCTTGCCTTTAAAGCCAAACTTCTGCTGTTTTTTTCCCCATCATCTCATTAAGGTGACCAATGGACCACTTAGTAGCCAAGTCAGAGGAGTGCCTTTCTAAGTGGATCCTACCTTATCTGCCTAGATCAATGGTCCCATGATTGAGCTTTTCCCTTGGCTGTTTTTCTACTCTGTGCTATTTAAAATAGGCATCCCCAGATCTGCTCTCACGGTAACAGACAGCCTGAGGGATGCCCGTTGGTGTCACTGGCCACATGAGAGGGGCATCAGATTATGCTGTGAGAAACAGTGAGCAAAAGGAGGAGAAATATGCAGGATTTGGGGCTCACACAAGCTGCAGTTTCATATGAGATGCTCAAGAGGGTGTCTAGGGAGATCTCAATCCAAATAGACAATTCCTGCTCTTGCCCTTCCTGCAAAGTGTGAGCAGACCAGACAGAACTTGTGCAGTACCCACTTCCTCCCACTGCCAAGGCCAGGACTTTGGGCAGAGAGGCTGATGTGGCTCCAACAGAGAGAATGGGCCAAGCTGGCAGGGAGCAGTGGGAAATGCTTTGATCAGATCAGATGGGGCCTGATAAGGCATTTAGGTTAGAAGTAGAGGGTGAGCGAGGAGGTTTTGCAGACTTGATTTGAAGAGAGAACCAGGAACTTGGCAATGGGAATGGAGAAGGTGAGGAAAATCTGAGAACCCCAAGTAGAACTTGGATTGGCTAAGGGTAGGGTGAGATGGAAGAGGGAAAGATAATCACATGTTTGTTTCTTTCTTGATCATCAATCTATAGATGGCACATGTACACAACAAAGTCTCTGTCCTCAGGGAGTTTGTTATAAAAAGAATGATTTCAGCAAGAATTTATTATATAATATTGTGTGTCTAACACTACACAGAACATGCAGGGTTTTAGATGAAGAAGGGTTCATGATCTCTATGAATTCAAAGAGTTTAAAATCCATCTAAAGAGACAAGATCCATATTAAAATCAAAATGCATATATCCACACACACAAGTATGTGCTATTTTGGCACCAGCTGTTGCAAATGTTTATGGGCCCAATGTCAGGGTCATGGGCTCTGTGGAGGGAAGTTAGTCTCAGGGTCATCTCGAGGTACCTTGAGCCCTGAGGTCCACACCTCGTGCAGAGGACTGAGAAACATCTAACTCACGTATTTTTCTATCACTTCGTGGCCAACAATGGTTTTGAAATGTTTATTCTGTTTTGTGGTACAATGATTTGGTTTGAGGTCAGTAGTTAGGGATGTATGGTCAAGAACGCTAACCCTAAGCCTCAACCCCCCTGGACCCTGAGCACTGGTATGTCCATGGGGTTTTTCTCTGTGTGTGCTGGGGCTGCTGGTGCCCAGATAGACACAGGAGCCTTCCTCCACTGCCCATGCCACTTCATTTTTTCTGGGACAGTTACCCATTTATGAATGAGAAATTCTTTTGTTAGGCTATGAGAAACCCATGAGAAATGTGTTTGGGGGCATATAATCTATGTTCCAGAAAAGATAGGGTGAATCTCTGTGTTGAGTGTAAAGTGAATGACTGGCTAGTTCCAGTTTTTCACTAAAAATAAAGCACAACACCAAACTCAACACCACAGCCAGCTTTCTGATCTGAAAGAGGAGAAATTATTTTACTTACTATAGATAAGACCTAGATGGATAAAAGATTCACCTGTATTCCCACTCAGGTTTTCATGACCACAAATCCTACAGCATATTCCTTTGTAAATGAGGATCCAAGAAGAAGAGTCAGTGCATTTCTCCCTATGTACTTGGGATCTACTATTTTTTAAATTAAATTTTATTTTTTTACTTTTTAAATTAAAGCATAGTTGATTTACAGTGTTGTACCAATTTCTCCTGTATAGCAGAGTGACAGTCATATATGTATTTCCTTTCTTATATTATCTTCCATCATGGTCTATCCCAAGAGATTGGATATAGTTCCCTGTGCTGTACAGTAGGACCTCATTGTCTACTCATTCTAAATGTAATAGTTTGCATCTACTAACCCCAAACTCCCAGTCCATCCCACTCCCTTCCCCCTTCTCCTTGGAAACCACAAGTCTGTTCTGTATGTCTGTGAGTCATTTCTGTTTAGGGGATCTACTACTTTTTAGTTCCATTTTCTTCTTGGCTCCAATACCTGACTTGAATCCTCTCTCACACTTAGCAGCTGTGTAACTTCAAGCAAGGTACTTAACCTCTCTGTGCTTCAGTTTCCTTATCAATAAGATGGGAATGAAAATGATATCCAAGATCACAAGATTGATATGACATTAAAGAATTAATTCATATAAAACTTAGATAGTGTCTCATACATAGCATTCAACAAAGGCTGTCTGTATTCAGCATTATCTCCCTACATTTCCATCCTATAATCCAAGCTTTGTTTCAAGCTAAAATGATGGGTATTTACTTGAATGGAAGAATAAAAAAGGCAACTTGCCAGTAGAAATACAGCCTATTATGGGTCTTAGGGCCCCACGTGTTGGGAAGAAAAAGAGCTACAGCATTACCTTGGGTATCAGGATTTCCAGTGTAATCTCTATCCCAGAATACTCCCTTAGGTATATAACCAGGAGATGCAAAATAGGAACTGAAAATAGAATTTTATAAAGTACAATATATGTTTTAAATAGTTTATTCTTATAACAGCCTATCATTATTTTATTTATTTTTTTTATTATTTTTTAATGGCCACACCTGAGGCATATGGAATTCCCAGGCCAGGGATTGTATCCAAGCCACAGCTGCGGCCACACCAGCTCTTTTAACCCACAGCACTGGGCTAGGAATTGAACTTGTACCTCCAAGGTGACCCAAGACACTGCGGTCAGATTTTTAACTCTCTGCACCACAGCAGGAACTCCAGCCTATCTTTATTTTTAGTTTTTGGCTACCTATTTACTCTTCCTGCACTTTGGGTTACCAGTGAACAAAAATACCTGGAATGAACATATGATTCCTTTCAATTTATATGGCTATAATTTGAAATACTGACATAAATAGTTTATTCAGGGCATGTTTACTGTATTTTTCTCTGCATCTGACTTGCAAATATTGTGTCTTTTACACTTCTAGTAGTTCCTATCTGTTTCTGGTGAGTTTGTCCGAGGTGAAATTTTAAAAATTGTGATATACAACCTGCTCTGGAAACATGTTTTTCTCTTCAAAAATGTAGATTGATTTAGTTTATATGCAGGGCAAACAATTCATCTTACTTAGTTGTTTTTAAAGAGTGGTCCCCAGATTCAGCAGCATCAGCATCATTTGGGAAATTGTTAGAAATGTGAAGGCAGATTCTCAGGTCCCAGCCCCAAAGCAATGAATCAGAAACTCCAGGGTTAAGGCTTGCAGTCTGTGCTTTCATAAGCCCTCCCTGTGACTCTGATGCCTGTTAAGGATTGAGAACCCCTGTTCTAGTGCTTCTGATAGCAGTTGTAAAAACTGTAGAGTCAGACATGTCTCCATTAATGAAAGGAAAACTTAAATGAGTATTCTACTAATTTTCAGTTTAAACTGTATCCATTTTCAAGTATTTATCTGATGCCCAATTTTGAGTTTCCATTGGAGTGGATCCTAGTAAACAGATTATAAAGTTAACAGGTGCTAAATACTGTATTAGTAGAACTATTTATGTGAAAAATCTCCCTTTTAATGCTTTAGTGAGATTTTTATCTTTTATAGGTTCACCCCTATAAAACTTACTTCACAGTAGCAGAAAAAGGAATTTTCCCAAAGATTATCATTTATGAATATCCTTCTTTGAGGCCCTACAGAATCCTTCAAGGTGAGTCTAGTGGAATCTTTAAAAGAGCCCATGTTTAAGGTCAAAACATTCTGAAGAAGATGTAACATTACTGTAGCACTACACGATCCTCCAGAGAAACAGAACTGGTGGGAGACAGAAGATTTATTTAACGGAATTGGCTTATGAAATTGTGGGGGGGCTGGCAAGTCTGAAGTTTGTAGGGCAAGTTAACACGCTGGAAATTCTTGGGCGGGAATTGATTTTACATCTTTAGGCAGAATTTCTTTTTCCTCAGGGAAACCTTTGCTCTAAGTGCTTTCAACTGATGGGATGAGGCTCACTCAGGTTATCCAGATAATCTCCTTTACTTAAAGTCCACTGATTATAGATGTTGATCACATCCACACATTACCCTTGCAGCAACATTTAGATTAGTGTTGAATCAAATAACTGGGTACTATAGCCCAACTGAACTGACACATAAAGTTACCATCACAATCGTCTTACAAATCAGTTTTCCATATCATTAATTTCAGTAGTCAACTTTTTAAAAAGGTTTTATTTTTCAGAGCAGTTTTAGGTTTACAATAAAATTGAGAGGAAGGTTCAGAGATCTCCCATATACTTTCTCCCCTCAGCCATGCATAGCCTCCTCATTATCAACATCACTCATCAGAATGGCACATTTTTTACTAAGGATGAGCCGTCATTAACAGATAATAATCTCTCAAAGCCCATTGTTCTCCTTAGGGATCACTTTTGGTGTTCAGTATTCATTTGGACAAGTGTATAATGACATACATCCGTTATTATAATATCATTCAGAGTGTTTTCACTGTCCTAAGTATTGTTTGTGCTCTGCTGATGCATAATTGCCCCACCCCCACGGGTAACTACTGATCTTTTCATTGTCTTCATTTGCCTTTTCCAAAATGTCATGTAGTTGGAATTATACAGGATGTAGCCTTTTCAGATTGATGTCTTTCACTTAGTAATATGCATTTAAGTTTCCTCCATGTCTTTTAATGGCTTGATAGCTCATTTCTTTTTAGTGCTGAATAATAAATATTCCATTGTCTAGGTTACTACATTTTATGTATTCATTCATCTATTAAGGGGCATTTTAGTTGCTGTCATTCATTTCACTTACATATAGTTTCTGTCATTAATTTCATATATATAAACATATGTACACACACACATAAGTGTACATAATTAAATACATCATTGCTTTTATTTGGAACACTCTTATCTGTTACATCAATCAAGAATAAGGAAAATAAAAATTTTAATTTTACCTTCATTTACTCTTTTGATGCTCCTCCTTTCTTTATGTAGATCCAAGTTTCTGACCTATGTTAGTTTCCTTCTCTCTAAAGAACTTCTTTTAACATTTCCTACAAGGCAAGTCTCCTGGCAACAGATTCCCTCAGTGTTCATTGGTGTGAGAAAGCCTGTACCTATCACTTTTGAAGAATAATTTTGTAAGGTGGAGAATTCTAGGTTGGTGGTTTTTTTTTTTTTTCTTTCAACACTTTATTTCACTCTACACTTTGTTCTTGCATGGTGTCTGAGAAGTCAGATGTAATTCTTTGTCCTTCCATAGGGAAGATTTCCCATCCCCCGACTTTTTTTTCCCCAGTATTTTTCCTTTATCTTTCATTTTCTTTAGTCTTTTTGAGCATTTATCCTGGTTTGTGGTTTCTGAGCTTGCTAAATCTGCGGTGTGGTGACTGATGTTAGTTTGGGGGAAATCTCAGTGATTATTTTAAACATTTATGTTCCTATCTCTCTTCTCTCTGCAGTATTCCCTGCACACATACATTACACCTTTTGTAGTTGTCCCACAATCTTTGAATATTATATTCTGTTTTTAATGTCTTTACTCTCTTGCTTTTTGGTTTTTGAAGATTCTATTGTGACTTCCTTTAGCCAAGAGATTTTTTCCTCAGCTGTGTCCAATCTACTAATAAGCCCATCAAAAATATTCATTCCTGTTACAGTGGTTTTTAGCTTTTAATCTCTAGCACTTCTTTTTGGTTCTTTCTTAGGATTTCCATCTCTCTGCTGACATTGCTCATATGTCCTTGCATCTTGTCTACTTTATCTGTTGGAGCCTTTAGTATGTTAATTATAGTCATTTTAAATTCTCAATCTGGAAATTCCAACATCTACGCCATGTCTGGTTGTGATGCATGCTTTATCTCTTCAAACTGTCTTTTTTGCTTTTTGAGATGCCTTGTAAATTTTTCTTGATAGCCAGACAGGAGTACTGGGTAAAAAGAACTGCTATAAATAAGCCTTTAGTAACCTGGTGGTGAGGTGGGGGGAATGGGCAGAAAAGGAAGCATTTTTCAGTCCTGTGATTAGGTCCTAATTTTTTAGTGAGCCTATGCCTCTCCACTGTGAACTGCACAAATATTGCTCAGCATTTTCCTGCCCTTTAGGTGGGAGAGGATGGCTAGTGTGGGTTGGAGTTAGATGATCCTCCTCCACCCCCCCCACCCCCCGCCCCAGCTCGGATAACACCCCCGCTGGTCAGGCTGTGGTAAATTAGTTTCCCCTGAGGGCAGCCTTGTTAAAAAGAACCAAGTGCTCCTGGGTATTTCAAGATGGTTCCTTTTTCCCTCCTTCTACTGGAAGCCTGGAGGGATTTTTCTAGATATTTTTACTGTAGGAATCTGGTCAAGCTCCTTGTGAAGGAAAATCTCACAGTATTGTCGGGTCACATTATGACTGGATCTCCCTGGAGTTTTTAATTCTCAGACTTGTCCACACTGAACCCCCAGCAGTTTGTCAGAGTTCAGGTTTTACTGTCCCAGCAGTGGTTCCTTGAGCTTTAGCTGTTTCTACCTGGAAGTCTCTGCTCTGGTGAGTTGCAAATCCCTGTATTCACCCTTTGGTCTCTCTAGTCTTGGGCGGCAGCAGTTTGCCTTATATCCTCCCCTCTCTTAAAGATCCAAGAAGAACCGTTGATTTTTCAGTCTGTTCAGCTTTTTACTTATTTGAAATGGTGACTTGTAAGCTCTTCACATACGTAACTGGCAACCTGATGTTATCCATTTTTAGTTTGTGAAATTTTCAGTGGCAAATTTTCTTTATTTTTTCTTTTTTGTCTTTTTATGGCCACTCCTGCAGCATATGGAGGTTCCCAGGCTAGGGGTCAAATTGGAGCTGTAGCTGCCGGCCTACACTACAGCTACTGCAATGCAGGATCTGAGCCATATCTACAACCTACACCACAGTTCACAGCAAAGGCTGGATCCTTAACCCACTGAGCAAGGAGGCCAGAGGTCGAAACTGCATCCTGATGGATGCTAGTCAAGTTTCATGTCTGCTGAGCCACAATGGGAACTCCTCAGTGGCAAATTTTAAATTACTGATTTCTTTCTGCTCCCTAACATTTTTTATGTCCTTGCTTCCCCACTTCATGAAATGAATATGTTCTCAAAGTGTTTTTCTCATGCAAAATGTTAAGATTTCTTCACCCTCTCCCCTCATATCCTAAAGCCAAGGGTGATGAATGATCTTGGAATTGTTTCTTTAGGTGATTCTTGGCATTCTTCCATCAAAGCACATCACCAAGGGTTCTCTCTCTCTCCCTCCTTTTTTTTAAAAATATACTTTTGAAAATTAAATAAATGCTGCTCCTGTTCAATAACTCTGATTCAACCTTTCATCATTTCAGATGGGACTGAGTTGGCCTATGCTTACGTGGACTTTAACTACAATGGTACCTTGCTGGCCTCTGTTGGTAGCAGCCCTGATCACACACTGACCATCTGGAACTGGAAAGAAGAGCAGCCCCTCCTGAGGACAAAAGCTTTTTCCCAGGAAGTCTTTAAGGTTACTTTCAATCCTGAAGATGATGAGCAGCTTACTACATCAGGATCAGGCCACATCAAGTAGGTTGTGTGACTGATACAGGTGTTAGTCCTTTATCCTAAGATCTTTGCTAAGAGGATCAGCCAGGTGGAGACATTTTTGTGGCTGTGGTTAACATTAGGATGATATTTATTTATTTTTTAATTTTTTTACTTTTTTTAAATAGTGATTTTTATTTTTTTCCATTATAGCTAATTTATAGTGTTCTGTCAATTTTCTACTGCACAGCAAGGTGACCCAGTCACATGTACATGTATACATTCTTTTTTCTCACATTATCATGCTCCATCACAAGTGACCAGACATAGTTCCCAGTGCTATACAGCAGGATCCCATTGCTTATCCATTCCAAAGGCAAAAGTTTACATCTATTAGCCCCAAATTCCCAGGCCCTCCCACTCCCCCCCCCTTGGCAACCGCAAGTCTGTTCTCCATGTCCATGATTTTCTTTTCTGTGTAATGGTTCATTTGTGACATATATTAGATTCCAGATATAAGTGAAATCATATGGTATTTGTCTTTTTTCTTTCTGACTTCACTTAGTATGAGAGTCTCTAGTTCCATCCATGTTGCTGAAAATGGCATTATTTTTTCTTTTTTATGGCTGAGTAGTATTACATTGTGTATGTATACCACATCTTCCTAATCCAATCATCTGTTGATGGACATTTGGGTTGTCTCCATGTCTTGGCTATTGTGGATATAGCTGCAATGAACATGCGGGTGCATGTGTCTTTTTTAAGGAAAGTTTTGTCTGGACATATGCCCAAGAGTGTGATTGCTGGGTCATATGGTAGGTCTATATATCGTTTTCTAAGGTACCTCCATACTGTTCTCCATAGTGGTTGTACCAATTTACATTCCCACCAACAGTGCAGGAGGGTTCCCTTTTCTCCACACCCCCTCCAGCATTTGTTATTTGTGGACTT
Source organism: Phacochoerus africanus (assembly GCF_016906955.1). Classification (NCBI taxonomy): domain Eukaryota; kingdom Metazoa; phylum Chordata; class Mammalia; order Artiodactyla; family Suidae; genus Phacochoerus; species Phacochoerus africanus. The sequence continues at coordinate 227,089,448 of NC_062544.1, forward strand.
AAAATGATGGCCATTCTGACTGGTGTGAAGTGGCACCTCGTAGTAGTTTTGAGTTGCATTTCTCTAATAATCAGGGATGTTGAACATTTTTTTCATGTCCTTGTTGGCCATCAGTATATCTTCTTTGGAGAACAGTCTATTCAGGTCTTTGGCCCTTTTTTCCATTGGGTTGTTGGCTTTTTGGCTGTTGAGTTGTATAAGTTGTTTGTATGAGTTGTATAAGTTGTTTGTATATTTTAGAGATTAAACCCTTGTCAGTTGCATCAATTGAAATGATTTTCTCCCATTATGTAGGTTGACATTTTGTTTTTTATGGTTTCCTTTGCTGTGCAAAAGCTTGTCAGTTTGTTTAGGTCCCATGGGTTTATTTTTGCTTTTATTTCTGTTGCTTTGGGAGACGGACCTGAGAAAACATTTGTAAGGTTGATGTCAGAATGTTTTGCCTATGTTTGATGGTGTCTTGTCTTACGTTTAAGTCTTTAAAGCCATTTTGAGCTTATTTTTGTGCCTGGTGTGAGGGTGTGTTCCAGTTTCACTGATTTACATGGGGCTGCCCAGGTTTCCCAGCACCATTTGCTGAAGAGACTGTCTTTTTCCCATTTTATATCCTTGCCTCCTTTGTTGAAGATTAATTGACCATAGGTGTCTGGGTTTATTTCTGGGTTCTCTATTCTGTCCCATTGGTCTGTCTGTCCGTTTTGGTACGAGAATCACACTGTCTTGATGACTGTGGCTTTGTGATATTGCCTGAAGTCTGGGAGAGTTATGCCTCCTGCTTGGTTTTTGTTCCTCAGGATTGCTTTGGCAATTCTGGGTCTTCTGTGGTTCCATATAAATTTTTGGATGGTTTGTTCTAGTTCTGTGAAAAATGTCATGGGTAATTTGATAAGGATTGCACTGAATCTGTAGATTGCTTTGGGTAGTATGGCCATTTTTGCAGTATTAGTTTTCCCAACCCAGGAGCATAGAGTATCTTTCCATTTCTTTACATCTTCTTTACTTTCCTTGATTAATGTGTTATGGTTCTGAGCATGTAAGTCTTTCACCTCCTTGGTCAGGTGTATTCCCAGGTATTTGATTTTTGGGGTGCAATTTTAAAAGGTATTGTGTTTTTGTATTCCTTTTCTAATATTTCACTGTTGGTATACAGGAATGCGACTAATTTCTGAGTGTTAGTCTTATATCCTGCTATTTTGCTGAATTTGTTGATCAGTCCGAGTAGTTTTTGGGTTGTGTCCTTAGGGTTTTCTGTATGTAGTATCACGTCATCTGCATACAGTGACAATGTCACCTCTTCTCTTCCAGTGAGGATACATTGTATTTCTTTTGTTTGTCAGACTGCTGTGGCTAGGACTTCCAATACCATGTTGAGTAACAGTGGTGAGAGTGGGCATCCTTGTCTTGTTCTAGATTTTAGTGGAAAGGCTTTCGGCTTTTCTCTATTGAGTATCATATTGGCTGTAGGTTTGTCATAAATGGCTTTTATTATATGAAGTTATGTTCCCTCTATACCTACTTCGGTAAGAGTTTTTTATCATGAATGGATGTTGGACTTTGTCAAATGCTTTTTCTGTATCTATTGAGATGATCGTGTGGTTTTTGACTTTTCTTTTGTTAATGTGGTGTATGATGTTGATTGATTTTCATATGTTGAACCATGCTTGTGAACCTGGGATGAATCCCACCTGGTTGTGGTGTATGATCTTTTTTATATGTTGTTGGATTCAGTTGGCTAAAATTTTGTTGAAAAATTTTGGTACCTTTGTCTGGTTTTGGTGTTAGGGTGATGGTGACATCTTAGAATGTCTTTGGGAGTGTTCCTTCTTCAACCTTTTGGAAAAGTTTAAGGAGCATGGGTTCCTCTTTGTATGTTTGGTAGAATTTACCTGTGAAGCCATCTGGTCCTGGACTTTTGTTTGTAGGGAGTGTTTTTATTATATATTCAATTTCATTTCTAGTGATTGGTCTGTTCAGTTTATCTCTTTCTTCTTGATTTCTTCTTTGGCATGCTGTAAGTGTCTAGAAAGTTGTCCATTTCTTCTAGGTTGTCAAATTTGTTGGTATACAATTGTTCATGGTATTCTCTTACGGTTTTTGGTATTTCTGCAGTATCCATTGTGGGTTCTTCTTTTTCTTATTTTGTTTATTTGGGTTTTTTCTCTCCTCTTCTTGGTGAGTCTGGCCAGAGGTTTGCCAATTTTGTCTATCTTTTCAAAGAATCAGCTCTTGGTTTTATTGCTTTTTTTTCTATTGTTTTTTGGATCTCTGTTTTATTGATTTCTTCTCTGATCTTTATGATTTCCTTCCTTCTGCTGACTTTAGGTTTTGTTTTTCTCTTTCTAAATCATTTAGGTGGTGGGTTAATTTGTCGATTTGAGATTTTTCTTCTTCTTTGAGGAAGGCCTATATTGCTATGAATTTCTCTCTGAGCACTGCTTTTGCAGCATTCTGTAGATTTTGAGGGGTTGTGTCTTCATTATTATTTGTTTCTAGGTTTTTTTTAAATTTCCTTCATTATTTCCTCATTGACCCATTGGTTTTTTTAGTAGCATGTTGTTTAGTCTCCATGTAGTCATTTTTTTCTCATTTCTTTTCCTGTGGTTTATTTCCACTTTCATGTCATTGTGGTCAGAGAAGATACTTGAAATAATTTCTATACTCTTAAATTTGTTGAGGTTAACTTTGTGCCCCAGTATGTGATCGATCCTTGAGAATGTTCCATGTGCCCTTGAGAAGAAGTATATATTGTGTATTCTGATTTTTTTGGATGTAATGTCCTGAAAGTGTCAAGTCTAATTTTTCTATTGTATCATTTAGGATCTCTGTTTCCTTATTGATTTTCTGTGTAGAGGATCTGTCCATTGATGCGAATGGGGTGTTAGTCTCCTACTATTATTTTATTCCCATCAATTTCTCATCAGGATGATTTTTAAATGTTTAATTTTCAAAACTAACTCTCGTGCAGCTTTTCTGATTAAATATGGGGATTTTATTACTGAAGAAAGCATAGATAAAAGCAAGGCTTATGCATTTAGTCTGCTGCCTTCTTTTAGACTTCACTTCCTAAGAGTTTGGATGTCTTACTAACATTGGTGGGCTGTGTCCAAGTTCATAGTGAGCTTTCAGATCTGCTGTTAAATGTGTCGTAGCAATATTGTATGATGGATAAGTCATCTCAATGTCTTTAAACTTAATTCTTCATTTGTAAAGTATGAATTATAACAGAATCATTCCTGATGCAGAACCTGCAGTCCTAAATGGTAGCAGGGGCTACTCTTGATCCCAAGTCTTTGGGTCTTTTTCACTGTATCCTGGTCTGTGTTCAGGAGGCAATGATCTTGTCCATTTATTTATTTATTTTTAGGGCTGCACCTGCGGCATATGGAAGTTTCCAGGCTAGGGGTCAAATTGGAGCTGTAGCTGCTGCCAACCACAGCCATAGCAATGTCAGATCTGAGCAACCTCTGCAGCCTACACCACAGCTCACACAGCAATGCCAGAACCTAACCCACTGAGCAATGCCAAGGATTGAACCTGTGTCCTCATGGATACTAGTCAGATTCGTTTCCACTGAGCTATGACGTGAACTCCTTGTCCTTTATTTAACAGCCTTCCAGCTCTCCTCTTGAACTGCCTATAACTTGATTCCTAGTGTCTCTTTATGAGAAAGACATTTTTATTGATCCTAAATTCCTTTTATACCAATTAAAACCTGGTCCTTTTGAAATATAGAATAATTGAATATATTTTTAAATGAATCTTGGGGAAACTTTCAACTAATTCTGCTAGCTATAGGTTAAAAAAATTCTAATTCCTTATGTTTTCTCATTGTTTAGTAAAATGCCTATTTTCTATACACTATATCTTAGGGGAAAGATAGACCTTGAACAAGTGCATGTGTGATGTGCTATGAAAGAAACACAGGGGATGAAAACATATGCTCAGGGGACCTACCATAACCTTGGAGAAGGGTGTTGGTTTTTTAGGCTCTTGGCTTCATATTATTGGTTTGTTGATACTGTTCATTATCTATTTTACATATAGTTAGTAGGCCAAATTCTTTTTCCTAGGTAGTTATCTTTATTCTGACTATTCATTTGTTTACAGTATTAATAAGAATATATTGGTAGTTAATGTTTATTGATTGCTTTTATGTGCTAGGTGTTGTTCTAATTTTTAGCAATTTTACACATTTGGTCCTACAAATATTCTCATTCTATGCATGGGGGAATATGATCAAGAAAATCACTCCAAGTTGCATAGCAAGTAAATTAGAATGGGGGGGAAAACTTTGATGTTCTCTAAAGTGGTACTATGCAGTAGAACCTTCTGCCAGGGTGGGAGTGTTCTGTGCTGGCCAGTCTAGTAGGCACAAGTCACATGTAGCTGTTGAATACTTGACACTGGCTGGTTTGAATGAAACACTGATCTTTAAATTTTATTTCTATTAATTAAATCTAATTTAATATAAATTAAAATAGTCAAATGTGTGGCTATTGCATAGGACAACGCAACCATAAAATATAAGATCTAGGACTTCCCTTTGTGGCTAAGAGGTAACAAACACAACTGCTATCCAGGAGAACTCAGGTTCAATCCCTGGCCTCGCTCAATAGGTTAACAATCTGGTGTTTCCATGAGCCATGGTGTAGGTCGCTGACATGGCTTCAATCCCACATTGCTGCTGTGGCATGGGCTAGCAGCTATAGCTCCAATTCGCCCCCTAGCCTGGGAACTTCCATATTGCTGCAAGTTTGGTCCTAAAAAGCAAAAAATAAAAAATAAAAAAGACCTACAAAGACAGGGCATATTTTCTTTTTGGTCTATTTTGCTCAATGCTAAATTCATATTGCCTAGAATGTTGCCTGACAGGTAGTTGATACTTAATATATATTAACTGAATGAATGAATCAAAGTAACATATGCCTATGAAATATGTAAATGTTTGGGTGAAATTGAAATTAAAATAAAACTTCTTTGAGTTATATTCAGTCTGTTATCTGTTTATAGGTTCTGGGAAATGGCTCTAACATTCACTGGTCTCAAGCTTCAAGGTTCTTTGGGTCGGTTTGGCAAAACAGCTACTACTGATATAGAAGGTTACATGGAGCTCCCAGATGGGAAGGTGAGTACAGCCACTATGCTTCAAAAACGATATTATGTTTTAAAGCGACATACATATATGAGAGCACATTATAGAGTCTAAAACGCAATTGCCAGTACTGGCAATAACAGATACTATAATTGTAAATGTAGTAAGCATTTAATTCTATCTTTCTGATTATCAATTTTAATTCTGTAAAACTGTCATAATCCACATATACATACATTTTTACTGAGTAGTGTACACACATATAAAGTAGGCAAGTATTTTCATGTAATAACATAGTGGCATACTTATCACTTTTAATGATGTCATTGAATTGCAGTATTTATAATGTTTATCTTCCTCTCTTCTTTGCCATGATGTTCCAAAAGGTACTACTGGGTCAAAGGTTATGTACAGTCTTGCGGCTTTTGTTTTTGTCATATTGTTATTCAGGAAGATAGAGCCACTTTATAGTGACATCTGCAACACTGCAGTTTTATCTGTTGGTTTATTCTTTAATATTGTTAATTTCTTCTCTTCTATATAAAATTTATAGGCATATTGCCTATAGGATCAGTTCTCCATTAATATTGTATTTGGCTTCCTATTAGGAGGAGTTCCATAGTATTATTTGTGAGCATCTCAGTTGTAAGTAACTAAAGCCACCAAAAGTCCAAGTAAATGCTAGAAAATAAATATTTCTCTGAGGAACTGAATGGTCTAGTCATTGCCTAGTGGGATATTCTCAATTTGAAATCATGGTGTATGGGAGGAAATAAAAAGTCTTAGATGCTGGCTAAATTATGTATCCAGACAGAAAAGATGACCATAAATCATTCTAGCTTCAAATTTTGAATTCTTTGAGAATTAAGCCAAAATAAAGATCATTAAAAACACAGCATGAGACATATCCTTAAAAAGTTAAATAGTTGAGTTTGTGGAGTTCCCATCGTGGCTCAGTGGTTAGCGAATCCAACTAGGAGCCATGAGGTTTGGACTTTGATCCCTGGCCTTGCTCAATGGGTTAAGGACCTCGCGTTGCCGTGAGCTATGGTGTAGGTCACAGAAGCGGCTCAGATCCTGTGTTGCTGTGGCTGTGGTGTAGGCCGGTGGCTACAGCTCTGATTAGATCCCTAGCTGGGGAACCTCCATATGCCATTTCTAGGGAGCGGCCCTAGAAATGGCAAAAAAAGACCAAAAAAATAAAAAAAATAAAAAAGTTTAGTTGAGTTTGTGTAGATGTAGGTGAGAAAGGAAGCCATTTTAAATGAGAGATCCAAAAAGCAAGTGTAAATAGCATATATTTTTAGAAAATTCATTGGAATTAAGCTTTCATGTTGGGAAAGAGTGAGAAATTAGATTGAGAAGTATGGTTGGGTCCCAGTGTAGCAGGACCGGAACAGCCAGGCGGAGCTACTAGGCATTGGAAGGGCAGAGCTGTGAGTGAAAGATGGTATAGATTAATTTAGTCATAGAATGCCAAACAAATTAGAATCAGGGAAATCTGGAGTCAAGGAAACGAACTCAGAAGGAAACTGTTGCTTTAATCTAAGAAGTGATGAGGGCCTCAACTTTTCTCAGGACAAATGGAAAAGGAAAGACAGACATGAGTGACAGAAAGGAATGCTTATAGGCTTTGGTGACTTTTGGTGGCTTTAGTTACTGGGCAGAAAAAAAAAAAAAAACAGTCTAAATAAAGAAAAGTGGTCTGAGGCTTAATAACAGGTAAAACTGGTGGAATAGGTAACAATAGGTAGACTGAAGAAGCAGAAAAGATTGAGTAAGGTCATAAATTAATCTGGGTGGGAGGGAAATGGGGCTGAGAGTCCTAGAGCAGCAGGTGAAGAGTAGATCAGGAGTTCCCACTGTGGCTCAGCAGGTTAAGAACCTGACTAGTATCCAGGAGGATGCAGGTTTGATCCCTGGCCTCGCAGTTGGTTAAAGATCTGGTGTGGCCGAGAGCTGCAGCGTAGGTCACAAATGTGGCTCAGATCCAGTGCGGCTGTGTCCATGGCGTAGGCCTGCAACTGCAGCTCCAATTCAACACCTAGCCTGGGAACTTCAATAAAGAGGAAAAAAAAAATGAATTAGATGAAAGTTCCCCAAAGGGCATTTCATGAAACATTTTTCTGCACAGAAGCTGAGAGAAAATGTCTTTCCTGGTCAGATTCCTTTGTGTCTAGGAGTTTCTCATGGTGATTCTCAGTGAACACTTCTGTATTTAATCTTCCAAGGGACTGTAGAGGGAATATATGTGTTTGACTTTGTTTATCCCAGCCTATGTCTTCTGAGGCAGTGTTAGTTGGAATGCGAGAATTGGAGCCCCATTGCTTTGGTTAGAACCCTCACCCCTCTGGGTAATTTTGGGCAAGGCACTTAAGTGTTCTGTGCTTCAGTTTTTTTCTTTGTTAAGATGAGAATAATAATAGTCAAGGCTTCCATTGGCCCATATGGCTTCTTTGTGTGAATGAGAAAAACTATTTTCTTCTGGGAAAATAAAGTGCCCAACCTCACAACTGCACATAGTATCCTTGATAAATGTACCCAGTTCATATGGCTTTCAGGATTAAATAACTTTATGTAGGAAAGTGCTCAAGCAGTGCTTGGCAGGAGTCAATACTCAATTAGTATTACTAGTAATACTAGTTAAACATCTTTAAGAACTAGTGTCAGGTGGTAGTACTTTGGGAAGTGTTGGATTAAATGGATTAATGTGAGGTGATTCCAGATGATTATTCACATTTGAGGGTGGATCCTGTTCTGCTGTAATTTGCTAAGTTCAGTAATGGCCTCACAGCTTATCAAACATCTTATAACATTTGATGTTATCACTCTTAAAAAGTGGACTCTCATCTATGAAGATCTTTAAAGATGTCTTTAAAATTTGAGCCAATAATTTCACTCCTGGGTTAAGTCCCTAAGGGATGTACAAAGAAATCTCTTCCCATTGTGGCTCAGTGGATTACGAACCTGACTAATATCCATGAGGATGCAGGTTCGATCCCAGGCCTTGCTCAGTGGGTTAAGGATCAGGTGTTGCCATGAGTTGTGTTGTAGATGTGGCTTGGATCTGTGGTGTAGCCCAGCAGCTGCAGCTCTAATTCGGTCCCTAACCTGGGAATTTCCATATGCTGTGAATGCAGCCCTAAAAAGAGAGAAAAAAGGGAGGTGTACAAAGAAATATAGATATAAATATATTTGAAAAATTAACCAGCAACATATGGCCTAATCACAATGATTTTAAAACTCTGCATAATACTTGGTGCAAGTACAATGTGGTTAGTGGTTGTTTCTGGGATAGTAAGTGTTCATTGCTGTATTTTTCTTTTGCTGTATTTTACTTTCATAATAAGGAAAAACTTTAATAATAATCCTCACCTGCTCTTTGAGGCATATATACACGTCCGTCTGTCTTAATGCACAGTCCTTCCTTTCTGCACACCTGCCAGGTGCTCTCAGGGTCAGAATGGGGCAACATGCTGCTTTGGGAAGGTGGCCACATCAAAGTTGAGCTGTGTCGAGCTGCAGCCAAGCCCTGTCATCAGGGTCCCATTAACCAGATCATGCTGGACGAAGGGGAGGTCATCACTGTCGGGTCAGATGGATGCGTTAGGGTAAGTTTTCTTTACACTTTAGCCCCACATCAAAACCTTGCAGGTAACTCTATGGGTTTTATCAGGTTTTTACTTCTCACAAAGGTCTCTTAACAAAGGAGATCAGTGGTCATTTACTCCCAGGGTCAACTTATTTTAAATCATGCTTCTCTTGTGGTCAATATTTAAATTCTAGTCAAAATTCATTAACAGCATCTTAGCCCTGAAATTTTCTGAGGGGGACATTTTGTTATTTGGATTCTGTGATTGAACCAGTAGTTTCAGAAAATGGATACTCATGTTAACACAATATCGACAGCAGACGCCGAAGTCCTTCCAAAATGCCTGGTATGAATGGGTCGTTTTCTAGCAACAACAATGCTAACATCTGTTAGTTATTATTGTTATTATTATTATTTTTTACTGAGTTTACCAATTAAAAATACAAAGGTGAGCAATAGGGTTTTCCTGTGGAAGCTCCCTTCCCATGGCTCCATACACTAGTGGACTTGCTTGTCCTCACCTGTGGACACTGTCCTGCTCATAATGTGGGCTAAGCTGGGACATGGCTCTAGCACCTCCATCCTTCTGGCTGATGTCACACCTCTTCCCCACCCACCTGTGCATATGTATGCTGCTATTGATGTCAAACCTGGAGACTTTTGTTTTGTGTTGTGGTCACCTCCATACATATTTTTACTGAGGCCTTTCTTAAGGAAGTATTCCTGGAGTTCCTGTCGTGGCGCAGTGGTTAACGAATCCGGCTAGGAACCATGAGGTTTTGGGTTTGATCCCTGGCCTTGCTCAGTGGGTTAAGGATCCAGTGTTGCTGTGAGCTGTGATGTAGGTCGCAGACGCGGCCTGGATCCTGCATTGCTGAGGCTGTGGTGTAGGCCGGCGGCTACAGCTCTGATTTGACCCCTAGCCTGGGAACCTCCATATGCTGTGGTAGTGGCCCTAGAAATGGCAAAAAAGACCAAAAGAAAAAGCCAAAAAAAAAAGAAAAAAAAAGAAAGTATTCCTAAGGTAAGATTCACTAGACATTTCTTAGGAAGTAAGACTGTATTTTTCTAATTGTTTAGTTTTTTTTTGACACTTATTGCGCTTACTTATGGCTCAAACAATGTATTAGAGACATGTTACCCACAGTTTTGTCCTCTTACTATTGGCTTTTTGAACCATGTTAAATTTAATTTGTTATATTTTACCCATTGCTCTGAGAATCTTTTATGTCCTTTATTATGTCGTACAATGTATTCTCTACCCTTCCGAAGTATATGTCACCCCCAAATAGACCAAAATACCAAGTAGAAGAAAACCTCAAGAGATGAGAAGTTAAGAAGTTCCCATTGTGGCTCAGCAGTAACGAACCCAACTAGTATCCCTGAGGATGCAGGTTTGATCCCTGGCCCCACTCAGTGGATTGGGGATCCTAAATTTCTGTGGCTGTGGCATAGGCCGGCAGCTGCAGCCCTGATTCAGCTTCTAGCCTGGGTACTTCCATATGCCATGGGTGCATCCCTAAAAAAAGAGAGAGAGATAAGTTAAATACTCAAGAGGGAGGAGTTCCCGTCGTGGTGCAGTGGTTAACGAATCCGACTAGGAACCATGAAGTTGCGGGTTCAGTCCCTGCCCTTGCTCAGCGGGGTTAACGATCCGGTGTTGCCGTGAGCTGTGGTGTAGGTTGCAGACGCGGCTCGGATCCCGCGTTGCTGTGGCTCTGGCGTAGGCCAGTGGCTACAGCTCCGATTAGACCCCTAGCCTGGGAACCTCCATATGCCGCAGAAGCGGCCCAAAGAAATAGCAAAAAGACAAAATAAATAAATATCCTGTGAACAGTAAAGCGGCCCAAAGAAATAGCAAAAAAATAAAATAAAATAAAATAAAAATAAATAAATAAATACTCAAGAGGATCCCTTCATGGACGTCGCTGATTTCTCAGGGCGCTTTCCTTTTCAAAGTCCACCCTCCTTTCTTCAGCCCTTTATGTCATAAATCTCTTCCCCTTACCCTTGAGGAAAAATCTGCTCCAACTCCCAGGAGTTAGTCTGATCCTACGATCTGGGACTGTCCTCCATGAGGCTGCTCTGTGGGATGACACCAGTCTTTCCAAAGTCTGAGATGTTGAGTCCAGGAGAATGTGGCTGGGTGTGACAACAGAGCCATCAGCTGGGCTTTGGCACCTGACAGGACAGTCCTTCTGAGCCTCTCCACCACACAAAGTGAAACTGCTCCCCTTCTCCTTCCTGAGTACCCTTCTGGTCTCCTATCCCAAGAACTGCAATCCTTATCCAAATGGTAGAGTCTGAACCCATGGTAAGGAGCAGGAATATTTTCTCATGTCCTCATGCAGACATTGTCTGATCTGTATCCGTTTTCTCTGCTTATGATGAAGGTAGTGCTTAAATCATTAAGCACAAAGTTCTGTGTTCCCTTTCCAGGGGCCCACAGGTCAGGTATATACAAAATAAATGACCAAACCATTTATTCCTTCTGTACTTTCTATGCAGAAAGACCTGACAGAAACCTTGAAATAAAATTTACTTTGCGTGAATTAGAATTCTTATTCAGGGCTGTATTTTTTCATTAATCTCCGTAAATACAAAGGAAACTACAATAATTATTATCTCCATTTCAGAGCAAAATCTCAGGGGTCAGGTTTTGTCTGGTGTTTTAATTATACCTACTCATTATTAACTTTCATGACATAAGCAGAAATGACTATTGAAAAAAATTGGGACCCTTTCTGGATTAGAATATATATATTCAGAAACTGCTGATTGATTAAAATATTTTTCTATTAATTTTATAAGATATGGGATTTTGAGACAATAGACACTGCTGATACTGCAGACGAGGCTGGGTTGTTAGAGATCGAGCCCATTAATGAACTTCAAGTCGACAAGAATGTCAAACTCTTCTCTATGATAAAAATGAATGAAGTTGGAGCCAACTTTTGGTTGGCTCAGGTAAGTTGCATTCTTCTCTCTTGGCTCTTTAAAGTTATCTGGACGTGAAATTAAAATAGTGGTATAATTTATTGTCACCATAAGTCCACTGTACTATTAGGGCTATCATTGATGGTACAATGAAGAGTTCCTGAATTTTGATATCTAATTGACTTATATTTTATAGACAGAAAATCGATTAGCATTTTTATTATGCTAGACTGTAAGTTTTATGAGTTTGCTTTGTTATAAGATATATAGAAGTTGCTATTGTTAAATTTCAATCACACTGTAAAATATATGTAAGCTTTTGGTGTTGTTTGTCCTTTAAGTCATAAACAGAAGATTCTTTTAATTTGATAAAAGTTCAAAATGATCAAACAAAACATTATTAGGTATTTAATTTTTTAGGATGCCAATGGAGCCATTTGGAAGCTTGACCTTAGTTTTTCAAATATTGTAAGTTTGCCTGTTTTTTGTTTCTAATTCTCATGATAAAAACCATTGTCATCCTTCTTTAAAAGATACTTTATCTTTCTCCATACTTGATCATTATTCCTATCAAAAACTTACTCACCAAAGAATTCATATTTCTTTCTCTCATTATGATTTTACATAAAAAGGATCCATCTCAATAACAAGTTACAAGAAAAGTGTCAATGACAATGCCTAACATTATACAGTTCTTTACAGTTTTCATAAACATGGCACTTTAATTTCTATTATTTTGTATAATCCTCCCAACTACTCTGTTAGGCAGACAGTTGCCATCATCTCATTTTATTGAAATGGAAACTGGCATTTGAGGTGACTTGTGCCAGATCACACAGTCATTAAGTGCAAAGCCAGTACTCTGTTTCTCCAAACTTCAGAGATTTTTCTATCTTACTATGCTTTTTTCTCAATTCTATTCAGATAAAGTCACACTTATTATAGGGTTCTATTTGCATTTCTTTGAACTTGACCTTAATTCAGTGCTAACCTATCTTTAAGACCTAATAGGATCTCTTTGTTGTCAGACCCAAGACCCTGAATGCCTCTTCTCCTTCCATTCTGGAGCCATTGAAGCCTTGGCCGTCTCTCCTCTCACTTACCTCATGGCCACTACTGGCTTGGACTGTAAGTAGGAACTCACATCTGGCCTTTTTGGTCTTGTTTTCAATACATTTTTTTTCTGTGTTTGATTAAAGCATTTGATAATTTTTCCAAAAGGGAAGTCTCTGGATGCAAGTGAGGTGAGTTTTTGCAGAGGAGAAAGGACCCAAAATAAAGCAGTCATGGTTATTGTGAGAGATGAAAATAAAGATAGATTGGTAAGATACTCATGAAAATACTGTTCATCCTTGTATTATCCACATGTACTTTCCTTTTTCTTTCCATCTCCTTTCTTCCTTCTTGACTTATTGCAAATCTATGTGGACTGTGCAAGATCAATCATCAGTTGTTTCTTCACTATAGTTGTCCTTGGGTATCCCTGGGGGATGGGTTCCAGCACTTCTGCTAATACCAAAATCCACAGATGCTCAAGTCCCGTACATAAAATGGCATGTATGTTTTCATGTTTATAAATGAACTGACTGAGGGTATGACTGTAAATTTTTGACTAAAGAAAGGCTATTAGATTATCAGGTGATTGATTGGTTGATCGATTTTGCTTTTTAGGGCCGCACCCATAGTGTATGGAAGTTCCCAGGCGAGGGGCCGAATCAGCCTACTGCTGGTGGGCCTACACCACAGCCATAGTAACTTGGAATCCAAGCTGCATCTGCAACCTACACCACAGCTTATGGCAACACCAGATCCCCTGCCTCAGCGAGGCCAGGGATTGAACCCGAATCTTCATGGATACTAGTCGGATTCGTTTCCATCGTGGCACAGTGGGAACTCCTTATTTAATTTTTAATGAAGTGTCTTATTACAGTGCTAAAATGTAAAGTAAATCAAGGTTATTAAAGATATTGTAAATATATGTATTTATAACTTGTTTCTTTTACAACTGTCTTTCTATAGGTTCTGTTAGACTCTATGATTTTGCTAGCAAATCTCCTTTGGTTCAGATGAAATTCAAACAAGGAGGTACTGCCCTTGCTTGGGTACCACGACTGGTAAGCTTGTTATTACAATGAACTTCTACTAGAATCTAGTTGTAAATATGGCATATCAATGCTATTTCTTAGAAACACCAGATATTTTCTGACTCTGGATTTTAGAGAAGAATAAAAAATTTAACTTGGTTTCTTATCATGACTTCACTATTGTGGTTTTGGTTCTGTTTTAATGAATATCTGTTATTATGCCACCTAAAGATTAAACATAGTTCTATTTTACAAAGTAATTACCCAACAGAAATTTGTGTATTTATCCCCTATATGTCTGATTGCTATTTCATTCATTCTATATATTTCCAGCATGTCTACAATGTGCTTGGCCTTTTACTAGAATCTGGGAATATAGCAATGAATAAAAAGACAACAATCCTTGCCCTCATGAACCTTATGCTCTAGGGGCAAAGACAGACAATAAACAAAATAAGTGAAGTATGTTGGATAATGATAAGAGCTATGGAAAAAAATTAGAGTGGTATTATAGTTGTTTATTGCTGTGTAACAAACTATCCTAATGTAGTGGCATAAAACATCAATCATTTTGTTTTTTTTGGTTTGAGAATTTGGACATGTGACAGCAAGGGTGGATTATCTCTGCTTCACAGTTATCTAGGGCCTCAGTTGGGAAGACTTGAATGGTTGGAGCCTAGAGTTATCTAAAGGTTTCTGGGTTGAGGGCTGGACTAAGCTGGGATGTCAAGAGGAGTGCTTACCTGAAGCCCATGCCACATAGAGAGGTCATTATCATAGCACGGGTGGCCTCAGGGAAGTCACACACTTCACCATGGCAGCTCGGGGCTCCAAGATCTATGCTTCCAACAAATAAGGCAGAAGCTTCTGTCCTTTTATGACAGCCTTGGAAGTCACATAATGTACCATACTTGATTGGGTGAAGCAGATACAAGCTTCACCTAGACTTAGGAGGGAGGAACTTAAACCCTGTCACTGCTGGAGAGGCATGTCAAAGAATTTGCAGCCATATTTTTAAAATATCATGGGAATATTTAGGACATATTTTTATCCTTACTGTTTTGGGTTGAAATCAAAGAAAATGTTCCAGCCTAAAGTGGTCATGGAGATGAATGGAGGAATTTCATGATGGAAGCAAGACCAGAAGGAGAACTCAGGCTGGGGGTAAAAGCAGAGCAATGATGAGGCTGGGTTAAGTAGAAACTACAGAGTGTTGAGATTACCAAACGTGGATCACTCTTTATCCTAATCTATTTACACTCTTACTTGAAGTCTTTAAAATACAATCCATGTAACTTAATCATTTATTCTGATGCTCGTGCAATATCCATAGAATGTTTTCTTTTTTAGCCTCACATCCAGGTGTAGATGATATATGACTGTTACGCTAGAACTGCCCCTTCTCCATACCCGCTTGCCTTTCTGGAAAACTGCACGTCATTCTTTACCAATTAACTCAGGTCAAATATCATCTCCTCTGCATAGCCCTCGGGGCTCCCACCTTCCACTAGAGCTAGGCACTCCTTTCTCTATGATTTCTGTTTAAGACGGTGTGTATACCTCTCCTATAGCACTTATCAGTATACTAAGATGATTTACTTTATTAATTGCCTTTCCCACCAGATTGTTCTTTATGGTGACACTGTATCTTAGTCCTCTTTGGACTTCCAGTGCCTCCCAGTTACTGGCACATTTAGACACTTAGTAAATGTTTGAATAAACAGCATTGAATTGGAATTGAATGGAATATAGTTTTGTTATTCCAAAGATTTTCATAATTGCCTACCTCACTCTGCTCTAAAGATTACCCAGGGCTCTTGCCCTTCTCCTGAATGCCTCCCAAGACAGCAGATTTTTACATTCAGACATTGCTAGATTTTTATCCCCAGCCCAGGCTTCTCTAAGCTGCAGAACACATATTATCTTCATTTTGTGAGATATTCAGGGGCTTTCAAATGCCACACATCAAAGACTAAATTCATGATCTTCTGCTGACCCCCAGCCAACTGTCCCTTCAAAACAATAATAGCAACAACGAACCACACACACACCCCTGGCTTCTTCAAGTGTTTCCTATCTTAGTAAATGTCTCAGTCATCCTTGACCTCTCCCTCTGCCTCATTCCCCATATCCAGTCAATACCAAAAAGGAACATTATACCTATCTCTAAAAATGTGTCCACATCTCTCATCTCTATTACACCTCAGACCAAGTGACACAGTCAGCCTTCAGGATTACAGCAGCCATCTCTTAAAATCTGTCTAAAGATCCCCCTGCATCCTATCGAGGCCATCTCAGGTTGATTTTTCCATGCTATACCCAGGATGATTTTTCTGAAATAGCAGATCTGATTATGTCACCTCCCCAACCCACACCCCCACTTGAAAACTGTTCACCTCCTCACTGCTCTTCAGATGAAGACTATCCTTAATGTGACATGTAAGCTACTTTGTGACCTGCTGTATGCTTATGGATGCACTGTTCCCTCCCTCAGTCTTCCCTCATCAAAGTATAACTTTATCTGAGTTATGTAATTTTGTATCCTCTGCCAGAAGTGCTTCTGTACTTAGTTAATTCCTGGGCATCCCTCTAGTATCAGCCGCACCATTTCTTCCTTAAGAAAGCCCTCATTCCAGGTCAGCTTTCTTTGCTATATTCTCTCACAGAATGTTTCTCTAATACTTAATGCATAATTCTACCTTCCTTTGTGTGGTTGGTTAATGTATGTCCTCCCACTCGACCATGAATTCATGAAATCACAGGTAGAGACTATTTATGCTCACACTTGTATTGCTCGTGATGGGCGCCCAGAACATGGGAGACAGTCCACCATTTGTTTGGTGACTGTTTGGATGGCCTTTGTTTACCTGTCTTGTGGTCAGCAGCGATAAGGAACTGTCCAAGAATGGATGGAGGTTACCAGAAAGTAGTACAATGAATTACTAATGAACATTTATTTTAGTTAATTATTTAGTTATTTAAATAAAATACAGAAGTTATCTAGGGGAGTTCCCATCGTGGCGCAGTGGTTAATGAATCCGACTAGGAACCATGAGGTTGCGGGTTCGGTCCCTGCCCTTGCTCAGTGGGTTAACGATCCGGCGTTGCCGTGAGCTGTGGTGTAGGTTGCAGACGCGGCTCAGATCCCGAGTTGCTGTGGCTCTGGCGTAGGCCAGTGGCTACAGCTCCGATTTGACCCCTAGCCTGGGAACCTCCATATGCAGCGGGAGTGGCCCAAAGAAATAGCAAAAAGACAAAAAATCTAAATAAAATACAGAAGTATCTGTTATGTAGTACAACTTTCTTAATCAACTAATTTCGGAAACCTTGAATTTCTTTTTTATCCAATGGGGCACAGGTGAACTTCAAGGGAGCACAATTTATCGTAGGATTCGAAGATGGCATTGTTCGAATTCTTGACCTTTTTGATCCAAAAGGGCTCACAGTTTTTGTGGGACGGAAGAGAATTTTGGATGCAGACATTCGCTTAAAACAGGTTTTCAAACCTCATACTGCTGCTGTCACTGCTTTAGCTTATGATCGTGATGGAGAAGTTCTGGCCACAGGGGTAAGTAATAGTAGATTTCTTTTGGTTTTTTATTGAACTTCTGTGGTTAAACTTGTCTTTAGTCTTCCTAATTAATTATTCCTTATTTGCTTATATATCTTTCTGAGAATATATACATAGTTTGCTTTCTTTGTGTTCATGTTCTTTCAGTATAGTCTGTACATAACATTTTAAAATATTCTTAGAGTTCCCGTCGTGGTGCAGCAGAAATGAATCCAACTAAGAACCATGAGGTTGAGGGTTTGATCCCTGGTCTCGCTCAGTGGGTTAAGGATCCGGCATTGCTGTGAGCTATGGTGTGGGTTGCAGATGCGGCTCGGATCCTGCATTGCTGTGGCTCTGGCGTAGGCTGGCACCCTTAGCTCAGATTTGACCCTTGGCCTGGTAACTCCGTATGCCGCAGGTGCGGCCCCGAAAAGACCAAAAAAAAAAAAAAAAAATTCTTGGAGTTCCTGCTATGAGGCAGTGGGTTAAGAATTGGACTGCAGCTTCTTGGGTGGCTGTGGAGGTGCAGCTTCAATCCCCTGCCTGGCACATTGGGTTAAAAGATCCAGCATTGCCGCAGGTGAGCATAGGTTTGGTCCCTAACCCAAGAACTTCCATATGCCACACTGTGGCCATAAAATAAAATAAAATAAAATAATATAATATAATATAAATTAAAAAATTCTTACAAATTTAGTTATAATGTTTATTTAAATGAATTGAAATTTTCAATTGTGAATCATGTAACATGTTACGTGTATAATCGATATTTTATAACATAGGTATGTGCTTATATAGAATTGTAATAAGTGAAGATAACCATGTAAATTCTTTATGTGTAAATAGCTGAGCATATGCATTATGGAATTTTTTGTCATTTAATCTTATATACAGTTATGGTGATCATTTTTCTTTTTAAAAACCTGTACAAGAAAACATGTTTTGTCAAATATTCTTATGGGGAAAATGAAGCAAACATTGGAAATAGCAAGGTTCACAGAATGTTCATGAATAATCTGGGATATATGATGATTTTAAATATAAGTACACAGTGGGTATATAGTTATTAAATGCTTCTTTGTGCTCTGTGGAATAGATTTCACAATAAAATATATTTGATGGGTATCTCTTTTTTCTTAGAGTAAAGATAAAACTGTCTTCTTCTTCGAAGTGGAAAGGGATTATAAACCAATTGGTTATATCACTACTCCTGGGCCTGTTTGCCAGTTAATGTGGTCTGGAGTCTCTCATGTAAGTAGCTGTTTGTCTTCATGCTTAAACCTCAATTACTACATAGTGAAGTGAGAATAGTAGGTGAAAGTGTTCGCCTCATTCCTTCATTCCTGGTCCTTCACTGAGGGGCCAGTGAGCTGTTTGGCTTGACCACTAGAGCATCACTCAGGAGCTCCACACCCCTCCCACTACCTCCTCTCTCATCCATAAGCTAATTAATTGCCTATATAGTACCCTCTCCCAACACTGGGTTGTATCAGACTTCGCTTCAGCCATGGTGATGTTAGCCCAATACACAACATGTCAGAATGTGTTGACTTGGATCTGTCAGCGTTCTGACATGAAGTTCAGTTCATTGGCATATGCACACTTTTGTATATGGAATGGATGGTCAGTGGGGACCAGTTGTATAGCACAGGGAACTCTACTCAATATTCTGTGATATCCTATATGGGAATGGATGGTGTTAAGTATAACTGAATCACTTTGCTGAACAGCAGAAATTAACAGAATATTGTACATCAACTATGACGAAAAATTTTTTAAAAGCTCAGTTCTAAGGTCTGAGTGTTCTTGTCCTCATCTTTATTCCTTTCCTTCTCTTCTGCCCCTTGTTCCACCTCCTTTTCTCATATAATTGTACATTGCCTCTTTCCAAACAACAGTTGGTGATTCAATATTGCTTACTAATCTCATTTAATGCCTATAATTTCCCTAATTTTGAGCACAGGATAATTCAGTCATCTGCACATTGAACACAGGATAATTCAGTCGTCTGCGTATTGGTTGAATGTCTACACCAGGTGCTGGAATTATTTAGATTCCAGCATAATAAACTGCTTAGAACTGCATAGAAGTACTGTCAGGATTTGAGGGTGGGGGGAGGGAAACCATCTGTAATCTATTTTAAGCTCTTCTAGAAGAAAAGGCCTATAAAATATAGTGATATCTTTACGAGTGCTTTTATAATTAATCAACAAATACTCATTGTCTTCAGCTTTACTAGGCACTGGTGATGGATTCACTAAGCAGGGCAAAACAGTATCTTCTGAGGGAGAAAAATGTACATATGTTTAAGAAGTTGTATTGTTCTGTGATGTAATCATTTTAAAGTTTCACAAGGGACTAAAATATCAGTGATATCAGTGGTATAGACAATATGAGCTGTGACTATAGAGCAGGGGAATATCAAGAAAGAGAAGTTAACATGTTATATTACTGTACTTTGTGGAATTGGCAGGATATGAATCAGTAGAGAGGAGGTGGGTGCAAGTGGTATAGGTGAAGGGAATGAGAGCTGCAATGGATACTCTGTGGTAAAGCATGAACGATGCATCACAACATGTAATATTATGTGCCTCCGTCAATCATTTCCTTAGATAACAAAAGTTTAAAAAACATTTTTTCAGGGTTTAGGAATAATGATGGGTGGGGAAGGGGTGGGCGTTACTATAAAGGGGCGGCTTGAGGAAAATCTTGGAGTTTGTATTTTGATTGCTATGGATGGTTACATGAGTTTACACATGTGATAAAATGACATATAACTGTACACAATTCTATGTTAATGTTGATTCCCTAGTTTGATATTGTTGCAGAAGAGGTAACCAATGAAAGAAACTGGGCAAAGGGTATATGATACTTCTTTGTACTGTCTTGCAACTTCCTACGAATCAATAATTATTTCAGAATATGGAATTTAAAAAGTTAAAAGTAGGAGTTCCTGCTGTGGCTCAGCAGAAATGAACCCGACTAGCATCCATGAGAATGTAGGTTTGATCTTTGGCCTTGCTCAATGGGTTAAGAATCCGGCATTGCTGTGAGCTCTGGTGTAGGTTGCATATGTGGCTCGGATCTGGCATGGCTGTGGCTGTGGCTGGCAGCTGAAGCTCCGATTTGACCCCTAGCCTGGTAACTTCCATATTCCTGAAGTGTGGCCCTGGAAAAAAAAAAAAAATTAAAAGTAGGCAGAAGAGATCTAAGCTGGTGGGGGTGGGGTAGGGAAGAAGTAAATTACCATGTGTGACTGATATGCTGCCTACTTCAGTTATCCAAATAGCAATAGCTGGTAGCTCCCACCAGCTCAATGGTCAGACATTCTATCTTCTTGAATGCATTAAGCTTCTGCTCATAATTTTGGTGTCCAATAAATGTGCATCACACACAGAACCGTTCTGCTTGCAGTGGTCACTACCACGATCACTTAGGCCATGATCACATAGGCAGCAGCGTGAAGTTACAAAGGGAGCCAGATGAGAGGCAGGAAGATTTATTGGGCAGCTGCATTCCAGATCAGATGTGACCAAGGTGTGAAAGATTGTGTGGATACGTAGAAGGTATAATTAATAGACCTTGGTGATCTTTTGAATTTCTGGGGGGAATTTCGGAGTGTCTAAATGAAATTCATTAGAGTTTCTCTAAGACATGTTTTTTCTCCTGAATTTTTTCTGGGAGCATCGTTCTCCTTGTTACCTAAACCAGAAAATCTTTAGATTCATTTCTTCCCTACTTCTAACCACCCTGGTTCACCAAGCCCCCCATTGGTTGTGTATCCTAAATGTCTGTTAAATCTGTCCCTCCTCTTTGTTCCTCTCTGTTTCATGCATTAAGCTTAGTACTTGATCTCCACTGCCTGAAAACACTTCCCTCTTGTCATCTGGGCAAACATCAACTCACTATTTTTTTTAATACAAGCACAATTTGTTAACATTTTATTAAGGATTTTTGCATCTACGTTCACATCCCCCCCTTTTTTAATGTCTTTGCTAGCTTTGGAATCGAGGTATTTCTGGCTTTATTTTTAAAAACAAATATTTTGTAGTCTCTGGACCTGAGTTGTTTGTAGAAGGATTTTTAATAATGGATTGAATTTCTTCAATAAATAGAGAACTCTACACTGCTACAATAAATTGACTTCCAACCCACAATTTTATATCCAGTGGTAGTATTGCTCAAAACTGAATGTAAGTAGACAATGATGTGACCTTGGGGATGAAATTAGCAACTCTTGTTACCATGCAGCTTAGGACTGTGGAAATGTTTTAAAGGCAAAGGCCCAGTAGAATGTCAAGCTCACTTTTCTGTGTTTCCCTTTTCTCTGGTGTCATGTGCCCTCAAGTCCTAAATTTTTTGTCACTTTGAACTTCAGCTTGTGTCTTTTCATCTCTGGGAGAGTGCCTAAAGCTCAAGAACAGTGCATTCTATTTGGCTTCTAGGTCCTGTGTAGTAAGTTGGCCAGTGCCCTTCGCGGAAAGGGGTGCAGAGAATACCCAGCTTGCCTCGCCTAGCTTCCCTTCTCCTGGCATCTTGGCCCTTAGAGCTGTGGCTGTACTGGTTTGTCTGTGATGTCTTGACCTAGATTTTTCAGCAAACTTTTCATGTATTATTGAATTTATTTTGCTAAGATTAGAATTTTCATTTATGTTTATAAATAATATCCAGCTAGTATTTTCTGTCTTCATAGTTCATCATCAGGTTGGTTAGAGTTTGTTTTTTTTAATTTCCTAAGACAAATTGTAAAATATTCCTTCATTTTTCTATCTGTTGAAGAGTTTGCATTAGAATGTTTGGCAGATGTAGTGGAGCCATCAGAGCACATGAGTGGTTTTTTTGTTGTTGTTGTTTTGTTGTTTTTTCAGGTGATTTAAAAAATGTTGATTCAATGTCTTTAATGATTATAGTTCTTTAAAAAATTTTAAAGTGTAATTGACATAACATGAAATTAGTTATAGATGTGCAAATACTTCTGTACATTGCAAACTGATCAACACAGTAAGTTTGGTTTAAATATTTATCACCATACATAAGATCTTTTGAGATCTACTCTTTGAGCAACATCCAAATATGTAATACAGCATTATTAACTGTTCATCATGCTGAAAATTACATTCCCATGACTTATTTGTAACTGGGAATTTGTACCTTTGAGCTCCTTCACTTTACCCATCC
This sequence comes from Phacochoerus africanus, assembly GCF_016906955.1. NCBI lineage: Eukaryota > Metazoa > Chordata > Mammalia > Artiodactyla > Suidae > Phacochoerus > Phacochoerus africanus. Next base: position 227,111,884 of record NC_062544.1, read on the forward strand.
CCAACCTCTACTGCTGGCAACTACCTGTCTAATTTCTGTATCAATGTTTCTTTCCTTCCCTTCCCTTCCCTTCCATTCCCTTTCCTTTCCTCCTTTCTTCCTTCCTTTCAGACTCTACATATAAGTAAGATCATAAAGTATTTGTCTTTCTTTTCCTGATTTATTTCACTCAGGACAATGCCCTCAAGTTCCATCCACATTGTTGCATTGATAAGATTTCACTTTTTTTATGGCTTAATAATATTCCATCGAGACACACACACACACACACACACACACACAATATGTATATATATCTATATAATTTCTTTATCCAGACATTCTTTTTTTTTTATCTTTTTGCCTTTTCTAGGGCCACTCCCATGGCATATGGAGGTTCCCAGGCTAGGGGTCTAACCCACTGAGTGAGGCCAGGGATTGAACCTGCAACCTCATGGTTCCTAGTCAGATTCATTAACCACTGCACCACGACAGGAACTCCTATCCAGTTATTCTTAAACTTAGGTTGTTTCTATATCTTTGGGCTATTGTAAAGAATGTTGCAGTAAACATGAGGGTACATGTACCTTTTTTTTTTTTTTTGAATCTTTTTAGGGCCACACCCATGGCATATGGAGACTCCCAGACTAGGGGTCAAATCTGAGCTATAGATGCTGGTCTACACCAAAGGAGCAGCAATGCCAGATCCTAGCCACATCTGTGACCTACACCACAGCTCACAGCAATGCCAGATCCTAACCCACTGAGTGAGGCCAGGGATCAAACCTGAAGCCTCATAGATGCTAGTCAGATTCGTTTCTGCTGAGCCACAATGGGAACTCCAAGGGTGCATGTATCTTTTTGAGTTAATGTTTTCATTTTCTTCGGTAAATACACAGCAAATTTGGAATTGCTTGATCATATGGTAGTTATACTTTTATTTTTTGAGGAATCTCCACACTGTTTTCCATAGTGGCTATACTGATCTATGTTCTCACCAGTAGTGCACAAGGGTTCCCTTTTCTCTACATCCTAGCCAACATTTCCTATCTTTTTGGTATTAGCTATTTTAATAGGTGTGAGGTAATATCATTGTGGTTTTGATTTATTATTCCCTGATGATTAGTGATATTGAACATCTTTTCATGTTCCTGTTCTCTGTCTGTATATCTTCTTTCGGAAAATGTCTGTCTATTCAGATCTTTGGCCCACTTTTTAATTGAATTATTTGTGCTTTTTATTTTTTGCTATTTTAGTTGTATGAATGTGTATTTTGGATATTAATCCCTTTCAGATAGATTATTTGCAAATAAATATTTTCTGTCATTCATAAAGTTTCCTTTCATGTTGTTGATCTTCTTCATTGTGCAAATCTTTTTAGTTTGATGTAGTCTCACTTGTTCATTTTTGCTTTTGTTTCCTTTGTTTTTGTGTCAGATCCAAAAAATCATCACCAAGATCAATGCCAAGGAACTTACTGCTTATGTTTTATGCAAGAAGTTTTATGTTTTCAGGTCTTACATTCAAGTCTTTAATTCATTTTTAGTTAAATTTTGTGCATGGTGTAAGACAGTATTTCAGTTTCATCCTTTTGCTTGTGGTGGTCCAGTTTTCCCAGCACCATTTATTAAAGAGATTGTCTTGACGCCATTGCATATTCTTGGCTCCTTAGTTATAAATTACTTTATCATATATATGTGGATTTATTTTTGTATTTTCTATTCTGTTCCTATGATCTTACGTGGCTGTTGTTAGGCCAATACCATATTGTTTTGATTATTATAGCTTTGCAGTGTATTTTGAAATAAGTAGTGTGATGCCTCTAGCTTTGTCTCTTTTCTCAAGATTTCTTTGGCTATTCACAGTCTCTTGTGGTTTGAATTAGATGTGTTCTTCATTTTTCCCTCCTTTTTATGGCCACACCTGTGCCATATGAAAATTCCTGGGCTAGGGGCACAAATCAGAGCTGCAACTGCCAGCCTTCACCATAACCACAGCAACACCAGATCTGAGCTGTGTCTGCAACCTACACCACAGCTTGTGGCAATGCCATATTCGTAACCTGTATTGTCATGAACACTATGTTGGGTTCTTAACCCACTGAGCCACAGTGGGAACTCCCAGATGTGTTCTTCTTGATTTAATTTTGGTAAATACATTTTTTTCCCTAGGAAACTTGTTTATTTCTTTTGAATTTTGAAATGTATTGTCTGTAATTTCCATAATATTCTTTTTTTTTTTTAGGGCCACACTCATGGCATATGGAAGTTCCTGGACTAGGAGTTGAATCAGAGTGGCAGCTGCTGGCCTACACCACAGCCACAGCAATGCTGGATCCTTAGCCCCCTGAGCAAGGCCAGGGATCAAACCCGTGTCTTTATGGATTCATTTCTGCTGAGCCACAGTGGGAACTCTGTTTCATAATATTCTTAATGTCATGGGATTTGTAGTGATGTTTTCTTGTCTTTTTTTCATTTTTAAAGTTTTATTGAAATATAGTTGATTTACAATGTGCTGATATAATGTAGCTTTTTTTTGTGGGGGGGCCATGCCAATGGCATGTAGAGGTTCTTGGGCCAGGTCTGGTCTATTCATGTTTTTGCAAATGCAAAATATATTTTTTAAGGCTGAGTAATATTCCTTTGTGTATATACATACCACATCTTTATCCATTCATTTATTGATGTACACTTAGATCATTTCTATGTTTGGCTATTATAAATAATGCTGCTATGAACATTGGGGTACATGTATCTTTTCAAATTAGTATTTTGGGTTATTTTTTAATATATATCCAGGAGTAGAATTGCTAGATCATATGGTAGTTGTAGTTTTAGTGTTTTGAGGGACCCTAATACTGTTTTCCATACTGATTTCACCAATTTACAACCCTACCAACAGTGTACCAGCATTCCCTTTTCATCGTATCCTCCTCAAAATTTGTTATTTGTGGGCTTTTGGGTTGATGGGCATTTTGGCGGTTGTGGGATGATATGTCATTGTGAGTTTTGATTTGCAGTTCCCTAATGTTTAATGATATTGAGCATCTTTTTGTGTACCTGTTGGCCATATGTATGTCTTCATTTAAAAATGTCTGTTTAGGTTTTCTGCCCCATTTTAAAAACTGGGTTGTATTTTGCATATCAAGTTGTATTAGCTGTTTATATATTTTATTTTCTTTTTGTTATTTTTAAAATTATTTTCTTATTGCTCAATGAATTTGATTACATTTATAGTTGTACAATGATCATCACAACCCAATTTTATAGCATTTCCATCTCAAACCCCAAGCACCTCCCCCACCCCTCAACCTGTCTCCTTTGGAAACCATAAGTTTTTCAAAGTCTGTGAATCAGTATCTGTTCTGCAAAGAAATTCATTGTGTCCTTTAAGATTCCACTTGTAAGTGATAGCATATGATGTTGGTATTTCACTGTCTAACTTCACTTATCATGATAATTTCTAGGTCCATCCACGTTTCTGCAAATGCCATTATTTCTTTCCTTAAATAGCTGAGTAATATTTCATTGTGTAAATGTACCACATCTTCTTTATCCACTCCTCTGTCAATGGACATTAAGGTGGTTTCCATGTTTTGGCTATTGTATGGAGTGCTGCAGAGAACATTGGAGTACATGTATCTTTTTGAAACATGGTTTTCTCTGCATAGATGCCCAGGAGTGGGATTTCTGGATCAAATGGTTGAGTATATCATGCCACTCCCTTCTGGCCTGCACAGTTTCTGCTGAAAAATCTGCTGATAACCTTATTGGGGTTCTCTTGTATGTTATTTGTTTCTTTTCGCTAGCTGCTTTCAATATTTTCTCTTTGTCTTTAATTTTGGTCAGTTGGATTAATATGTGTCTCGGTGTATTCCTCCTTGGGTTTATTTTATATGGTACTCATGTGCTTCCTGGATTTGAGTGAGTGGTTGCTTTCCCATGTTAGGGAAGTTTTCATCTATTATCTCTTCAAATATTTTTGCTGTCCCTTTCTTTCTCTCTCCTCCTTCTGGCACCCCTATAATACAGATGTTGTTGCATTTAACGTTGTCCTAGAGTTCTCTGAGACTCTCTTCATTTCTTTTCAATATTTTTTCTTTTTTATGTTCTGCATCCATGATTTCCATTAGTCTGTCCTCCACCTTGCTTATTCATTCTTCTGCCTCCTGTATTCTGCTGTTGGTTGCTTCTAATGAATTTTTTATTTTAGTTATTGTATTTTACATCTCTGCCTGCTGAAATCTTGTATTTCTTGTATTTCTTTCCTCAATGTTTGCTGTAAAATATCAATCTTTGCCTCCAGGTTATTTCCAATGTCTTGCATCATCTTCACTATCATCAGTGTAAGGGTTTTTTTTTGGAGGTTTATAATCTCCAGATCACTTAGCTGCTTTTCTGGTTTTTTTTTCTTGCTCTCTTATCTGAGGTATAGTTCTCAGCCTTTTCATTTTTATAGGTTTTTGGTGTGGTCTCCTTTTTGCAGACAATAGAGTTGTAGCCTCTCTTACTTCTTATGTCTGCCCCCCTTGTGTCTGAAGTTGGTATGGGGCTTGCTGTAGGCTTCCTAATGGGAGGGACTGGTGCCTGCCCACTGGAAGTTGGGGCTGATTCTTATCTCTCTGATGATGGGGCTTTGTCTCTGGGTGAGATTAGAGGCAGCTGTGTGCTGGGGGGGGGGCGCTTTAGGCAGCCTGTTTGCTGATGGGTGGGGCTGTGATCCCACCTGGATTATTGTTTGACTTGGGGCTTCTCAGTGCTGATGGGTGGGACCAGATTTTCCCAAAATGGCCACCTCTAAAGGAACACACACTGGTGAATATTCCTTAGACTTTTGCCTCCAATGTCCTTCCCCCACAACAAACCACAGTTACCCCCTGTTTTCCCAGGAGATCCTCTAAGAACTGCAGTCAGGTCCGACCCAGATTCCTGTGGAGCTTCTGCTTTATCCTAGGACCCAGTGCACATGAAAGCCTATGTGTGCCTTTTAGGAATGCTGTCTTTTTACCCCAGTCCCATGGAGCTCTTGTGCAGAAGCCCCACTGGCCTTCAATGTCAGATGCTCTGGGGGATCTTTCTCCCAAAGCCAAATCCCCAGGCCTGGGGACCTGTTATGGGTCTCAGAACTCTCACTCCTGTAGGTAAGTCTATGTGATACAGTGACTTTCCAGTCTGTGGGCTGCCCACCTGGTGGGTATGGGGTTTCTTATATCAGGTAATTGCCCCTCCTACCATCTTGATCTGGACTCCTTTTTGTCTTCTGGAGTAGGATATCTTTTTGAAAGTTTCCAGTCCATTTGGTTGAAGGTTGTTCAGCATTTGGTTGTAATTTTGTTGTTTTTATGAGAGAAGAAGAACTCCAGTCCTTCTATTCCACCATCTTAATCCTATCTCCTGTTTATTTATTTTAGATGTGTGAAAGGATACACATCAAATTCTTAGCATTCATTACATATGTTTGGGGTCAAGGAGAGAAGTATAACAGTTAACTTTAATTTCACTTGTGGCAATATTCATGTATTACTTTTATAACTTAACTCATAAAAGAAAAATGTAACCCCCTCTCTCTTTATATTGATGTTGTATTCTGACCATTTAATAAAGCCTGCCGCCTTATTAAATCTTTCAGAATATGTTTATCTTTCTCTTCATCCAAAGTATAAGCAATTATTGTGAACAATATTAACACCATGTGCCTAATTGATAGAACCGAACCACATGGGCCTCTGAGCTTCTTGTTCTCTTTATTTTACATGACTTTTGCCCTTCTTCCTACACACTTTCACAGCCACCCTCCAGGCACTATTACCACCTAACAAAATATCACAGTCCGAGTGGCTTAAATGTCAGAAATTTATTTTCTGCAGTTTTTTAGGCCAGAAGTTTAAGAGCAAGTAGATGCAAGTTTGATTACTCCTGAGATATCTCTTCTTGGCTTGCAGGTGCTATCTTCTCACTGTGTCTTCTCTTAGTTGTTCCTCTGTGTGCAATCTCCTCTTCTTACAAGGACACCAGTCCTATTGGATTAGGGCCCACTCTAATGACACTACTGTACCATAGTTACCTGTTTGAAGGCCCTCTTCTCCAAATAGTTACATTCTGAGATATCAGAGGTGAGGGCTTCTCTGTAGGAATTTGGGAGCTACAATTCAGACCAAAACTTTTCTCCCATTCTGTGGGTTGTCTTCATTTTTTTAATGGTTTCCTTTGCTGTGCAGAAGCTTTTGAATTTAATTAGGTCTCATTGGCTTATTTTTGTCTTTATCATCTTTATTCTAGGAGGTGGGTCAAAAAAGATGTTGCTGTGATTTATGTCAAAGAGCATTCTGCCTATGTTTTCCTCTAGGAGTTTTATAGTATCTGGCCTTACATTTAGGTCTTTAATCAATTTTGAGTTTATTTTTGTGTATAGTGTTAGTCAAATTTCTAATTTCATTCTCTTACGTGCAGTTGTCCAGTTTTCCCAGCACCATTTATTGAAGACACTATCATTCCTCCACTGTATGTTCTTGCCTCCTTTGTCATAGATTAATTGACCATAGCTGCTTGGGTTTATTTCTTCACTTTCTATCCTGTTCCATTGATCTATATTTCTGTTTTTGTGCCAGTACAATACTCTTTTGATGACTGTAGCTTTGTATTAGAGCCTGAAATCAGGGAGCCTGATTCCTCCAGTTCTGTTCTTTTCTTTTCTTTTCTTTTCTTTTTTTTTCAATATTGCTTTGGCTATTTGAGGTCTTTTGTGTTTCCTTACAAATTTTAAAATATTTTGTTATAATTCTGTAAAGAATGTAGTTTGTAATTTGATAGGATTTCATTGAATCTGTAGATTGCCTTAGGTGGTATTGACCATATTGATTCTTCCAATCCAAGAGCATAGTATTTCTTTCCATGTGTTTGTATCTTCTTTGATTTTTTTCATCAGCATCTTATAGTTTTCAGGGTAGAAGTGTTTTGTCTCTTTAGGTAGGTTTATTCCTGGGTATTTTACTTTATTTATTTTTATTTATTTATTTTATTTTATTTTTAAAATTTTTTTATTTTTTAATTTATTTTTTATTTTTTATTTTATTTTTTTATTTACTTTTTAATTTAATTTATTTTTTTAATTTTTATTGCTTTTTAGGGCCTCCTTGTGGCATATGGAGGTTCCTGGGCTAGGGGTTATATTTGAGCTGTAGCTTCCAGCCTACGCCACAGCCAGAGCAAGGCCAGATCTGAGTTGTGTTGGCAACCAACACCACAGCTCAGGGCAATGCTGGATCCCTGGCCCACTGAACTAGGCCAGTGATTGAACCCACGTCCTCATGGATACTAGCCAGGTTCACTTCCACTGAGCCATGATGGGAACTCCGGTATTTTATTCTTTTTGGTGCAATGGTAAATGGGATGGTTTCCCTAATTTCTCTTTCTGATCTTTCATTGTTTACAGAAATGCAGTTGATTTCCATGTATTAATTTTGTATCCTGTGACTTTACCAAATTCGCTGATGAGCTCTAGTAGTTTTCTGGTAGTGTCTTTAGGATTTTCTAGGTATAGAATCATGTCATCTGCAAACAGCGATAGTTTTATTTCTTTTCCAATTTGGATTTCTTTTGTTTCTTCTTGTTCTTCTCTGATTGCCATGGCTAGGACTTCCAAGAGTATGTAATAACATTGGTGAAAGAGGATTTCCTTGTCTTCTCCCTGATCTTAGTGGAAATGCTTTCAGTTTTTCACCTTGAGAATGTTAGCTGTGGGTTTGTCATAAATGGATTTTATGATGAGGTAGTTCCCCTCTATGCTTTCTCTCTGGAGAGTTTTTATCAGGAGTGGGTGTTGAATTTTGCCAAAAGCTTTTTTTGTATCTATTGAGATGATCATATGGTTTTTATTTTTCAGTTTGTTGATGTGGTATACCACATTGATAGATTTGCAGATATTGAAGAATCCTTGCATCCCTGGGATAAATCATTCTTGACCATGGCGTCTGATCTTTTTAATCTATATTTGTATGCGGTTTGCTACTATTTTGTTGAGGATTTTTGCATCTATGTTCATCAGTGATATTGGCCTGTAATATTCTTTTTTTGTGGTATCTTTGATTTGGGTATCAGGATAATGGTTTCATAGAATGAGCTTGACAGTGTTCCTTCCTCTGCAGTTTTCTGGAAAAGTTTCGGAAGAAGAAGTATTAACTCTTTTCTGAATGTTTGGTAGAACTCAGCTGTGAAACCATCAGGTCCTGGGCTTTTGCTTTTTGGCAGTTTTAAATTACATTTTCAAATTCAGCCCTTGTGATTGGTCTATGCATATTTTCTGTTTCTTCCTGATTCAGTCTTTCTACATTATACTTTTGTAAGAATCTGTCCATTTCTTCTAGGTTGTACATTTTATTGGCATACAGTTTGCTCATAGCAGTTTATCATTATCCTTTGTATTTCTGCAGTGTCAGTTGTAACTTCTTTTTCATTTCTAATTTTATTGATTTGAACCCTCTGTTTTTTTTTCTTGATAAGTCTGGCTAACAGTTTATCAATTTTGTTGCTCTTTTCAGAGAACCAACTTTTGGTTTCATTGATCTTCTCAATTGTTTTCTTTGTCTCTGTTATTAATTTATGTACTAATCTTTATGATTGTTTTCCTTCTACTAATTTTGGTCTTTGTCAGTTCTTCCTTCTCTAGATGTTTTAAGTGTAAGTTTAGGTTGTTTGAGTTTTTTCATCTTTCCTGAGATAATATTGTATTGCTATAGACTTCTCTCTCAGAACTGCTTTTGCTGTGTCCCATAGATTTTGTATTGTTGTATCTTCATTGTAATTTTGATTTCCTCTTTGATTTCTTCAATGATCCATTGGATATTTAGTAGCATATTGTTTAACTTCCAAGGGTTTGTGTTTTTTGCTGTTTTTTTTCTTGTAATTTATTTCTAGTCTCATAGCATTGTGATCAGAGAAAATGTTTGAAGTAATTTCAATTTTTTAAAATTTACTAGGGCTATGGAGTTCCCGTCGTGGCGCAGTGGTTAATGAATCCGACTAGGAACCATGAGGTTGCGGGTTCGGTCCCTGCCCTTGCTCAGTGGGTTAACGATCCGGCATTGCCGTGAGCTGTGGTGTAGGTTGCAGACGCGGCTCGGATCCCATGTTGCTGTGGCTCTGGCGTAGGCCGGTGGCTACAGCTCCAATTCGACCCCTAGCCTGGGAACCTCCATATGCCGTGGGAGCGGCCCAAAGAATAGCAAAAAGACAAAAAAAAATTTACTAGGGCTTGATCTGTGGCCCAGGATGTGATCTATCCTGAAGAATGTTCCATGTGCACTTGAGAAGAAAATATATTCTGCTGCTTTGGTGTGAAAAGTTCTATAGATATCACTCAAGTCTATTTGGTCTAGTGTATCATTTAAGGCCTGTGTTTCCTTGATTTTCTGTCTGGATGATTCGTCTGTTGCTGTAAGTCAGGTGTTAAAGTCCGCCACTATTATTGTGCTATTGTCGATTCCCCCTTTTATGGCTGTTAGTAATTGCCTTATATATTGTGCTGTTCCTATGTTGGGTGCATATATATTTAAAAGTGTTATCTCTTCTTCTTGTATTGATCCTGTGATCATTATGTAATGCCCTTCTTTGATTCTTGTGACCTTCTTTATTTTAAAATGTATTTTGTCTGATATGTGTATTACTACTCCTGCTTTTCTATAATTTCCTTTTGCACATAATAATTTCTTCTATCCCCTCATTTTAAGTCTGTATGTGTCCTTAGATCTGAAGCGGGTCTCCTGTAGACAGAGTATATATGTGTCTTGCTTTTGAATCCTATCAGCTAGTTTTTTTTTCTTTTAATTGGAGTGGTTAATCTGTTTATATTCAATGTATCATACTTATGGATAAGTATGTGCTTATTGTCATTTACTTAAAATTTTTATTAGGGATTATTAGTTTGGGATCTTCTTCTTTCCTCTTTTTATTGTCTTCTCTTGCGATTTGCTGACCATGTTTAGTGTTATGTTTGGCTCATTTTTTCTTTTTTATGGGTGTGACCATTATAGTTATTTGATTTGTGGTTCCCCTTATTTTTTGATATATTCATCTATATGTGTGCAGAATTGTTTCTGCTTGCTGGTCTCTTAATTTCAAATGCATTTTCAATGTTCTGCATGTGTCCTCTCCTCTTCTCACACTTGCTAGTTTAGATATCGTATTTGTCAATGGGTGATTTCCTACTTTTAAATTATTTTTGCCTTTACCAGTGAGCTTTTTCATTTTTAATATTCTTGTTTCTAATCGTGGCTTTTCTTTTTCTGCTTACAGAGGTTTCTATAGTAATTGATGTAGAGCTGGTTTGGAAGTGCTGAATTCTCTTAGCTTTTGCTTGTCTGTGAAGCTTTTGATCTGTCCATCAAATCTGAATGAGAGCTTTGCTGGGTAGAGTATTCTTGGTTCTAGTTTCCTCCTCTTAGCTCAAATATATTTTGCCACTCCCTCTGGCTTGTAGAGTTTCTTCTGAAAGATCAGCTGTTACCCTTGTGGAGATTACCTTACCTGTGATTTGTTTCTTCTCCCTTGTGGCTCTTAATATTTTTTCTTTGAACTTAATTTTTGTCAGTTTGATTAGTATGTATATTGCTGTATTTCTTCTGGGGTTTATTTTGTATGGAATTCTCTGTGCTTCTTCCACTTGAGTGAATGTTTCCTTTCCCATATTGGGAAATTTTTGGTTATAATCTCTTCAAATATTTTCTCTTACCCTTTTTCTCTCTCTTCCCATTCTGGAACCCCTATGATGCAAATATTGGTATATTTAATATTGTCCCAGGTGTCTCTTAGACTCTCCTCAGTTTTTTTCATTCTTTTTTTCTTTATTCTTTTCTGTTGCAGTGATTTCCACCACCCTGTTTTCCACCTCACTTATTTGTTCTTCCACCTCTGTTAATCTGCTATTCGTTCCTTCTAGACTATTTTTCATTTCAGCTATTGCGCTATTCATTTTGCTCTTCAAATCTTCTAGCTCTTTGTTAAACATTTCCTTTAAGTTCTCAATCTTTGTCTCCATTCTTTTTCCAAGATCACTCTGAATTCTTTTTCAGGTAAATTTCCTATCTCATCATTTGGTAGTTTTTGTGTTTTCATCTTGTTCCTTTGTCTGAAAGCTGCTTCTTTGTTATCTCATAGTGTCTACCTTTCTGTTTATCATCCCTTTGACAGCTGGTATGTAGATATTGATGTTGAAGCAGGTGCCCAGTCCTGGAGTTCTCAGGGGTGGTAGAGGTTCATGTGTATCCAGAGCATGTGTTGGGAATAATGGTATCACACTTTTGTAGCTTCCTGGCTGCTAGGGATAGGGATATAGTGTGTGAGTCAGGTGGCAGTATTTCACTGTTCACAGGATTGCTTTTGTAGCTCACTGGCATAGCAGTATCTCTTACAGGCCCTCCTGATAGCAGGTAGCTTTGAGGGCTATTTTTATGTAGCTTGCAATATCAGCAGTTTATCCTGCTAACTCTCTCTTTGCCAGGTAGGCTTAGAGGTGGCTCTCTGTAGCTATAGGAGCAGGTGCCACTGTTCTGCTGGCACTCCCCTTACTTGGCAACTCTAGGGATCTCTCTCTAAAGCCTCAGGGGTGGGGGGCTTTTCCATAATTGTTACTCACAGGCTCTCTCTGTAGCTGCAGTATGTGTTTCTGGTGTTCCCTCTCCCTGCCTTGCTGCTGGTAGGAGTGCTCTCTGTAGCCCTGAAGGTCAGAATGTGGGTTAATGGGTCTCCCCTGGCTCCCTTGGTATGGAACAAGTGCCACTCACATGAGCCTTCAAAGGGCCACTGGCTGGGGCCCTGTAGCTTTTGCTTTTCTCTGGTTGGGCAGCCCACAGCTCCATCAAGGAGCGGACACCAGTGGCCCTCTGGCAGGAATGGGTACTGCCATCAGCAGCTCTTTGGGCATTGATCAAGCACAGCTGGCATGAGCCTCTGTAGATTCTCTGGGTGGAGCCAAGGTGCCTGTGTTTTCCCTGATTGACAGGGAGCAGGCACCAGTGGCCCTCTTGTGGGAGTGGATGCTACCACTGGCAGCTCTTCTGGCACTACCCCACTGGTGGGAGCCTTTGCAGATTCTCTGGGTGGAGCTGAGATGCCTGTGTTTTCCCTGCTCAAGCAGGTCACTGCTTCTGCAAGGAGTGAGCGCTGCCACCAGCAACTTTTTTGGTGCTGCCCTGCTGGCCTGGCTGGAGTCCCTGCAGATTCTCTGGATGAAGCTCAGGCCCTGGTGTTTTCCCTGATCTCTCAGGGGATGGGCTCCACCACCGGCAGCTCTTCTGGCACTAGTGCAGGGCTCCCACGGGCAGGAACCAGGAATGTGTGTTATTCCCCCAGGTGGTTACTCCACCTGCTCCAAGAAATCTTTTGACCTACAGATGGGGCTGCTTGCCAGCCATTACTAAGCAGTGGCTACAGCCAAGTAGTTCCCCGAGCTGAGGCAAGCAGTGTTCTGCAGCTTGAGAAAGTGGGTGTAGGCTGTAGTTGTGGATCTTGCCCCTTCCTTCCAGCACCCCCAAACAATGGCATCTAGTCTCTAAGCCTGACTGGGTTGTCTCCACTTAGATACTCTCCATTGAGTCTCCCTATACGCTAGTCCCTCCAGGCTGTTTCTGCATGGCCAACCCTGGTTTTTTTCCCCATGTAGCTTGCCCCAGCTCCCTCTTTGGGTCTGATCTCTGGCCAACACCTGCTGATACCCACCTATGGTTGCCTGTTTCCCTGCAGCACTGACTGCGTATTGTCTTGTTTTTAACTGCTTCACACCATTTGTCTAGAATTCTTCCTCTGTTTGTCAGTGATCTTGTCCCTGGTGAGGGGACTTCCCAGGTGCAGGAACTAGTCCTCTTCTCAGCTCCCTTCTGGGAGAGCAGGTCCCCTCTCATTTCAGTTTGCTTCTTTTTCTCTTGTTCTTTTTCTTTCTTATATCCTATCTGGTTTTATAATCTTTTCTTCTTCTATCATAATCTGGAGGTCTTTTTTCAGTTTTTCACATTTTCTGTGTGAACAGTTACACATGTAGTTGTATTTTCAGTGTATTTGTGGGAGTAGGTGAGCCTTACATCCTGCCACTCCGCCATCTTAGACTTTCTCCTCTCACAGAAATTTAACCTCACTTCCATCAGTATTTAAATATATTCAAGTCTCTTCCACTTATAAAAAATAAATTTCTTGATTTCATGTTCTCCAGTTACTGTCCCATGTCTCTCTTCCCAGTTTTCTCAAAGGGATTGATTATTCCCATCAACTCCATTTCTTTACATTCCACCCCTTCCTTTACACACTCTTACTAGTTTCTTGTCTCATAGTTGTGCCAGATCAGCTCTTCTAAAGACATCAATGGTATTCATTTAGAATTTTTTTTTTCTTTTCTAGGGCTGTACCCATGGCATATGGAGCTTCCCAGGCTAGGGGTTGAATCAGAGCTGTAGCTGCTGGCCTATGCCAGAGCCACAGCAACGCCAGATCTGAGCCACGTCTGCGACCTACATCACAGCTCATGGCAATGCCGGATCCTTAACCCACTGAGCAAGGCCAGGGATTGAACCTGCAACCTCATGGTTCCTAGTCAGATTCTTTAACCACCGCACCATGATGGGAACTCCACATTCAGCTTTTTTAGCTCTTATCTTTCTTGTTCTCTGAGCCTCAGTTAACCTTGTTGACCTCAGTTCCTCTCTGAAATACCATCTCACTTTGACTTTGGGTACGTTTTTCTGTCTGGTTCATTTTCCTACATCTTGTCTCCCTGTGATCTCCCTTACATAGCCATTGAGTATTGTTTCCCAAGGCTTTGTCCCAGTCTTTCTCTCACTATATTCTCTAGACCTAGATGATACCACCAAGGCCACAACTTTCCTATGAGCCCAAATGTGCCACAGGATATCTGCACATGGTATTTCCTTTCCACAGCATGTTCCCTCAAGCCCTCCCCTAAGTTATTATGGAATTAGCTACTACTATCATCACCTTGAAGCTTAGGTACCACCTCAGGAAGCCTTGTACAATCTCCTTACTCTGGTGGTACCTCTGCAACACTTGTTGCAGTTATAATTTATGTCTATTTATATGGTTTGTTAAGTGACAGGCTCTCCCATTGGAGGTAAGCTCCATAATGGCAGAGACTATACCTATTTTTCTTCCTATAATTGTACCTCTAGCACTTTGTAAAATTCTGAGTACATAGTAGGCACTATATGCATAAGCATAGAATAAAATAACCGAGTGAATAAAAATTTCAATTAATGTATCTATGGAATATCAAGGTGAGGGTTTCCAACACATGGTTAAATGATTTGGGAGCTCAAGAGAGAGGTCTGGATTAGAAAGATTAATTTGGAATCTAATTGCCTGTGAGTGATAATGAAGACTTGGTTGGCTATAAGATTTCCCAGGGAATGTTTATGCAAAGAAGAGGGAAGAGAACAAAAGTCTTGGGAACATCCACATTAAATGAACTCAGAGAAAGGATGGTCCATCAAACGAAGCTGAGGCTGTATATGCCATCCATGCCATCCACACACCTGCAGACTTACCTTGGCATTCCTAATGTTAATATTCTGCCCTTGGGCTAACATATTTCACAACCACATATTTTGACATCTATAAGGGAAACAAATCTAATTTTAACATTTAGCTTATTAATTAATAATATAATTGTATTAATAATTGTGTATAGTGATTGATAAGATTGACTCTGTTCCTCACTGCAGTTATTACTGGTAAAAAAATATCTTAAAAAATTTTTTTTCTTTTGAGGGCCACACCCACAGAATATGGAAGTTCCCAGGCTGGGGGCCAAATTGGAGTTGCAGCTGCCAGCCTACACCTTAGCCACAGCAATACCAGATCTGAGTTGCATCTGTGACCTACACCACAGCTCATGGCAACACTGGATCTTAAACCCACTAAATGAGGCCAGGGATGGAACCCACATCCTCATGGATCCTAGTCGTGTTTGATACCACTGAGCCACAGTGGGAATTCCTTAAAAAAGGTTACTATACGTAGCAGCCATAGTTTCCCTGGTTTAAAATCTTTTTGAAATGTGGTTCTAAAAATGTGTCTAAATATAAATATATTTAATCTTTTTAGCCAGAAAATACTTTACTGATTATCTGCGAGAATGGCTATGTTCTTGAAGCTCCACTTCCAACTCAAAAGGAGGAAGAAGAGGATCATGATGTGGTTTCCTATGAAATCAAAGACATGTGCATAAAATGTTTCCATTTCTCAAGTGTCAAATCTAAGATTCTGGTATGGGGATATTCTTGAAGTATTTCTTTCTTCCTTTCTTTTCCTTCCTTCCATCCTTCTTGCCTTCCTCCCTTCTTTATCTCTCTTTCTTTGACCCTGCTCATGGCACGTGGAGGTTCCTGAGCCAGCTATCAAGTCGGGGCTAGGGATCAAACTTGAGCCACAGCAGCAACCCAAGCCACTGTAATAACAATGCCATATCCTTAACCAACTGCATCACAAAGAGATTCCTTTTATTCTTTCCTAGGCTATAAAATATCCTGTGTTAAGTGCTAGGGAAATACAAAGAATAAGAAGATACAGACCTTGGCTTTAAGGACCTTATCTGGTAGGAATCAGCTAGCTGTATTAGAAGGCAGTAATGAATAGGTATTAAAGTGCAGTGGAAAGAATTGTAGGGGTGTACAGAGAAAAGATTATATGATTCTGATGAAGGAGTGAGAAGAGGTCAAGAATGGCTTCATGGAGGTGTATTTAGTATTGAAAGAGGGGAAGGATTTTGAAAGGAAAAAAATGGGAGGGAAGGAAGGCAATAAACTCTGGAAGAACATCTTGAGGGAAGGCAGAGTTGCAAGAGTTTTTGGTGTTTTTAGGAAATGAAGAATGGACTGTGAAACAGAGGGATGCGATTTGTGGAGGGATGTGGCAGAAGTCTGTGACCACCTCATGGGGCTTCTTAAATACCAGCCAAGATGTTTTAATTTAATTCTTAGGCCACTGGAATCTATTGCAAGCGTTTGAGGAGAGGATCGATGTGATGAAATCATATAAATTCGGAAGTTAATTCTAAGGGGTAGAGGGAATAAAGAGGTAAAATGTGGGAAGTAGGGATGCTTTAGCAATAGCTTGTTGATAGAGGTTGAGGGCCTAAAAATAGAAACAACTTCCTTTGTGGACCATTACAGTCCACCTAACTGATGGACTGACAGTGATTGAGAGAAGTGTATTTCGCTTCTCTATTAGGGAAAAGAAAGGGCAAAATCATATCTGTAAAACTAGGATCAGTGGGGGGTAATACAGAAAGTCTTTCAAAATGATTTGAAAATTTTAGCAATAAAAATATACCCTCAAATTGATTTTTTAAAATTTTCAGTGACATTATTTATTACATTAGAGCTGTGGATTTTTCTAGGACTCTTATCTTCCTTATGCTTTCTTTAATAATATTGTGAATGAATGAATGAATTACAGTTGTTTTTATGTCTCAATATCTCCTTTGCAAAAGAGATTAATAGAAATTGAAAAGAGAAAGAAACGAAAGGAGTTGAAGGAAAAAGAAAAGGAAGAAAGGAGGAAGCTGGCCAAAGAGATGGGAGAAGATGGAGAAAAGGAATTCCAGAAGCAAGAAGAGGAGGAGGAAGAGGAAGAGGAACCATTACCTGAAATCTTTATTCCTTTAACACCCTGTCACATCCTCTGTGGATTTTACTCTGAGCCAGGGAAGTTCTGGGTTTCTTTGGTAAGTAATAATGTACTATATTTTATCTCAGCTGTAACCCAATATAGTTATAATTTTCCACCACATTCTTACTTCCTTACTTTACAGTAAGGCTTCATTTAGTAAGTGTTGTTGAAGGTGTGAATTTTGATGAATGAATTTGAGTTAGTTTTTATATAATCTTTTTCTTGCTGTTGTTGTTTTGATTTTTTTTTTTTTTGCTTTTTAGTTTCATGACATATGGAAGTTGCCAGGCTAGGGGTTGAATGGGAGCTGTAGCTGCCGGCCTACACCACAGCCACAGCAACTTGGGATCTGAGCTGTGTCTGTGACCTACATCACAGCTCATGGCAACACTGGATCCCCAACCCAGTGAGCGAGGCCAGGGATCAAACCTTCATCCTCATGGATAGTAGTCAGATCTGCTTCTGCTGCACCACAACAGGAAATCCCAGTTTTTATATCATCTTAATATCTCTTTTATATGTCCATTTGTTAAATCTGTTATCTGTGACAATCATATACACTTCAGGCGGTCAAAGGAGGAGAAGAATCAAAGGTAGAAGGACAGAGGGCTAAGGGGTTTTCCAGTTGAGTCTGTTGGTTTACGATTTTGAATATAACTGCAGCATAATGCAGTAGACTTTAGCTATGCTGTGTGGCCATATGGAAGTCTGAGAAGAGGACTGTTTTTAGATCATCACATTGCCACCTTGAACAAAATTGGCAGTTGGCTAATAAGGAAGATAGAAAAATAGATCCTGGGGAGATAAGAACCTGGGACTGTTACAATAATGTGACAACTACATCCCCTAATTATGTATTTTCCACTCTTATGAAATATTTTATTGATCTATTGCAAAGTGAGACTTCCCTCATGATAAATTTGTCACAAATTTCAATTCAATTTATCAAAAAAGTAATAATTTACATAAAAGCATATATGAAAGGTAATCACTAGTTCATTGCTTGTCTCAGATATTTGGCCAAGACAGGGGACTGCCTAGCTAAGAAGTGTTGCTAGAAGGAGTGATTGAGAGTTAACTCTTCAACTTTTCTTAGAAATATATCTTTGATAAAAAAAAATAAAAAAATATATCTTGGATTATAACTTCTAAGGAGGCAATCAACAAGAAAGAAAGTAGCAATGGAGGCACCTCAGAATGATTTACAGTGTTCTATCAGTTTTCTACTGTATAGCAAAGTGACCCAGTCATATACATATATATATATATACATATATATATACACACATATATATGTATATATTCTCTTTTTCATATTATCCTCCATCATATTCCATCACAAGTGACTAGATATAGTTCCCTGTGCTATACAGCAGTATCTCATTGCTTATCTACTCCAAATGCAATAGTTTGCATCTATCAACCCCAAGCTCCCAGTCCATCCCACTCCCCCCTGCTGCTCCTTGGCAACCACAAGTCTGTTCTCCAAGTCCATTCTTTTCTATTCTGTGGAAAGTTTCATTTGTAATGTATATTAGATTCCACATAGAAGTGATATATGATATTTGTCTTTCTCTTTCTGACTTACTTCGCTTAGTATGAGAGTCTCTAATTCCATCCATGTTGCTGAAAATGGCATTGTTTTGTTCTTTTTATGGCTGAGTAGTATTCCATTGTGTATATGTACCATATCTTCTTTATCCATTCATCTGTCAATGGACATTTAGGTTGTTTCCGTGTCTTGGCTATTGTAAGTAGTGCTGCAATGAACATGAGAGTGCATGTGTGTTTTTCAAGGAAAGTTTTGTCCAGATATATGTGGAATTTCTGGGTCATATGGTAGTTTTATATTTAATTTTATATTTAATTAAAACCTCCATACTGTTCTCCATAGCGGTTGTACCAATTTACATTCCCACCAACAGTGTAGCAAGGTTCCCTTTTCTCCACACCCTGTCCAGCATTTGTTATTTGTGGTCTTGTTAATGATGACCATTCTCACAGGTATGAGGTAGCACCTCATAGTAGTTTTGGTTTGCATTTCTCTAATAATCAGGATGTTGAACATTTTTTCATGTCCTTGTTGGCCATCAGTATATCTTCTTTGGAGAACAGTCTATTCAGGTCTTTTGCCCATTTTTCCATTGGGTTGTTGGCTTTTTGGCTGTTGAGTTGTATAAGTTGTTTGTATGAGTTGTATAAGTTGTTTGTATATTTTAGAGATTAAACCCTTGTCAGTTGCATCAATTGAAATGATTTTCTCCCATTATGTAGGTTGACATTTTGTTTTTTATGGTTTCCTTTGCTGTGCAAAAGCTTGTCAGTTTGTTTAGGTCCCATGGGTTTATTTTTGCTTTTATTTCTGTTGCTTTGGGAGACGGACCTGAGAAAACATTTGTAAGGTTGATGTCAGAGAATGTTTTGCCTATGTTTGATGGTGTCTTGTCTTACGTTTAAGTCTTTAAAGCCATTTTGAGCTTATTTTTGTGCCTGGTGTGAGGGTGTGTTCCAGTTTCACTGATTTACATGGGGCTGCCCAGGTTTCCCAGCACCATTTGCTGAAGAGACTGTCTTTTTCCCATTTTATATCCTTGCCTCCTTTGTTGAAGATTAATTGACCATAGGTGTCTGGGTTTATTTCTGGGTTCTCTATTCTGTCCCATTGGTCTGTCTGTCCGTTTTGGTACGAGAATCACACTGTCTTGATGACTGTGGCTTTGTGATATTGCCTGAAGTCTGGGAGAGTTATGCCTCCTGCTTGGTTTTTGTTCCTCAGGATTGCTTTGGCAATTCTGGGTCTTCTGTGGTTCCATATAAATTTTTGGATGGTTTGTTCTAGTTCTGTGAAAAATGTCATGGGCAATTTGATAAGGATTGCACTGAATCTGTAGATTGCTTTGGGTAGTATGGCCATTTTTGCAGTATTAGTTTTCCCAACCCAGGAGCATAGAGTATCTTTCCATTTCTTTACATCTTCTTTACTTTCCTTGATTAATGTGTTATGGTTCTGAGCATGTAAGTCTTTCACCTCCTTGGTCAGGTGTATTCCCAGGTATTTGATTTTTGGGGTGCAATTTTAAAAGGTATTGTGTTTTTGTATTCCTTTTCTAATATTTCACTGTTGGTATACAGGAATGCGACTAATTTCTGAGTGTTAGTCTTATATCCTGCTATTTTGCTGAATTTGTTGATCAGTCCGAGTAGTTTTTGGGTTGTGTCCTTAGGGCTTTCTGTATGTAGTATCATCTGTATGTAGTATCACGTCATCTGCATACAGTGACAATGTCACCTCTTCTCTTCCAGTGAGGATACATTGTATTTCTTTTGTTCGTCAGACTGCTGTGGCTAGGACTTCCAATACCATGTTGAGTAACAGTGGTGAGAGTGGGCATCCTTGTCTTGTTCTAGATTTTAGTGGAAAGGCTTTCGGCTTTTCTCTATTGAGTATCATATTGGCTGTAGGTTTGTCATAAATGGCTTTTATTATATGAAGTTATGTTCCCTCTATACCTACTTCGGTAAGAGTTTTTATCATGAATGGATGTTGGACTTTGTCAAATGCTTTTTCTGCATCTATTGAGATGATCGTGTGGTTTTTGACTTTTCTTTTGTTAATGTGGTGTATGATGTTGATTGATTTTCATATGTTGAACCATGCTTGTGAACCTGGGATGAATCCCACCTGGTTGTGGTGTATGATCTTTTTTATATGTTGTTGGATTCAGTTGGCTAAGATTTTGTTGAGAATTTTTGCGACTATATTCATCAGATATATTGGCCTATAGTTTTCTTTTTTGATGGTATCTTTGTCTGATTTTGGTATTAGGGTGATGGTGACATCATAGAATGTCTTTGGGAGTGTTCCTTCTTCAACCTTTTGGAAAAGTTTAAGGAGGATGCATATAATTTCCTCTTTGTATATTTGGTAGAATTCAACATGTGAAGCCATCTGGTCCTGGACTTTTGTTTGTAGGGAGTATTTTTATTATATATTCAATTTCATTTCTAGTGATTGGTCTGTTCAGTACTTGATTTCTTCTTTGGCATGCTGTAAGTGTCTAGAAAGTTGTCCATTTCTTCTAGGTTGTCAAATTTGTTGGTATACAATTGTTCATGGTATTCTCTTATGGTTTTTGGTATTTCTGCAGTATCCATTGTGGGTTCTTCTTTTTCATTTCTTATTTTGTTTATTTGGGTTTTTTCTCTCCTCTTCTGGCCAGAGGTTTGTCAATTTTATTTGTCTTTTTAGAGAACCAGCTCAAGGTTATATTGTTTTTTCTATTGTTTTTTTGAGGATTCCATTTCTTTGTGCCTTTCTGCTTTGTCTTCTTTGCTTTATGAGACAATTACTGATGGCTACTATTGTGTGTGGTTCAAGGGGTAAATGGGTAAATAACACATGTTCCTGCCCTCTGGAAGCTTCCTCATATCAAGAGGAACGGAGGCAGGAGTTCCCTGGTTGTTCAGCAGGTTAAGGACCTGGTGTTGTCACTGCGGCAGCTCAGTTGCTGCTGTGGTGTGGTTTCAGTCCCTGGCCTGGGAACTTCCACATGCTGCAGGTGTGACAAAAAAAAAAAAAGAAAAAAAATGGGAGAGAGGCACAGAAACAATTGTAATGTAATAGAGTTGAAATGCATGTACAAAAATTAATTATGTAACAAACATACTTAGTGCCTATCCTTAGGATGGCCAGATAAATATTTCATGGGATATACTTATACTTAAAACTGTATTTGTTATCTGAAATTCAAACTTAACTGTACGTCCTGCATTTAAAAACTTTTTTTAAAAAAATTGAGATATAATTCACATGTAGGAATTCCCACTGTGGTGCAGTGGAAATGAATCCAATGAGTATCCATGAGGATGTGGGTTTGATGCCTGACCTTGTTCAGTAGGTTGGGGATCCAGCATTGGTGTGAGCTGTGATTAGGCTGACAGCTGTAACTTCAATTTGACTCCTAGCCTGGGAACTTCCATATGCCACGGGTGCCACTCTAAAAGGCATAAAATAAAGAAATAAATAAAAATAAAATCCTAAAAAATTGACTTGCAGCTCTATATAAGTTGTATAGCATAATGATTTGACTTGCCTATATTATAATTACCATATTAAGTTTAGATTATTCTGTACTTTTATTTGCTAAATATGGAAACCTGCTTATTCTATATGAGGCAGCATTCTAAGTGACCACCCTAAAAATAAGGCTCTTAAAATTTGCATTTTACATAAGAAGAAACCAAGACATGGAGAGGCTAATTAAGTTATCCAAGGTCACGTAATTGAGAGGTGGAACAAAGACTGGGCTGGGGCAGTTTGGGTCTAGAGGCCATGTTCTTAACCATTAAATGACATCAGGTTGTGATGCTAGCCCTGCTTGACTCAACTATTTGTGAACTCTGTGCCTGCACCCAAGAAGATGCTGTAGAAAAACCAGTCTCATTTTGAAGCCATGACTACGGTTCTCAAATCAGTACTCACACGGCAGGCTGGCTCTACTGCCCAGTGTGTTCACTCTCCCACTTTCCAAATTATCACTTTAATTCTTCTCCCACGTCAATCATTTTGTACCTTCCCTCAGTTTCTAATTATAACTTAATCCCACAGTTCACTGAGAAAATAAAATCAAAACAGTTGTAGGGAATTTCCTTATCTTGTCTCAGTCAGATCTAATGTCCTGTGGGAATCCATACAAGTTTGTTTGCTATTAGTACAATTGGTGAATGGGCCCCTGCAACTTTCCAAGAGAGCTGTCCCAAATGGCCTCTTAATCCCATCCCCTCTCACTTTCTCAAAGATTTTACATCTGAAATTAACTAGCTGGTCTCCTGTACCATCAGCCTCTCTTTTTACTCAGTTCTTATCATCAGCACATACATGCTCCTAGTATTTATCAACTTAAAATTTTTTTTCTTGAACATCTCTTTCCTTCTCATTCACTGCTCCTTTACAGGAAAACTTCTTCAAAGAGTTGTCTGCAGTCATTGGCTTCATTTCTTCACTTCCTGTTTGGTCTGTAGCCCATTCCAGTTGGGTTTCTATCTCCACCATTTCACATCATCAAAGATTTCCATGCTTTTGCCAAGCTCAGTGGTTACTCCTCTGGCCATTTGATCTTTCAGAAACGTTTCATAGAGTTGACCCTCCATCCTGTTTAAAACTTTTTCTTTTCCTGGCTTCTAAGACACCACAGTCTGCTGGCCACCCTATCAGCCTCTTTTGCTGCCTTCTTAATTTGTTGAACAAACTCTGAAATGGGAAGTACTCTAGGATGTGATTTTGGGTGCCCTCTTTCTTGCTAGATAATTTCATCTAGTCACATGGCTTTAAATATCAATTATATGCCAAATCTAATTCTAAACTTCAAATTTTTATGTAAGATCGTGACCTCTCCTCTCATATTCAGACTTGTATGCCCAACTTGACATCTCTACTTGGTACCTCAAAATGAACAAGTCCAAAATATAACTTTTCTTTTTCTTTCTTTCTTTTTTTGGGGGGAGGGGGGTCTTTTGTCTTTATAGGGCCTCACACACAGCATATGGATGTTCCCAGGCTAGGGGTCTAATCGGAGCTGTTGCTGCCAGCCTACACCACAGCCACAGCAATGCTGGATCCTCAACCCACTGAGTGAGGTCAGGGATTGAACCTGCAACCTCATGGTTCCTAGTCAGATTCGTTTCTGCTGTGCCACGATGGGAACTCCCAAAATATAACTTTTCAACCACTCTTACCCCATGCAACCTGTTCCATCTCCATCTCAGTAAATGGAACAGCCATCCATCCAGTTACTAAGCCAAGACTTTGTAAGAGTTATTAATGATTCTTCCCTTTCCTTTACCTTTGATATTCTTATTTCAAAGTATGTCTCTTGTAAGTAGCACATGGCTAGGCTTTTTAAAACTTTTTAATCCTATAGTATAATCTTTATTTTAATAGAATTCTATGTAGCATTTACATTTAATGTAATTACTAATATATTTTAGATTCACCATCTTATTATTTCTAATTATCATACCAATTCTATTTTCTCTTTTTCATCTTCTATCAGGTGATTAGGTAGATTTTCCTCCTCTGTTAGGTTATTAGTTACATTTTTTTTTACACTGCCTACAGAGAAAAAAGATCATTGAGTATGTTAATGCTATATATCCTCCCCCACAGCTCATATATACAGTTTTTTTTTTTTGGACTTATAGTGCCTATTTTTCCTTTTTAAAAAATTTTATTTCTGCTATATATTTTCTTTCCAAATCTTTTTCTTTTTATCATCTTTTGTCTTCCGTTCTATCATCTACACATTTTTATTTATTTATTTATTGTAAACTGGTTCATCTTTTTTCTCTTGTTGCTTTTAATATTTTGTGTTAAAAGGTGTAATTTCTTCATATATCTTATTGTGGTTCATTGCATTTCTTGTACTTCAACACATTTGTATTCAGTTTTAGAAAATCCTTCAGGAGTTATTGACCACAATATCGCTTCTGGCCCATCTTTTTAGTCTCTGCTTGTGGGATTCCAGTTTTGTGTACAGTAATAATATCACTGTGTCCCATATAGATCTTGCACTTCTGTTTTAAAAAGTTTTACATCTTTATTTTCTCCTATCTCCTGCCTTAGTCTTTTTTTTTTTTTTTTCTGATTCTGTTCTAGCTTTAGCTGTGTCTGGTTGCTTTTAAACTAATCTATTGAATTTCTAATTTCTGTCATTTTATTTCTCCTTTATTTTTCCGTTCTAGAATTTTCATTTTTTCCATTATCCCCTTTTTTATACATCCTCTTTGACTTCTAAAATTTTCTATATTCCCCTCAAAGACCTTAAAAATATTAAGCATAGTTATTTCAAGGTCCATTATGAAAACACCTCTATCACTATTTCTTGTAATTTTGTTTCTTTCATCTGTTTTTTAAATTTTAAGTCAACACTTGTTTTTATTAGTATATCTAGTTGTTTTTCTTTTCAATTAAATGCTAAACCTTGTCTGTGAAAAAAATTTAGTATTAGCTTGAGTCTCTGTATATTGCTATTGTCTCCTGGAGATTTATTTTTGGTTCTGGAAAGCAGCTAGAAATCCTAGATCAGTTTCAGCCAATCAGTGATTGCGATTACTTGAAATTAGGCTTTACTTCCTATGAGGTCCAGTCTGTTTCTAGTTTACCTGTGCATGTGGGGTGTAGTGCTCCAAGGTTGCAGTGGCAGCTGTGTTTACCTTGGCTCCTTCTTGGAGCACCCTGGGAATTCTTTGCCCTTCCCAAAGCCCATGAGACCAAAGAGCGCTCTATTCAGCTTTTTAACCTCTCAGCTGCCACTTTCAGAACTGGTAGTTGTCTCAGGTAGAAACACTATGTCCTAGAATGAAAATCAGTGTAACTATAATCTACAAAACTCTATTGTTAAATACTGCTTATGCAGAATAATAGTTTAATTCCATTTGAAATAAAATGGAATTCAGTATGTAGATAGAAGCAATTGGGGTTAATAGATGCAGACTGTTGCCTTCTTTATTGTATTTTAAGTGGTAACAAATCATTTTAAGGTGTGTTATTTTTATAATTGCATAGTTGCATTTGAATGAATAATGGAGATGCTCTATGAATCTGTTATCATAGAAACCATATAAAATAGATATTTTAAGGTACTATTTTATGTGTTAAAATTTGAAATAATCATTGGAGTTTACATTGTGGCTCAGTGCTAATGAACCCGACCAGTATCCATGAGGATGCATGTTAGATCCCTGGTCTCACTCAGTGGGTTAAGTATCCAGCATTGCCATGAGCTGTGGTATAGGATTCAGATGCAGCTCTGATCTGGTGTTGCTGTGACTGTGGCATAGCCTGGCAGCTTCAGCTCTGATTCAACCCCTAGCCTAGGAATTTCCATATGCCATACCTGCAGCCTTAAAAAGCAAAAATAAAATAAAATAAAATAAAATTTGAAATAATGAGAAACTCCTCATATGGTCATATGTGTCCTCTATTCAAGTATTACCCTCTATGTTATTTATTTATTTTCCAGGGTGGCTATGATTCTGGTTTTCTATATCACTGTGAGTTCCCTCCGTATGACAAAAACAGTGATATCACAGAAAAGAAAGATGAGCCTTTTGATTTCCGTCTTCTGGAAGATACAGAGGATAATCCCATTACAACTATCACTTTCAGGTGACCAAAATTTCAGAATGCTTTAAAAAACAATGTCCCCAATTGTCTGCTTTTGTCCATGAATATTGTCAATTTTGAAGAGCTGTCCAAATTGGGGGAGGGGTACTCAAACAGTGTTTAGTTAAATACATCATATGAATAAAGTAGAAGCCAAGCTAATCTTGAAACTGTTTCAATCCTTTCTATTAAATCTTTTGTCAGAATTTATCACACAATTGAATTGTATGGATTTTCTTTTTGTTACTTGGAGGGATGCTACTGAATGGTCAGATATCGAAGGTTTGGGATTCCAATGATTCTGGAGAAATCACAAATCAAATCATTAATCCTTTAATAATTTAGAATTAAGCATATTTGAAGACCAAATAAAATAGCTCTAAATTTCAAATCGGCTTTTTCTCCTTCTATCCTTTTGTTTGCTAGACCTACCATAATTTGTTAGTGCTTCAGCATGTGAAATTTTGTGGGGACACAATTTAGTCCATAACACCTTTGTTATTAAAAATTTAGTCATTTGTCAATTAAAGTTAAATATTTTCAGATTAATATGAGGAACAATTTACTTTCTTTTTGTTTTGTAGCATTAACAAAAATATGATGTTTTGTGGAATGCAAAATGGAGCAATTCGAGTCTATGTTCTAAATCAGAATGATCCTTCATTGGCCAGTATGGAGGACTACTGGCACTTCAACATGCATGACAATAATTATGGCTGTATTAAAGCAATCTCCACTAGCTTTGATGACCGTTTCTTGGTGTCTGCTGGAGCAGATAGTAATATCTTTGTTTTCAGCATTTTTTCTGAATTTGAGTTAAAGAAAGACATGAAAGCCAAAGTGCCATCTCCCAGGGTATGTAACTGACAAATAACAACAACATTAATACAGTGATGTTAAAATTCTCATATTCCTTAAAAATGGAACTACTTAGACACAAATACCTTATAGTCAAATGTTCCTACCAATATTACAGTTTTGCCATTCAGATACCTCTGTTATCAAATATTAAATATGTTGAACTCATCTTATTACTAAAGGTATTGAAATCCCTCAATTGAAAAGACTGTCAATTTTTTTTCTCAATCACTTTCTCAAAGTTTTTTGTTTTTAAATTTTCAGTTGTTTTTGCATAATATTTTTTCAGATATATAGTTTGCTTTTTATTCATCTGCTTATTAAAGAGGCATATGCAGAATATGTACCATAATTTGGTGCCTTTGAAGGGGATTGTAAAAATATTATTGTCTTTAGTATTAGAATATGAAAATGTCATCAAAGATTCAGTTAAGTTATTCCATTCTTAGGCAGAATACATACTTAGCTTTGTAGTAAAGACTGAGTGTTTGTATCCCCAAATTATATCCCTTTGCCCTATGACAGGACCTGAATTTTCTATTACCAAAATGGTTCCTTTGGATAAAACCACTAATAACTATTAGAATTGCTCCCAAAGAATAAAATTATATTGGAAAGACCAAAGGTAAAAATGCTGTGAACACACTGGCTTCCTATTTAACAGATATCCCACTTCAAAAGAACAGGCAAAGACTATAGGGAAGATTTGAGCAGGTATTTTCATTTCTATAAATAGCAGCAAAATTTGGAGAATGAATTATTGTCGAAAGAAGTCCAGCTCAGAAGGAGGAATTAGAGAAGGGAAAGTGTATGAACAAGAAGAATATCTTTCTACTTAGTGCCAACTCTCTATATGGAAACCCGTATCAGATAGAAAAAATCCATTCCACTCTATATGGAAACCCATATTGGATAGAAAAAATCCATTCCACATTTGTATAATGGTCTTCTTTCATTTACAACTAAAATCAATATTTCTTAAGTCACTGAAGCAGACTCTGCTTTTTACGCAAAGTCAGACAGAATTAAATAAACCAAATAAACTAAGCTCTGAATGGGTCTGAGGTTCTTACCATATTTTAGAATCACTGGGAAACCCTTAAAGCAATAAAATCAGAATCTCTGAAGGTGAGGCCTAGATACTTAAGATATAATGGGGTTGCATGTTGATAAGCCCATCATAAGTTGAAAATAAGTTGAAAATGCATTTAACACACCTACCCTGCCAAACATCACAGCTGAACCTAGCCCACCTTAAATGTGCTCAGAACACTTAAAATAGCCTAAAGTTAGCAGAACCATCTACCAAAAAGCCTACTTTATGATAAAGTCTTAATTGTCTCATATAATTGTTGGATACTAAACTGAAAGTGAAAAGCAGAATGGTTGTAAGGGTACCAGTTGTTTACCCTCATGGTAGTGTGGCTGCCTAGGAGATGGGGCTGCAACAGCTGCCCACATCCCCAGCCAGGAAAAGGTCAACGTTCAAAACTTGAAGTATGGTTTCTCTGAAGTGCATATTGCTTTTGCACCATCATAAAGTCAAAAAGTGGTTGAGTTGGCCATCCTAAGTCAGGGACTATCTGTATTTTATAAAATCTCTCACACACACCCCAGCCCCCCATGATTCTGGAGTATAGCCAGGATTGAGAACAATTGTGGGGTATTTTGGAACTGTCTGGAAGCATCTTTAACTCAAATTTATTATAAACATCTGAGATCAAGAGATAGCTAGCTGATATCAGTATCAAATCCTGGAAATAGCAACTGATATTAGAGAACCAAGGGGCTTAGCTCTGAGCAATAAAAGAATAAGAAGTGAAATTCAGTCAAGTTCTGTCCTACATGATTAACAGTAGCTAAAATGTATTAGCCAGCACTGTCTCTTACATTGGTCATGTTTTATGACTTCATTTTATGAAAGTCATAAACCTTATCTCACATAAATATTGATTTACATTTTTATGTGAATAAAGAATAGCACTGTAATGAAACAACTTGATCAAAAGAGACTCTTTATTTCTTTACTTCATATGAACAGACCTATCTGCTATGAATAGAAAATAAGTTCAGTTTTACTTAAGAACTAGTTAGCTTGCAAACTAGGACTTTTTGTTTCATTCACTGGGCTATAATTCCTCTTCTACAATAGCCTAAGACACTTTTCAGCACAACCTCTGACTAAACAAAACGCTTTTAAGTGACTTACTTCATAATATTCCTTACTTTGATTTCCTTTCTAAAGGTTGATTTGTATTTCTGATCTCATCTTTTTCTCAAGGAAAGGGATTATACTATTCTGTGTATTTCCCACTGAATGTCTTTGATAAAGTCAAATGAAACACTTAAAATTTAAAAAATGTACATATTTAAAGTTTTTCCTAGTATACACATGAGGTATTTTGGGGGAAATCAAAGCATGTTTGAAAGAGTTGGTTTTTTTTAAGTATTTTAAAATAAATGACCTAGAAGATTTTTGTGTGTATTTTTTGTTACTAACATATAGATATTAGCAATTCACATTTTGGAAGAGAATATAGTGATATTAATATTTTTCATACATGTGATTGAGCTTCAAGTCTTTTTCTACCTACCCCTTTAAGTAAAGTAGAAACAAGTAAGTTTTTTCCCTAGTTTATTTTTTGTGAAAATACCTTTTAGGCTTACATTTGCTAGAAATGAGTAGGGAAAACCCTTCAAATGACTACTTATTTGATATTTTAAGGCAAATATGCAATTTAAAAAGGATGACTGTTTAACTCTCTTTCCTATAGTTTGGAATAGAAACGGAGCCAGTTCCAGAAGATATTGAAGATCCTAAAGCTTACAGGTATGGGAAATTTTGATAAATACCTACTAAGCCTAGGCTTTTGCAAAACAGACCAACATTTTACCAAATTTGACCAAGCTAAACAAATTTCCAATTTATTGAGTACTTTCTCTTTGTTGTTTCTGTATCTTTAACCTGTTATCCTTTTAAATTTCTGTTTTCAGTATTGAGAATGCCAGAAGAAAAAGAGAACATGACAAGTTAGTGAAGGAAGTGGAAGAAATCAAGGCTGGGAAGAGAGAACGAATCAAAGCTTTGAGAAATGAATTACAGAAACTATTACAGATGAATGAAGCATTACCAAAACATATGCAGTTTAAACGGACAGTAAGCCTAAAATAAATTCAATTTTAATTTTAACATATGCTATTTCTGAATCAACACTGCTATTTTGCCAACATTTAGGAACACTTAAAATCATCTTGAGATTTCCCTTTATCTGGCCGCTCAATGTGTTGGCAGCAACTAAACTACTGTGGAACTTATCACACAACTTGATTTGAATGTAGATGAGTCTCTTTATACAAAGTTTACTTCTGGATTTAGCTACTTCCCATTTATTGGGTTAAGTTTGAATCTAGTTATCAGTCCTTATCATACCTAGCTAAGATATCTATTAGGTAGGTACATACTGTATAACTTGATTCTCTGTGGTTCCTTTTCTATAATTCATCAGCTCTATTGAAAAGATGGTACCCACTTCATCAAAGTTTCTAAAAGATGACTCAGCAGAGTTGGAGCTATGGGGCCAATCACCAAATTGTGTAAGCTAATTTTGTATTAAACTTTTTTCTTTTGTGACTTGCTGCACAGCCCCATCTACCTGCTAGTAATGATCCCCTCCCCCATTTTTAACTTTATCTTACATGGAATTACTACCAAGAACTTAATCAAATAAAAGCTCAGAATTTATTATCCTGACTATGCCCATGGTTTACCCAGTCCTATAATTCTAGAAGCACTTAGCCAATTTCATGTATATATTAACAAACTTTGGTGAGATCATAATGATTAACTCCTTATGTCAGATAAAAGTCCAACTTGTAATAGTTAAAAGATGTTTGTTATTTTACCATGAAAAGGGTTGACACTTGCAGAATATGGGAGACATAAATCAAAATAAAGAACACCTGAGGTAAGTTCTATGCCTAAGCATTTTACACATCATTACTTAAAACACCAACACATCTGGAGAGAATAATTGCTTACAATTTAATGTGAATAAAGGCACTGTTATTTTTCCAAGAGTGAAGGAAAGATGTGTGAGGACCCTAAGTCTCCTCATGGGGGAAACAGATCCTTTGGTGAAGGACATTCGGCAAGAACCTTGTTATATCATGAGGACACCAAAGACATCACTGTCTTTCCTTAGCTCGCACATGAGCTAAGTTTCCAGCTAAAACTGGCCATTGTGGGTATATTGTTTATTTAGTTGTTAATACGAATGAAATAATATATAGGACCAAATAAGAATATAAACTTTGGGGTGACCAAAATAATCAGAACAGGTGTTGATATAGAATTAGGTCTCCTCCTGTGGGGTCAAAAAAGGTTGTATTTAGGTTTTGGTCTGTTAGTAGTGTGGTAATCTTGGCTGCTAATGATAACAATAACAATAGAGCTGTCAGGACAGATCAAACAAACAGTGGTGTTTGGTGTTGGGATGAAGTAGGTGGTTTTATATTAATAATTGTAATAAACTAGAATTAGGAAACACCTAGAATTGAGGGAACGCCTGCTAAATGAAAGAATGATGAGGTCAACTGAAGTTTCTGCATGAGCTCAGTTTTTAACTAAACCTGAGTATATTTCCTAGGTGGGGTCATGTGGGAGGGGATGTCCAACTAATGGTCAGCTCCTTCCCTGTGCCCAGCTGGTTATGTAATAGTAGTTGCTTTGGGGTGGGAAGAGTTGCTTTTTTTTCTTTTCTTTTTAACTTTATACAACCTTCAAATATTCTGTTAGCATTCATCATTTTGTTTTTTTCCTACTGTTACTTTTCTTTCCACATTTATTAGCTGGGCTAGCTTGTAAAGAACTTTCTCTCAGTAACTAGGTCTGTTAGTTTATCCTGAAACACAGTTGTTTAAATTAAGGCAGGATAAATGTGTATTTTTTTTTCCTTCAATGCCAGTTTTTAGAGTAATGAGTTAGAACCTTTGATATATCCAATCTATATTTTTTAAACTTTTTTTTTAAAGGATGGACAGCTTGTAGTTGAATTTTAAGATGACCCAGTTTGAATATTTGGCTTCTAATAGGGGTCTTGACTGATTCATAATCATCCTATGTTTGTTTCTGTATTTATGTTACATCTGTTTTTGCTGATTTCTATCTTTAGTGTTTGCTGTATATGATTCACTTTCCAGTGATTTGAAAAGCATATTTGAAAAGCATATCTTATTTTTCTAATGATTTTTTTGGCCACGCCCAGTGGCATGCAGAAGATCACACCACAGCAGTGACCCAAGCTGCTGTAGTGACAGTTGGATTCTTAACCTGCTACACTGCAAGAAAACTAGCATTCACTGTTTTTATTGTGGGAAAAATCTTTCAATATATAACTTTAATTTCATCATTATTAATTATTCCCTGAACTCTTCCCATATTTTGTGACAGTAAAATCAAAAGTATGTTATTTCTAGAATGATAAAGTTTATGATATTTAGGAGAGGGATGTTGTGGCATGAAATTGAAGACAAATCTTAAAAATATGTATTTATGTATAAAACAGGATTAATAAAGTGTATTGATAAAAGTACTCATTTTGATGAGCAAATCTACTTATCTGCAGGATTTTGATCTAGATTCCAAAATTCGTGCTGAGATTGACAGGAAAACAGCTCAGAAAATTCAACGAGTGGAAAAGGAATTAGCGTGGGAAAAAGAGAAACATCAACTTGCTCTAATGAAGCTAAAGAATAGGTATGATCTGGGAGTTCCCGTCGTGGCGCAGTGGTTAACGAATCCAACTAGGAACCATGAGGTTGCGGGTTCGGTCCCTGCCCTTGCTCAGTGGGTTAAGGATCCGGCGTTGCTGTGAGCTGTGGTGTAGGTTGCAGACGCGGCTCGGATCCCGCGTTTCTGTGGCTCTGGCGTAGGCCAGTGGCTACAGCTCCGATTAGACCCCTAGCCTGGGAATCTCCATATGCTGTGGAAGCGGCCCAAAGAAATAGCAAAAAGACAAAATAAATAAATATCCTGTGAACAGTAAAGCGGCCCAAAGAAATAGCAAAAAAAAAAAAAAAAAAGAATAGGTATGATCCACATTTCCTGCAAGTTAAGATGCTTCAGAGCATATAATTGACATATATTTGAATAGATTATGGTGGCTTAATTGAAGTGGTCAGATAAGGAGTCTCCTGAAGTACCTACTAATTCCTGAAATCTCAAAGAATCCTCTTGACACTATTAGTATCTTCCTGAGCACACTCCTTCCTACTTTAAATTTGCAAAAATTTTTACAAATTACGTCATACATATTTACTTTCTATTTTTGGTAAGTTACCTATTTTTGTATCTAACCCATGAGCATATATATATATTTTTTAAAAAAGGAGATAAAATAGAGCCAAAGGACTTGTAATGAAAGATGATAACTTCCTGTCAGATTCCTCTCATGCATCAGTGTGACTTTCCAGAGGAAACTCTGGGAAAGGCTCTTTGTTTTTGCCTTTTTGAGATATAATTTACATGTAATAAAATGCATAAATCTTAACTGAATAGCTTGATAACTTTTTATAGATGTATAAGCACATATATCTACTACCTAGATTAAGAACATTTATAGCACTCCAGAAAGTTCAATTGTGGCCTCCTCCCAGTAAATATTTACTTTCCAAAGATGAATGTTTATCGCTGTAGATTAGTTTTGACTATGAATTTCATTTAAATGGAATGCTGCAGTGTGAACTCTTTTGTTTCTGGATTCTCAGTATCATGTGTAAGATTTTCCATGTTGATGCAGGTAGCAGTAGTTCTTCTTTTTCATTGCTTTGTAATATTCTGTGTGGTTAGACCACACTTTTATTAGTCCATTTAATTGCTGATGGATATTTGAGTTGTTCCTGTTTTTTGGCTACTACAAATAATGCTGCTATGAACATTCTTGTGCATGTCTTTTGGTGGACATAAGCACTTACTTTTATTTACTGTATAAGCAGGAGTGGGAGTTGCTAGGCCATAGGTTCTACGAATGTTTAGTTTTATTAGACACTGACAGTTTCCAAAATGGCTCAGTCAATTTATATTCTGATCACAAATGTATGAGTATTCCAACTGACCCCATTTTATTCTTTTCCTAGGGCTTTCTTAGCGAAGTACTACAGACCAGCTGGCTCATAAAAAAGACATTTATTTTTTTTATAATTCTGGAGATTGGAAGTCCAAAATCAGTGTTGGCTAAATTAATTTCTACTGAAAGCTGGGAAGAAGAATCTGTTCCATACCTTTCTCTGAGTTTCTGGCGGTTTTGCCAGCAATCTTTGGTGTTTTTTAGCTCCTAAAGGCATCGCTCTTAAGTCTTCTATCTTCACATGGTGTTCTCTCTGTGTCTTTTCATATAAGATTCCCTCTGAGCTTGTACAAATTCCCTCTTTTTATCAGGACTCCAGTCATGTTGGATTAGGATGTAACCTAAGGATCTCATTTTAACTTGACTACCTCTGTCAAGATCTTATTTCCAGATAAGGTCATATTCTAAGGTACCGAGGGGTTAGGACTTCAACATATCCTTTTGGGGGGACATAATTCAACGTATAAAACTCATACTTGCCACCATTGGCATTGTCAGATCTTAAAAATTCATCTATTCGGATTCAGTGTGATTTAAATGGATATTTCCCTGATAGGTGATGATTTTTGGTACCCTTTTCTATACTTATTGGTTATTTGTATATTCTCTGTTGTTAGGTGGTTGGTCCAAGTATGTTGTTCATTTTAAAAATTGGCTTGTGGGAGTTATATATTCTGGATGAGTCTTCTGTTATATACATGTATATATGACCTAGCTAGTGTGTGCATGTATATAAAGTATCTTTTCTCTACTCTGGCTTGTTGTTTTATTCTCATAGTGTCTTTTTGAGCCGGAGTTTTTAATTTTAATAAAATTCAACTTATCAACATTTTCTTTTCCATTTATCAGTATTTTCACTAACTTTTATGGTTAGTGATTTTATGTTGTGGTTAAGAAATCTTTGCCTATTCACAATTCATGAAATTATTCTATTTTTTTTCCTAGAAGCTCTAATTTTTTGGCATTTTCTATTTCGGATAATTTTTGTGTATAGTTGTAAGATAGAGATCAAGTATCTATTTTTTCTGCATGGATATCCAATTGACCTGCTGTCATTTGCTGAAAAGACCATCCTTTCTTCACTAGATTGCAGTGATGTTTTTGTAAAAAATCAGGCAACCGTATATATGTGGGTCAGTTTCTGAACTCTCCATTCTATTCCATTGGCCATCTATTTTTGCACTGGTGTTACACTATCTTAATTATTCTTGACATCTGATACTGTAAATCCTCTGGCTTTGTTCTTCATCTTCAATATTGCTTATGTCCTCTGCACAGAATCAGTTTGTCAATTTTCACAACAAAACCTGCTAAGAGTTTGATTAGAATTACATTGAAGCTATAAATCAATTTAGATATAACAGACATTTTAAAAGAATAATTGTTATATACATAAATTAAATTCTAAAGTTAAAAGATGAAATAATAAAAGATGGGGAAATAACCAGTGCCCAAAATAGTAATTTAATTGATGAAAAACTTTTTAAAAGATAAATCTTTGTGGGTTATAAGAGAAAGGTGAACTGGAGAGTAGTATGGATTCCTGAGCTTAATGTTTTTTATAGAGGCAAACAGCATAATATGAAATATATCTCAATCCCTTATTATCTATCCTATATATAATATATGTAATATATATTATATATAATATATAGGAAGATGAATTACATTTCCTCAGAGTTTAATATGATCTATTTACCATTAAACTGCAGTCTGCCTGAAGAAAATTTGACGCTTTTATGTATAGGCAAAACAATGATATTATACTGTTGTTAATGAGATGTTTTGTATTTCCATCAGAAAGAAAATTCTCCTTGCTCTTAACCAAGTCCTATTCAACTTCTACTACATCCTTGTTGGTATATGCATGGCTAAATTTTGCACAATATAATGATATTATTTATCAGCATAGTACATTGTCTTACTAATAATCATGCAGAATGGTTAAAATGTAACTATTGCAAGTGCTTTTTTTTTCAGATTTCGTGATTCATTGGAAAATGATACTATTGTAGTTCATGCCATACAAAGTGATCACAAGATATCCTCCTACAGGCTTGTGAAGCCTTCTAAATACTCCAAATCCAAACGCCCAAGTCAATCAGAAAGAAGACCAAGCAAACTCGAGAGGTTTGAAAAAGATGGAACCGGAAAAAAGCATAGCCAGAGAGATACAGGTAAACCTAAATGACAAGGAGGCTTTTAAGATTTCAAAACTGAATTATCTTTTTTGTGAGCAGAACTTTTGGATCCTGGTTATATGACTGAGCATGGATGAGAACCCTTGGGGCTGCTGGTTTCTTACTTCCCACATCCAACTCTTCTTAAATCTAGGATTTCCCCAGATGCCAGTTTTCTTAGGCAGTGTTTGTCTCCAGATTCCTGGACCTCACCCCACAGTGTAGGGCTAGAATGCAACATTTCACACTCTTTTCCAAGAGCTTATGCTTTAAACAAACTGATGAGCTGAGAATACAGATGTGAAAATAGTACCTTTGATCCCTGCGCCCTGCCTCTTGTGACTGCCTGCAGTGTGACTGCAGATGAATAGGGAAGACAGGAATTTTGGGAATGGTTTGGAGAGCCCCATCAAGGATGAAGGGCACTGCAGCCTGGTCAGACCTGGGCTAGTGCCATACAGTGCTGACACTAATACTGGTTCACTCTCTTCATTGAGAAACCGTTAATGACTGCTTTCTGCACCTAGGATCAATTCGAGATAATGGTTTTATCCTCATATTTAATCCTTCCACAATATATCCCTATTCTGTTTCCAATAGTGCAATCTCAAACTACTTGACTTGCTTAAGCTTATTATCCTGCTTGCCGCTTCCTAATTATGTCCGAAACTTCTACATCCAGGTTCCTGATGGAGTGACCAATTCACTCTTCTCCTCTCTGAATTCTGCCAATTCTTGAAGATCCAGATGGAATTACCCTTTTTTTAAATTGAAGTGTAGTTTATTTACAATATTGCATTTGTTTCATGTATACAGCACTGTGATTCAGTTATGCATATATACATCACAATATGTACATATATACATATATCAATATATATGTATACTTTTCAGATTCTTTTATAGATTATTAAAAACTGTTGAGTATAGTTCCCTGTATAGGAGGTCCTTGTTCATTAGCTATTTTATATATATGAATTATGCTTTTATTATAAAGCTTTTCTGTGGCCACCAGGCCACATTAAACTCTTTTTTTCCCCCATGGTACCATATATTTGAAATATGAAATGAAATGGTGGCTTATAACTATATGATCACCCGTATTTTTTCATGTAAACCTAAAGTATATCTCTATGGGAGTTCCTGCTGTGGCAAAGTGGGTGAAGAATCCAACTGCCACAGCTCAGGTCGCTGCAGAGGTACTGGGCCTGTGTGTGTGTGTGTGTGTGTGTGTGTGTGAGACAAATGGCAAGATTTCATTCTTTTTATGGCTGAGTAGTATTCTATTGTCTGTATGTGTATATACACACGTGCATATATATATAGGAGTACATATATCTTTTTCAATTACTGGGTTTTTTTCCCTTTGGAAAAATATCCAAAAGTGGAATTCCTGAATCATATGGTTGTTCTATTTTTACTTTTTGAGGAATCTCCATACTGTTTTCTGTAATGACTGCACCAATTTATACTCCTACCAATAGTACACAAAGCTTTCTTTTTCTCCATATCCTCACCAACACTTGTTATTTGTAATCTTTTTAAATAACAGCCCCATTTTGAGGGGTGTGACGTGACACCTTATTGTGGTTTTGATTTGCATTTCCCTGATGACTAGTGTTGTTGAACATCATTTCATGTGTCTTGATCAAGTCAATAATTTCTAAATTCTAGATTTGCTTGTTTCTGACCAGTTTTTTAATTGGCCATAGACCACCGTAGCTTGTATAGTGACCTCAAATTACACATGACAAATAAGACTCACTTGCTTTTCCCTTTCCCCACCATCATGTTACACTCTTTCCCAGCTTCCCAATATCTGCCAGTGGTCTGTTATTTATTATCTTTTTCTCTAATTGTTTAATATATGTCTTATCTCACCAACCTTTTAATATGGTTCTGAGGAGCAAAAATTGTGATTCAGATCTCTTAATTTTGATATTCTAAAATACTTATTATGGCATTTAATTCATGCTAGTTGCTTAATACATACTGTGATTTACAGATTAATTACATTCTTGGATTTTTAAAACTAGCAGGTTAAAAACAATACTTGGGAGTTTTATTTTGATGTTTCAAAAAGATTTTTAAAAATGTTGACTCTTTGTACAGGTGGGAGTATTAGTGTGCCAGAAGAATCAATTATAGAAAAAGGGAAGAAATTTCGGCCTAAAACCCTAAGTGAAATTATGGTGGAAAATCAAATTGAGAAAACAAGGAAACTTATATTAAAAGCTGAAAGGGCCCAATTTAAGATTCAGCAGCGAAAAAAGGAATGGGAGGAACTGTAAGTTTTTTTTATATATACCTAAAGTCTTTTGTTTTAATCTCTCAGAATCTTTTAAAATCTTTATATTTATTGACATTGTTATTTACATAAAGTACTAAAGGAAATAGATAGAGATATTAAAGATAGGTTAGTTTGATCTTTCAAGGTGGTGATTCTATGGTGGACCATTAATGACCCTTTGAGTTTCAGGTCTAGGAATTTCATTTTACTAACATACCCAGTGATTTTTAAGGATTAAGAAATTATTTTCTGGAGTTCCTGTCGTGGCGCAGTGGTTAACGAGTCCGACTAGGAACCATGAGGTTGCGGGTTCGATTCCTAGCCTCACTCAGTGGGTTAAGGATCTGGTGTTGCCGTGAGCTGTGGTGTAGGTTGCAGACGTGGCTCGGATCCCACGTTGCTGTGGCTCTGGCGTAGGCTGGTGGCTACAGCTCCAATTAGACCCGTAGCCTGGGAACCTCCATATGCTGCCGGAAGTGGCCCTAGAAAAGGCAAAAAAAAAAAATTATTTTCTATGCCAGCATTAAGTAGGTATTATTCCTGTATGTCCTTCTAGCGTCTTATTGCTTTGGGCCTTCATATTTAGGTCTCTAAATGTACTTTCATTTAGCAAGCACATCTTTTCAATTATTTATGTTTCAACTTTATATCTTTGGTTAAATATCTCTTCATGTCTTTTGCCCATGTTCAAATAACATTTTTGACTTTTGTACTGTTGACCTTTGAGAGTCCTTTTTTTTTTTTTTTGTCTTTTTAGGGCTGCACCCACAGCATATGGAGTTTCCCAGGCTCGGGGCTGAATTGGAGCTGTAGCCAGTGGCCTACACCACAGCCACAGCAATGAGGGATCCAAACCTCATCTTAAATCTACACCACAGTTCATGGCAATGCCAGATCCTTAACCCACTGAGCAAGGCCAGGGATTGAACCTGAGTCCTCATGGACACTATTCAGATTCATTTCTGCTGAGCCACAATGGGAACTCCTGAGAGTTCTTTATATATTTTAGATATCAGCATTGTGTTGGATATATTGTTGGCAGATATTTTCTCCCAGTCTATATAGATTGTATCTTTATTTCCGTAACAGGATATTTTTCAGAATAGCAGTTTTTAATTATGTTGAAGCCAATTTATTGATTTTTTTTTCTTTCTGTGAATCTTGTTTTTTGATGTTGTCTAAGAACTCTGACTAACCCTAGGTCCTATTTTTCTTCTAAAGGTGTTATAGTTTTACAGTTTACATTGAAGCCTGTGATCTATTTTATAGTTCATTTTTGTATAAGGTGTGGGATTTATATTTAGGTTTTTGTTTGTTTTTCGCCTATGGATATCTAATTGCTCTAGTACTATTTGTTGAAACGACTCTTTCCTCTCTTGAATTTTTTTGCACCTTTGTCAAAACTTACTTAGGCATATTCATGTGGGTTCACTTTCTGGGTTCACTTTCTGTTCCATTAATCTATGTGTCTCCTCCTTTGCCAGTTTCATACTGTCTTGATTATTATAGCTATGTAATAGGTGTTGAAATTGGGTAAATTGATTCCTCTAATTTTATTCTTTTTCAAAATTGTTTTAGCCATTCTAGTTACTTTGCCTTTCCATATAAATTGTATATTTACCAAAAAAAAAAAAAATCTTGCTGAAATTCCGATAGGAGTTATGTTCAACCTGTGTATCAGTTTGGGGAGAATTGACATATTTTTTGTCTTCTGATCCATGGGTCTGGTATGATTCTACATTTATTTAGATCTCCTCTTATTTCTTTTATCAGTGTTTTGTTGTTTTCAATGTAAAAGTCCTGTACACATTTTGTTAGATTTATACACTAGTATTTCACTTTGGGGAGCAATTATAAATGGTACTATTTTAAATTTTGGTGTCTACATGTTTGTGATCATTGAAGGTATAGAAATAAAATTGCATTTTCTATGTTTACCTGGTATTCTGTGACCTTGCTAAACTGTTGCATTCGTTCTGAGAGTATTTGGTAGGTTCCTTGGGATTTTTTTGTATAGACAGTCATGTAATCTGAAAATAAACATAGTTTTATTTCTTCTTATCAAAACCATTTGCCTCTTATTTCCTTTTCTTTTTGTATTGCACGGGCTAGGATTTCCAGTACTATGTTGAAATAGAATAGGGAGAGCTGGCATCCACAACTTGTTTCTTGATCTTAGAGAGAAATCATTCAATATTGATGGTGTAAAATTTCATTCTTTTATTTCAGTCTACTTATATCACTACATTTGAAGTTAGTGTCTTTTTGACATATAGTTGGATTATGTTTTTTAACCCACTCTGTCAATCTCAGTTCTTCAAATGGGTATATTTAACCATTTACACTTAATGTAATGATTGTTGTTTAGGGTTTATATCTGCTATTTTATATTTTGTTTTCTATTCTCTGTTTTTCATTTTTCTGTTTTCCCCCTGCTTTCCTGTGGATACTAGAATATATTAGAATTCCAGTATGATTGTAACTTTTTTTTTCTTTAATGGCCACAGCTGAGGTATATGAAAGTTCCTCAGTTGGGGTCAGATCAGAGCTACAGCTGCAGGCCTACAACACAGCCATGACAACAGTGGATCTAAGACACATCTGTGACCTACACCATAGCTTGCAGCAATGCCAGATCCTTAACCTACTGAGTGAAGCCAAGGATCATACCTGCATCCTCATATACACTCTCTTGGGTTCTTAGCCCACTGAGCCACAACAGGAGCTCCATCTATAATGTTTTTGAGTGTATCACTTTGTATAGCTTTTTGGTGTTTAGGTATTATATAATGTATACAGTCTACTGGTGTTGACATTTTATCAGCTCAAATGAATAAGAAACCTTACCTACCTCTGTGTCCCTTTACCCACCCTCCTCATTTCCCCTGTCTAATTGTATAAATATTTCTTTACAGACATTTTAGAACCATATCATATCAGACAGTGTTACAAGTTTTTTTTTGAGTATGTGTATGTCTTTTTTGTCTTTGCCATTTCGAGGGCCGCTCCTGCAGCATATGGAGGTCGAATTGGAGCTGTAGCTGCTGGCCTACACCAGAGCCACAGCAATGTGGGATCTGAGCCACATCTGCAACCTACACCACAGCTCACAGCAATGCCAGATCCTTAACCCACTGAGCAAGGCCAGGGATCAAACCTGAGTCCTCACAGAGACAATATTGGGTCCTTAACTTGTTGAGCCACAATGGGAACTCCACACTATTTCTTATAGCTATTTTGAAGTCCTATCCTTTTTATCCTCTTCTTCTGGGACTCTATTGATGCAAATTTTAGATCCTCGAGGCTCTGGTTTTTGTTGTTTGTTTGTTCGTTCGTAGTGTCTTTTATTTCTGTTGTTTAGATTTAGTAATTTCTGTTGTTTTATTTTTGAGTTGATTGCTTGCTTTGTCTCTTCCATTCTGATTTTGAGCCCATCCATTGGGTTTTATTTTGGTTATTATATATTTCAGTTCTAAAATTTCCATTTGGTTCTAATTTTCCATTTATTTCTGAGACTTCTTATTTTTTAATTTGTTTCAAACATCTTTCTAATTATGTGCTGAAGAACCTTATGACAGTTGCTTTAAATCCTCGTCAGATTATCCAAATATCTCTCTCTTATCTTGGATTTGGTATCTGGTAGTTGTCTTTTCTTATTCAAATTGATGTCATCCTGATTTCTGGTATGTCAAATTATTTTTATTGAAACCTGGACATTTTAGGTATTATGTTATGAGACAATGAATGTTATTTATACATTCTGTTTTAGCTGTCTTTAATTTCAGCAGGGTAAGGAGAATGTCATCTTATTATGAGTGTAGAAGTCCAGGTTACTCATTCTTCTCCAGTTGACACCTGAGCAAGGAAGGGGTTACTTTCACTAGGATCCCATTAATTTCCTTTTATACTTTGTTGAAAGGATTTTCTAAGTTTATTTTTTATCAGAGATGAGTGTTGAATTTTATCAAATGATTTTATATGTATATTGAGAAGCTTTTAAAAAATTCTTTAATATTGTGGGTCAGTGATTGATTTCAAATATTAAATCATTATTCCTAGGATAAACTTCACTCAATCATGGTGTATTATCCTTTTAAAATATTGTTAAAAATTTCTTTTATCTGTAGTATCCTTGTCTGGTTCTGGTATCAGGATAATGCTGATGAATTTGGAAGTATTTCCTCTTTTTTTGGAAGAGTTTGAGCAGGATTGGTATTAATTATTTTTAAAATTTTTATAAGGAGTTCCTGTCATGGCACAGCAGAAACGAGTATGACTGGGAACCATGAGGTTGCAGGTTTGATCCCTGGCCTCGCTCAGTGGGTTAAGGATCTGGTGATGCCATGAGCTCTGGTGTGGTCACAGATGCGGCTTAGATCTGTCATTGCTGTGGCTCTGGAGTAGGCTGGCAGCTATAGCTCCAATTAGACTCCTAGCCTGGGAACCTCCATATGCTGCAGGTGTGGCCCTAAAAAGACAAAAGACAAAAAAAAATGATAAAAGTTTATCAGTGAAACTGTCTGGTCCTATAATTTTGTTGTTGTTGTTGTTGGGAGGTTTTTGAGTACTGATTCAGTGTCCTTACTAGTAATTTGTCTGTTCAGATTTTCTGTGTTTTCATGATTCAGTCTTGGTAATGGTGTGTTTCTAGGAACTTATCCATTCCTTCAAGGTTGTCTACTTTGTTGGTGTACAATGATCCTTTATAGTTCTGCTGATTTTATTTGAGTCTTCTCTTTTTGGTGAGTCTAAAGGTTTGCCAATTTTGTTTATCTTAAAAAAAGAAAAAAACCAGCTCTTACATTTATCCTTTCTATTATCTTTTTAGTCTCTATTTCATATAGTTCTGATCCGGTCTTTGCTATTTCTTTCCTTTCACTAACTTTGGGCTTTATTCTTTTTATGGTTCTTTGAAGATGTGAAGTTAGTTTATTTGAGAATTTTCCTGATTTTTGATATAGGCATTTATTGCTGTGAACTTATCTCTTAGAACTGCTTTTGTTGCATCCCATAAGTTTTGTGGAATATTACATTTCTATTTTCATTTGTCTCAAGATATTTTCAAATTTCTCTTGATTTCTTCTTTGGTTAGTTGTTC
Source organism: Phacochoerus africanus (assembly GCF_016906955.1). Taxonomy (NCBI): domain Eukaryota; kingdom Metazoa; phylum Chordata; class Mammalia; order Artiodactyla; family Suidae; genus Phacochoerus; species Phacochoerus africanus. Next base: position 227,155,243 of record NC_062544.1, read on the forward strand.
AGTAACATGTTATTTTAATCTCCACATATTGATGCATTTTCCAGTCTTCTTCTTGTAATTGATTTCAAATATCATACTGTTGTGATTGGGAGGATGCTTAATAGGATTTCAGTGTTCTTAAGTTTATTAACTTGTTTTGTGGCCTATCCTGGAGAATATTCCATATGCATCTGAGAAGAATGTGTATTCTGCTGCTATTGAATAGAATGTCTATAAATATCTGTTAAGCCCATCTGGTCTAATATGCCATTTAAGTCCAGTGTTTTCTTACTGATTTTTCTGATGCTCTCTCCATTGTTGGAAGTGGAATATTGAAGTTCTGTACAATTATTGTATTGCTGCCTATTTCTTCCTTTAGGTCTGTTAATTTTATTTTATATTTAAGTTTTTCCACATTGGGTGCATAAATATTTACAAATATTAATATTTATATTCTTGTTAGCTTGACCCCTTTGTCATTATATCATGATTTTTTTTGTCTTTCATTACAATCTTTGGCTTAAGGTCTATTCTTTCTAATGTAGGTATAGCTACCCTGTATACTTCAGTTTCTATCTGCATGGAATATCTTTTTCCATCCCTTTATTTTCAGTATGTATGTGTCCTTATAGTTGAAGTGAATCTCTCGTAGGCAGCATACAAGTGGATCTTTCTTCCTTTCTTTTCATTCATTGATCATTTATACATTCATTTTTTATTTATTAAGTCACTATGTATCTTTCAATTGAATAATTTAGTCCATTTACATTTAAAGTAGTTAGTGATCAGTATGGACTTACTATTGCATTTTGTTGATTGTTTTCTGGTGGTAATTCCTATTTTTATTTTTTTGTTTTTTTTTTTTTAACAGTCCGTTCGTTCGTTCTTTCTTTCTTTCTTTCTTTCTTTCTTTCTTTCTTTCTTTCTTTCTTTCTTTCTTTCTTTCTTTCTTTCTTTCTTTCTTTTTCTTTCTTTCCCTTTTCTAGGGCCGCTCCCGAAGAATATGGAGGTTCCCAGACTATGCCACACAGCCACAGCAATGCGGGAATCTGAGCCATGTCTGCAATCTACATCACAGGTCACAGCAACACCAAATCCTTAACCCACTGAGCAAGGTCAGGGATCGAACCTGCAACCTCATGGTTCCTAGTCAGATTCGTTAAGCACTGTGCCACGATGGGAACTCCCATGTTCTCTTATTTTCTGATTCGATGATTTTCTATAGTAGTGTCCTTGGATTCCTTCTCTTTATGTATTTTGTATTTATTATAGATTATTGTAGTTAATATGGGACTTAACAGTCTATTTTGAGCTGATAACAACTTAACCTTGAATACACCATAAAGCTCAAAATTTTTAATCCTCCCCACTTTATTTTTAATGTCACAATTTACACCTTTTTACATTGTGTATCCTTTAACAAATCATTGTGTTTGTAGTTATTTTTAAATACATTTGTCTTCTAAGCTTCATGCTAGATGTGTAAGTGATTTACAACATTAGGATATTCTGAATTTGCCTATATATTTGCCCTGAAACCATAGAACTCCAGAAGAAAATATAGGTTGTAAGCTCCTCATTAACATCAGTCTTGGCAATGATTTTTTTTTTTGGGGATTTGAAATCAAAAGCAAAGGCAGTAAAAACAAATAAATGTATTCCATCAAACTAAAAAGCTTCTGTACAGCAAAGGAAACCATAAAAAAATGAAAAGGTAAGTTATGGAATCAAAGAAAATATTTGAAATCATGTATCTGATAAAGGGTTAATATCCAAAATTTATAACTAACTCATACAACTCAATAGCAAAAAATATATATAAATTAAAATTAAAAATGAGCAGAAAAACTGAATAGATATGTTTTCCAAAGATGGCATACAGATGCCCAACTGGTATATGAGTGTTCAACATCATCACTCAACAAGGAAATGCAAATCAAATCCACAACAAGATACTGCCTCACCCCGTTAGACTATCTATCATCAAAAGGACAAGAGGTAACAAGTATTGGTGAGGATGTGGCGAAAAGGGAAACTTTGTGCCCTGTTGGTGGGAACATAAATTTGTGCAGGCACTGTGGAAAACACTGGAGAATTTCCTAAAAAAATTGAAAATATAACTACCATATGACCCAGGAATTTCACTCCTGGTTATATATACAAGGGAAATAAAATTATTATATCAAAGAGATATCTGTACCTCCATGTTCATTGTAGTATTATTTATAATAACCAAGACATGAAAACAACCTAAGTCTCCATTTATGGATGAATGGATAAAAAAAGCTGTGGCACATATATACAACAGATTATTAGCCATTAAAAAAGAAATCCTGCTGTTTATGATAACATGGATAGAACTTAAGGACATTATACTAAGTGAAATAAGTCTGACAGAGAAAGACAAATACTATATGATTTCACTTAAATGTGGAATCTAAAAAGTATGAACTCACTGAAACAGATTAGTAGTAGTTAGAGGCAGGGGGTGTGGAGTGAAAGAATAGGAGAAAATGGTAAATGTGATTGAAAGAACAAACTTCCAGTTATAAGATAAATAAGTTCTAGAAATGTAGTATACAGCATGGTGACATTAACAGTATTCTCTTGTTTTTTGAAAGTTGCTAAGAGAGTAAATGTTAAAAGTTCTCATCATAAGGGAAAAAAAAATTGTAACTGTGGTGATGGATGTTAACTAAATGTATTATAAACATTTGGCAATATATACACATTAAATCATTATATTGTATACCTTAAACTAATACAATGTTGTGTGTCAATTATCTTTTTTTTTTTTTTTTGTCTTTTTGCCATTGCTTGGGCCACTCCTGCAGCATATGGAGGTTCCCAGGCTAGGGGTCGAATTGGAGCTGTAACCACCGGCCTATGCCAGAGCCACAGCAACATGGGATCTGAGCCGTGTCTGCCACCTACACCACAGCTCACGGCAATGCTGGATCCTTAACCCATTGAGCAAGGCCAGGGATCGAACCCACAATCTCATGGTTCCTAGTCAGATTCATTAACCCCTGAGCCACGACAGGAACTCCATCAATTATATATTAATAAAACAAAAATAAATGGCCCTTTGATATTTTCAAAAAATATATTGATGAATTTGATTTGCTAGTATTTATTTTTTTTTTTTAGAGATTTTTGCGTCTTATTAATGAAGTGAAGAATATTGGTCTTTAGTTTTACTTTTATGTAATGTTTTTTCTAGATTGTTATCAGGATAATACTCATCTCAAAAAGAGTTGAAGTTTTTCTTCTTCTATTTTCTGAAAGATTTTGAATTGGCTTGGTATTATTTCTTCCTTATATGTTTGATAGAATTGATCAGTAAAGCCATCTGGACTTAAGAGTATTTTTTGAAGGAAGGTTATAAATTACAAAGTCAATTTTTTTTGGTCTTTCTGTCTCTTTAGGGCTGTACCTGTAGCACATGGAGGTTCCCAGGCTAGGGGTCGAATTGGAGCTGTAGCCACTGGCCTATGCCAGAGCCACAGCAATGCATCATCCAAGCCGTGTCTGCGACCTACACCACAGCTCATGGCAATGCCAGATTCTTAACCCACAGAGCGAGGCCAGGGGTTGAAGCTGCATCCTCATGGATGCTAGTTGGGTTCATTAACTGCTGAGTCATGACAGGAACTCATACAAACTCAATTTTAATTATTATAGTGCTCTTCAGATTTTCTATTATCTATTTCTTCTTGGGTTAGTTTTGGTAACTTGTGTCTTTCAAGGAATTTGTGCATTTCATCAAGGTTATTACATTTATTGGCATAACAGTTCATACTATTCCCTAATGTATTATTTTAATTTCTGTGGTATCTGTTGTGCTGTCCTCTCTCTCTTTTTTGGCTACACCCATGGCACTTGGAAGTTCCCAGGCCAGGGAATGAACCTGTGCCATCAGTGACAATGCTAGATTCTTAACCCGCTGAGCCATGAAGGATAGAGAGCCAATAACTCTCTGATTTTTGGTATTGTTCATGTGTATCTTCTCTATTTATTGATCATTCCAATAAGAGGTTTATCAGTTTTATTAATTTTATGAAGAAACTAGCTTTTGGTTATATGTTTTAGAAAAAGTATTGTCTGAGTTCTGTGTCATTAATTTCTGTTCTATATTATTTCCATCATTTTAGTTTTTGGGGTTTTAACTCTTTTATTTCATCTTAAAGTTTATGTTTAAGGTATAAACTTTGATTTTCCACTTTTCTTCTTTTCTAATATACATACTTAAAGTATAAATTTCCCTTTAAGCACTCAATGCATTCCATTAGTTTTGATGTATTTGCACTATTACTCAGTCCAAAATATTTTCCAATATCTCTGATTTCTTCCTTGACTTGTGGTTTATTTTAAAGTGTGCTGTCTGTTTTCCAAATATTTTGAGGTTTTAAAAATATCTTTGTTTGATTTCTAATTTAGCTATTTTGTGGTGATGGAATAGTCTGTGATTTAAATTCTGAATTTATTGGAAATTGCATAGGCCTGCATATAGTCTTAAAGTTCAATGCATGCTTGAAAAAGAGTGTATGTTCTTACATCCTTTTTTTTTTTTTGTCTTTTTGCTATTTCTTGGGCTGCTCCTGCGGCATATGGAGGTTCCCAGGCTAGGGGTTGAATCGGAGCTGCAGCCACTGGCCTACGCCAGAGCCACAGCAACGCGGGATCCGAGCCGCGTCTGCAACCTACACCACAGCTCACGGCAACGCCGGATCCTTAACCCCGCTGAGCAAGGGCAGGGACCGAACCCGCAACCTCATGGTTCCTAGTCGGATTCGTTAACCACTGCGCCATGACAGGAACTCCCCTACATTCTTGAGTATAGTGTTTTACACATGTCAGTGAGGACACGGTTATTGATAGTATTGTCTAAATTGTCTGTTTCTCCTACTTTGAAGGAATGACTCTTTTGGGGTCGCTGCTGAATGTCTTCTGCATCTAATACAGTCTCTCTAGCTGGTGGGATTATGAATGAGTCCCAGCCATGTGTAAACTATGAGAATTATTTGTCTTAACAGCTTCCCAGGATTTGACTTTCCCCAGATGTTATTCTCTGTCCAGCTTCATGGTGTTTCACATTACAAGTATACAGATTAATACTCAGCTAAAAACTCAAGAAAGCCCTATGTAGATTTCTTGGTATAGTCCTGGGTATTCCTCTCCACAAAATTCTGAACATGTTGGCCTCTCTGAGCTCTGATTTCTGTCTCTTCAAGTAGTGAGATCACTTAGCATTTGGGATTCCAGCCCTGCTCCATAGTCTGGTAATTTCCTCCATACAAAAAGCAGGGGATAGTAAGGACCACTTTTTTGGGGGCAGGAGGGTAGATTTCCACAGCGTATGAAAGTTCCCAGGCAAGGGATCAAACTGGCACCACAGCAGTGAAGAAACTAGCTTCTGCAGTGACAATGCCAGAACCTTAATCCACTGTGCCACAAGAGAATTCCAAGGACAACTTATTTTGTTTCACAAGTCCCATACTGCTTATCATTCAATGTCTGAACATAGTTGTTTCATCTATTGTTGTTCAGTTCTAGTTATTTATAGCATAAGGATAATCATGGGCTTTTTTTCTCTCACATGGCCAAAGCAGAAGTATTTTCTTATTTTTCTTTCTTTCCACTTAAACACTGATCTTTCCTTTCAGTGCTGTTATACACAAATGAACAATTGTCAGTTAATACATGCAATGGCATGTGTTTCCTCTGTTATGTGTATGTATATATATATATATATATATGTATATATATATATATGTTCATTTTCTTCTAAAGGACTGACTGAAGCTATGTGCTCATATTGACTGACGGGCTTCACTTTAAAGAACTAGATCCCTGCACTGAAGTGCCAACCTATATCCTAGATACATTAGTATTTTCCAAGCAGAGAGGTCAGTTTCTGTAGAAATTTATTTTTCAGTTTTAGTTTAGATATAAGGTTGCTACAACCTTGTATGTGTGGAAATGGAAAAGTTGATAGGGCTCAAATGGTTCAGCATTCCTTTTCTATTTAATAAATTTATTTATTTATTTATTTGTCTTTTTAGGGCCGTACCCATGGCATATGGAGGTTCCCAGGTCTAATCAGAGCTGTAGCTGCTAGCCTATGCCAGAGCCACAGCAATGCCAGATCCAAGTCATGTCTGTGACCTACACCACAGCTCATGGCAAGGCTGGATCCTTAACCCACTGAGCGAGGCCAGGGATCAAACCTGTAACCTCATGGTTCCTAGTCGGATTCATTTCCACTATGCCACAACAGGAATTCCTCAGCATTCCTTTCCAATCCTCTAATGAATTTTGCCAAATAATGTGTAGCATTCAGTTCTCTTCTCCATACCTGCTCACTCTTTGCTTGGGGCCTCCTAGGATCTCTACCAAGAAGACTATATCCAATTCTTTTTATAACCTTCTCCATGGGGGTATTCTGGACTAGAGTTTTCATTTGTCTGGTTTATTCATTAATATGATTTAACCTGCTTTCTGTCTTCTAGAACTATATCATCAGTTTGCTTATGGCTTTCTATCTCATTCTCAGCTTTCCTAATGATTTACTCCCTTTAATATCTCCAAAATGCCATTCCATGGAATTTGGGGGGAGAAGGGAAGGCAAATGTGTTTGTGCTCGTGCTGTCGTTTTGAACTGCATGCCCTTTTTGAAAATGTTATGACAGATTTTATGACAGTCAACTTAAATGTTTAAAAAAAGGTTCAATTAACTTTTAAGGATTTTAAAAAACATATCCAACCAACTACAATGGAAAAAAATTAAAATCATTGAAAAAAATTTTTAAAAATTAAAAAAAATATAAAATCATATACAAGACTTAATTTCTATTGAAGGAATAAATGTTGATCTAAATTACTTAGAAGTTAACAGGCTAAGAATGATTCGGATTATTTCAACACCACCTAGTGATTGGTTTTTATTTATTTAATTACTTAGTATTTTGCTTGAGTTGATTTAAAAATAGTTGTTCATATAATATAACACATACGCATAATCTAAAATCTGATACAGGAGTTCCTGTTGTGATTCAGCGAGTTAAGAATTCAACATAGGCTCCATGAGGGTGTGGGTTCGATTCCTGGCATGACTCAGTGGGTTAATAAAAAAAAAGAAAAAAGATAAAAAGAATAAAATCTGATACAAACAAATTTATTTACAAAATAGAAACAGAGTCACAGACTTAGAAAAAAAAATTATGGCTACCAAAGGGGGAAAGAGGGATTAATTAGGAGAATGAGATTAGCAGATACAAACTTCTATATATAAATAGATAAACAACAGTGTCCTGCTGTATAGCACAGAGAACTATATTCAATATCTTATAATAACCTATAATGGAAAGAATATGAAAAAAATATATATCCATATATATGTATAATTGAATCACTTTTCTATATACCAGAAACCAGCACAACATTGTAAATCAACTAAAATTAAAAAAATAAAGAATACAAATAGTCAATAATAATAAAAATAGTCAATTAAAAATAACAAAAATAAAAATCAAAACTCTTAGATTCTACAGACAAAAGCAGAGACTCAGACTCAGAATTATGCTGTGTTGTTTTTTTTTTTCAACTGCCACACCTGTGGCATATGGCAGTTTAAGGTGTAGGGGTCAAATCAGAGCTGCAGCTGCAAGTCTGCCCCACAGCCATGGCAGCACCTGATCCAAGCCACATCTGTGATCTACACTGCAGCTTGTGGCAATGCTGGATCCTTAACACACTGAGCAAGACCGGGGATTAAAGTTGCATCTTCACAAAGACAACACCAGGTCCTTAACTCATGGAGCCACAGTGGGAACTCCTACGCTTTTGCCTCATGATTGAATTGGATTACATACCTGTAGTAGACAAATTAGTTTATTGTTCTATTTATGGCTGGGCTTTCTGCTTTTCTGATAGGTACAAGAGTAAACCTGGTGATGACTATGAAGATCCCAAAGATGTTCAAGCCATCAAAGAGGCCCAGTTGTATATGGGAGACTTTAATTTGAAGACAGCCCCAGACTATAAGATACCTGAACACATGAGAATAAATGCTGCCAAGAAGGAAGAGGAACTAGGACACTTAGACTCCATGGTACTTCCCCAGAGCTTTCATGGTGATGGGAGACAACCTGGGCTTTTTTTTTTTTTTTTTAATTGAATTCTGCTAAAACAACCCATTTTGCTATCTGGCTCTTAAGGATATATAGTCATAGAAATTTAGAATTGGAAAAGGCCTTCATGATTATCTAGAATACCGCCCCCTTTTACAAATGAGGAAACTGAGTCCCAAGGATAAGAGATTTATCTATGATTATTTATTTAATGTGACAGAAATAGCCTTCATATTAGTTACTTGGTTTGATAGCAGTTTCATGGGTGAAGGCATTATGTTTTACAGACTTTGAACCTCTGAAATTCAAACACATCCTTGTTGGATATTGTCTTTGGCTGCTTTGGACCACCAAAAACTAAGGAAAAGAGGCCACTGTATTTAGCCTTTGTTTGAAGGACTTTCAAACTTTTATAGGTGACTCACTACTAAATAATTAATATATTCCTTTTTGGATATATTAATTCTCTCTGCATTCTTCCAAACTGCTTCCAAGCATCCTGATTTCTCACACTTGCTTTCTTACTATAGTTTTCTCTCCCTGTCATAGTAATTCCTTACTTCGAATTGATAAGTGACTTTTCACACTTAGGCGATCAGAAGAAGGCATCTGAGCTACCATATGGAGGAGAAACTTTTATGTGGCCACCTTGCGTGGCTGTACAGTTTCCACAATTCAAAGCCTCACATTGGACAGAGGGTCAGTCATACCACAGAGGCGGTATGCTTGAACATTTTATAATTTTCTGGCAAATGGAAGTTAAGTATCTTGAGCAAGGACTGTCTTTTTCTATTATCAAAGAAGCTGTCCATGCCAACACTACGAAGATTCTGGTATGGCAATTCATAGCCATAAGTAAATTCCCATAGCTCATAACTATACCTTTCTGATCAAATGGCTATTTTGACAATTTACTAGTCACCATTTGGATTGTTTTTCTAGCTGTTTGTCTCAGGCAATTCTTGATTCGTCTGTCATGTTCCATCCATTGTCGTAGAGATATGTTCTTTTGACCATAATTTGCCAGTCATCCAACCTGAAATTTCACAGTCCAGCTAGAGATGATGATGGCCAGGTGTGATGTCTTGAACTGAATTGCATTATACTTAAATCTGTTTTATTAAAATAACCTGCATTGGAGTCCCCGCTGTGGTGTAATAGGTTAAAATTCAACTGTGGTGTCACCAGTCACTGTGGAGGCATGGGTTCAATCCTAGGCCCAATATAGTGGGTTTGATCTATGGCCCAGAATGCCACAGCTGCAGCTTGGGTTTGATCTGTGGCCCAGAATGCCACAGATGTGGCCATTAAAACAAACAAACAAAAACTTTGGAGTTCCCACTGTGGCTCAGTGGGTTAAGAACCAAACTATTATCTGTGAGGACGTGGGTTCAAGACCTGGCCTTGCTCAATGGGTTAAGGATCCAGTGCTGCCGTGAGCTGCGATGTAGGTCTCAGATGTGGCTCAGATTTGGTGTTGCTCTGGTTGTGGTATGGGAGCTGTAGCTCCAATTTGACCTCTAGCCTGAGAACTTCCATGTGCCACTGGTGCAGCCCCTTAAAAAAAAAAACTGCATCAAATAATTTAGAACACACTATTCTACAAGTCAGAAGGTCAGAGTTCCATTCCAATCTCTACCACTTAATATGTGAACTTTGCTAGTCATACAAATCTCCCTAAGCCTCAGTTATATAGTCTGTTAAAAAAAAAAGGTATTAATACCAATGAACAACAATAAGACATGTCTAGGTTACTACTTATGGTTAAGGTAATGGCCAGAGTCAATAAAGAGTCATTCTTATCATGGTTAAATTCAAAATTATTGAAGAGTATCAAGCATTTTAGAAATAGTATATTATATATCTGCCCTGCCTGTGGCCAGTGTTAATGTGTGTGGTATTTGGAAAATGAGAAAAAGAGGCTTGGTGTGTAAATAGCGCTTCTCAAAGAGGCAGGTCTTAACAGCCATCAAGTTGGTTTCCATTTGTTCTTCTCAGCTTAATTCTCAACCTTCCAGGTACTTCAGAAGTGGTCCTGGATTCACCTAAGTACTTACTGAATTTTGGGTTTAAACCTTAATGCTTTAGTCTTCTTCTGAAGCACCTAAAACAGCTCTATTTTGTTGTAGTAGATAGTATACAGTAAGTTTTGTAAGACTACTTGAAGATGTGCTCTTTAATATTTTACTTTTCTTAACCTGCATGTGTATGCAAAGTTACTCTTAATAGCCTTTGGGCTAATTGTCTAACTGCACACAGGAGCAGGGTTACATGCGACTACAGGCTCTGGTAAGGGCAACTGGGAAACAGAGACTGTGAAAAGAGCTGGCAGTGAGGGAGCAGGGAGCTTGTATGATACCTGTGGCTGGAGGCCAGGGCCTAGCTTGGCTTAGATAAGTGGATAAGAAAACAAGGAAGAGTGCAGGAATCTCTTGGAGTGACATGACACAGAAATTCTGGATCATGACCCTGTCTGGCCAAGAAGGAATGGGAATAATGCGGCCAAAATACCGGATGAAAACAGGCTACAATGTAGTTTGGCCCTAGCTGGGCAACCCTAGGTTCCTAATCCAATGGGATCTGAATCTCCGTCAGAGAAGAATAGTTATTTGTGTGTTCCTGACCAAAGAATGACCTTCCCCTCCCTAGAGCAGGGCTGAGTACAAGGCTCAGGAGGGACTTCCATTAAGAGGTAGGAGGAGAACAGGGGAACTCAGCCTGAACAAGCCAGCTGAGGGACTTCAGGGGTCACATCCAGATTCTCTCCCCACTTGTGGAGAGGCTAAATGGAGAAAAGCCTAAAAGCCAGAGAATATAACTTAGTAGTGAACAAAAATGACCAGATAAATTTTTTTTATTTAAATTATTTATTATTATTTTTTTCCCACTGTACAGCAAGGGGGTCAGGTTATCCTTACATGTATACATTACAATTACATTTTTCCCCCACCCTTTCTTCTGTTGCAACATGAGTATCTAGACAAAGTTCTCAATGCTATTCAGCAGGATCTCCTTGTAAATCTATTCTAAGTTGTGTCTGATAAGCCCAAGCTCCCGATCCCTCCCACTCCCTCCCCCTCCCATCAGGCAGCCACAAGTCTCTTCTCCAAGTCCATGATTTTCTTTTATGAGGAGATGTTCATTTGTGCTGGATACTAGATTCCAGTTATAAGTGATATCATATGGTATTTGTCTTTGTCTTTCTGGCTCATTTCACTCAGTATGAGGTTCTCTAGCTCCATCCATGTTGCTGCAAATGGCATTATGTCATTCTTTTTTATGGCTGAGTAGTATTCCATTGTGTATATATACCACCTCTTCCGAATCCAATCCTCTGTCGATGGACATTTGGGTTGTTTCCATGTCTTGGCTATTGTGAATAGTGCTGCAATGAACATGCGGGTGCACGTGTCTCTTTTAAGTAGAGTTTTGTCCGGATAGATGCCCAAGAGTGGGATTGTGGGGTCATATGGAAGTTCTATGTATAGATTTCTAAGGTATCTCCAAACTGTTCTCCATAGTGGCTGTACCAGTTTACATTCCCACCAACAGTGTAGGAGGGTTCCCTTTTCTCCACAGCCCCTCCAGCACTTGTTATTTGTGGATTTATTAATGATGGCCATTCTGACTGGTGTGAGGTGATATCTCATGGTAGTTTTGATTTGCATTTCTCTTATAACCAGCGATGTTGAGCATTTTTTCATGTGTTTGTTGGCCATCTGTATATCTTCTTTGGAGAACAGTCTATTCAGGTCTTTTGCCCATTTTTCTATTGATTGATTGGCTTTTTTGCTGCTGGGTTGTATAAGTTGTTTATATATTCTAGAGATTAAGCCCTTGTCCGTTGCATCATTTGAAACTATTTTCTCCCATTCTGAAAGTTGTCTTTTTGTTTTCTTTTGGGTTTCCTTTGCTGTGCAAAAGCTTTTCAGTTTGATGAGGTCCCATGGGTTTATTTTTGCTCTAATTTCTATTGCTTTGGGAGACTGACCTGAGAAAATATTCATGAGGTTGATGTCAGAGAGTGTTTTGCCTATGTTTTCTTCTAGGAGTTGGATGGTGTCCTGTCGTATATTTAAGTCTTTCAGCCATTTTGAGTTTATTTTTGTGCATGGTGTGAGGGTGTGTTCTCGTTTCATTGCTTTGCATGCAGCTGTCCAGGTTTCCCAGCAATGCTTGCTGAATAGACTTTCTTTTTCCCATTTTATGTTCTTGCCTCCCTTGTCAAAGATGAATTGACCATAGGTGTCCGGGTTTATTTCCGGGTTCTCTATTCTGTTCCATTGGTCTGTCTGTCTGTTTTGATACCAGTACCACACTGTTTTGATGACTGTGGCTTTGTAGTATTTCTTGAAGTCTGGGAGAGTTATGCCTCCTGCTTGGTTTTTGTTTCTCAGGATTGCTTTGGCGATTCTGGGTCTTTTGTTGTTCCATATAAATGTTTGGATTGTTTGTTCTAGTTCTGTGAAAAATGTCATAGGTAATTTGATAGGGATTGCATGGAATCTGTAGATTGCTTTGGGTAGTATGGCCATTTTTACAATATTGATTTTCCCAATCCAGGAACATGGAATATCTTTCCATTTCTTTACATCTTCTTTGATTTCTTTGATTAAAGTTTTATAGTTCTCGGCATATAGGTCCTTTACCTCCTTGGTCAGGTGTATTCCGAGGTATTTGATTTTGTGAGGTACAATTTTAAAAGGTATTATATCTTTGTATTCCTTTTCTAATATTTCATTGCTGGTATACAGAAATGCAACTGACTTCTGAATGTTAATCTTATATCCTGCTACTTTGCTGAATTTATGAATCAGTTCAAGTAGTTTTGGGGTTGAGTCCTTAGGGTTTTCTATGTATAGTATCATGTCATCTGCATACAGTGACAGTTTGATCTCTTCTCTTCCTATGTGGATGCCTTTTATTTCTTGTGTTTGTCTAATTGCTGTGGCTAGGACTTCCAAAACTATGTTGAAGAGCAGTGGTGAGAGTGGGCATCCCTGTCTTGTTCCAGATTTGAGTGAGAAGGCTTTCAGTTTTTGCCCATTGAGTATTATATTTGCTGTGGGTTTCTCATAAATGGCTTTGATTCTATTCAGGAATGTTCCCTCTATACCCACTTTGGCGAGGGTCTTGATCATGAATGGATGTTGGACCTTGTCAAATGCTTTTTCTGCGTCTATTGAGATGATCATATGATTTTTGACTTTTTTTTTGTTAATGTGGTGTATGATGCTGATTGATTTGCGTATGTTGAACCATCCTTGTGAACCTGGGATGACCCCAACCTGGTCATGGTGTATAATTTTTTTGGTATGTTGTTGGATTCGGTTGGCTAAGATTTTGTTGAGAATTTTTGCATCTATATTCATCAATGATATTGGGCGATAGTTTTCTTTTTTGGTGGTATCTCTGTCTGGTTTTGGAATGAGGGTGATGGTGGCATCATAGAATGTCTTTGGGAGTATTCCTTCTTCTTCAACCTTTTGAAAGAGTTTAAGGAGGATGGGCACCAGTTCCTCTTTATATGTTTGATAGAATTCACCTGTGATGCCATCTGGTCCTGGACTTTTATTTGTAGGGAGTGATTTTATGACCTCTTCAATTTCATTTCTAGTGATCGGTCTGTTCAGTTGGTCTGTTTCTACTTGATTCAGTTTTGGCAGGCTGTAAGATTCTAGAAAATTGTCCATTTCTTCCAGATTGTCAAACTTGTTGCCATATAGTTGTTCATAGTATTCTCTTATGGATTTTTGTATTTCTGCTGTATCCGTTGTGATTTCTCCTTTTTCATTTCTAATTTTGGTTATTTGGGTTCTTTCTCTCCTCTTTTTAGTGAGTCTGGCCAGGGGTTTGTCAATTTTGTTCACCTTTTCAAAGAACCAGCTCTTGGTTTTATTCATTTTCTCTATTGTTTTTTGAGTCTCTATTTTATGGATTTCTTCTTTGATCTTTATAATTTCCTTCCTTCTGCTGACTTTAGGCCTTTTTTGTTCTTCTTTTTTTAATTCATTTAGGTGGAGGGTTAAGTTGTCCATTTGAGATCTTTTTTCTTTTTTGAGAAAGGCCTGTATTGCTATAAATTTCCCTCTGAGCACTGCTTTCGCAGCATCCCATAGGTTTTGAGTGGTTGTGTCTTCATTATCATTTGTCTCAAGGTAGTTTTTAATTTCCTTCTTGATTTCCTCATTGACCCATTGGTTTTTTAGTAACATGTTGTTTAGTCTCCATGCAGTAGGTTTTTTCTCTTTCCTTTTCCCATGGTTGATTTCTAATTTCATGGCATTGTGGTCAGAGAAGATACTTGAGATAATTTCTATGCTCCTAAATTTATTGAGATTAGCTTTGTGTCCCAATATGTGGTCGATTCTTGAGAATGTTCCATGAGCATTTGAGAAGAATGTGTATTCTGCTTTTTTTGGATGTAGTGTCCTGAAGATATCAATGAAGTCTAACTTTTCTATTGTTTCCTTTAGGATCTCTGCTGCTTTATTGGTTTTCTGTCTAGAGGATCTGTCCATTGATGTGAGGGGGGTATTAAGGTCTCCTACTATGATTGTATTCTCATCAATATCTCCCTTTATGTCTGTTAATATTTGTTGTATGTATCTGGGTGCTCCTGTATTTGGGGCATATGTGTTGACGATAGTAACATGCTCTCCTTGGATGGATCCCTTAATCATTAAGTAGTGTCCTTCTTTGTCTTTCTTTATGTCTTTTGTTTTAAAGTCTATTTTGTCTGATATGAGCGTTGCGACTCCTGCTTTTCTGTCATGTCTATTGGCGTGAAATATTTTTTCCCCACCCTTTCACTTTCAATCTATATGTATCTTTTGTCCTAAGGTGAGTTTCTTGTAGGCAGCATATTGAAGGTTTTTGCCTTTTTATCCACTCAGCCACTCTGTGTCTTTTGATTGGGGCGTTCAGTCCATTGACATTTAAGGTGATAATTGATAGATGATTATTTACTGCCATTTGAAGCTCGTGTTCCAGTTGATTCTATGGTTCTCCATTCTTCCTTTTTTTTTTTTTTTTTTTGGTTGGATGGTCTCCTGTTATTATTTGCTTGAGTGTATTTTTTTTTTCATTTTTTGCAAATGCAATATTTGGTTTTGGCTTGTGGTTGCCCTGTTTTTTAAGTATGCTAACCCCTTCCCATAATTGTGTGTTTTAGCCTGATGGTCCTGTAAGTTCAAACACTTCATTACTATATTAAAATTAAGATGAGAAACGTACAAACAAACAAAAAGTGTTATTTACTTCCTAACATCCCTTGCCCACATTTTATGGTTTTGATGACTCTTTTTTATTTTTTTCTTTTTAATTTTATTTTGTTTGAAGCATGTTCATGATTAAATCTGTATGCTGGCTTATTTGAGTGACTGCTCTCTGATTGTGGTTTCCTCAGTCCTAGTTCTTCCTCTTCTTTTTTTTTTTTTCTTTTCTTTTTTCTTCCCTTTCCTTCCTTTCTTTTTGGTTTAGAGAAGCTCTTTCAATATTTCCTTTAACCTGGGTTTTTTGTTGCAGTATTCTTTACCATACTACACGATGGTAGCAGATTTCACTTGGTCATGCAGAGCTTGCTCTGGTGTTTTTAGGCTGTGGGGTTCTTGCAGGGGGTTGGTGGTGTTGGGCAACTGTTCCTCAGGAGTGTAGCACCCCCTGGGGGCTGGAGCAGTTATCTGGGTCACTGAGAACCTAAGAGGCTCTTCCCTAGGGCAGCCCAACTCAGAAGGATGGCCTGAGAATGTAGGAAGATCTTTTCACAGTCTGGCCAAGCTTGTTGCAGCTTTTCTGGGCTGCAGGGGCTCTTCTAGGGGGCTGGTAGTGCTGAGCAGCTATTCCGCAGCAGTGGGGCACCCCCTAGGGGCTTGGGCGGGTAGCAGGGCCACTGGAAACCCTAGAGGCTCTTCCCCTGGGCGGCCCGACTCAGAAAGACCGTCTGAGATCTTTTCCTGACTTGGCCAGGCTTGTTGCAGCTTTTCTCGGCTGTAGGGGGTCCTGCCTGGAGCTGGCAGTCCTATACAGCTGAACCACTAGGGCACCCCCTGGGGGCTTGGGCGGGTAGCAGGGCCGTTGGAAACCCAAGAGGCTCCTCCCCGGGGCAGCCCGACTCAGAAAGACCGTCTGAGATCTTCTCCCGGCTTGGCCAGGCTTGTTGCAGCTTTTCTGGGCTGTAGGGGGTCCTGCCTGGAGCTGGCAGTCCTATACAGCTGAACCACTAGGGCACCCCCTGGGGGCTTGGGCGGGTAGCAGGGCCGTTGGAAACCCAAGAGGCTCCTCCCCGGGGCAGCCCGACTCAGAAAGACCGTCTGAGATCTTTTCCTGACTTGGCCAGGCTTGTTGCAGCTTTTCTGGGCTGTTGGGGGTCCTGCCTGGAGCTGGCAGTCCTATACAGCTGAACCACTAGGGCACCCCCTGGGGGCTTGGGCGGGTAGCAGGGCCACTGGAAACCGAAGAGGCTCCTCCCTGGGGCAGCCCGACTCAGAAAAACCGTCCGGGAATTAGGCAGATCTATTCACTGCCTGGCTAGGCTTGTTCTAGCTTTTCTGGGCTGCAGGCCTTTTCTCGGGGGCTGGTGGTGTTTGGTGCTACTCTGCGGAAGTGTAGCCCCTCCAAAGGGCAAGCAGGCCTGTGCAGGGACAGCCCCTGCGGTGGTAGGCTTCAGGCAATTGTTGAGGCCAGCCCTCCTGGATGGCAGGCAGCCCCAGGTTCGGCGAGAGCGCAGGGGGTGGTGGGGGTGGGGGGAGGGGATGTACTGGGAAGCACAGCTTTCAGCTAGCTAGCGGGCCTGTAAACTTGCTGTGGCATGGGGGGTATTCTATGGGGACCCACCCCTTCTTCTCTCCCCTCCCCAGCACGGGCGCAGACCAGGCTCTTTTCCCAGGTTCCCTCTGATGCGGCTTTCCACTTCCCCGCCCCTAGAGTATTGCTCCCTTCCTCTGCCACAGCTTTGTTTTCTAGTCTCCCAGGCAGTCTCTGCCCCGTCAAATGGTTTCTAGACCTCCCAAGCAGTTTCCGCTCTGCCCCGCCCCCCCAGCCCGGGGACTATCCTCTGGAGCCTAGGTCTCGGTGCCCAGCCCCCACCCAGGCGTCCCCTGGCCCTTTCTCGGCGACCAACTCTCGGAGGTGCAGTCTCGGTGCCCAGCCCCCACCCAGGCGTCTCCAGGCCCTTTCTCAGGGACCAACCCTCGGAGGCGAGGTCTAGGTGCTCAGCCCCCACCAAGGCATCCCCCGGCCCTTTCCCGGGGACTAACCTCTGGAGCCGAGGACTCGGTGCCCAGCCCCCACCCAGGCGTCTCAATTTTTGGTGACTGTGCCTGTAGTTCAGATGGTCCGTTCGGTTCTTGATCGGCTTTTCCGTACTCCAACTTACTGCTACACTCTTCTCTGCATCTGGAGATTCCTCCGGTTCGTTTGATCTTTCCCCCGTGTAGGTGACTTACCAGGGTGTGGGATCCCTTTCTCCTCCGCAGTTCCCTTTCGGGAGCGCCCGCCCCGCTCAGATTCACCTTCTCTCACTCTCCTCTTTTCTCCCTTTCTGCCCCGTAATGTCACGAACTTCTTGCCGTTATTGGAGTTTAGGTTCTTCTGCCAGCGATTGGTTGCTGTTCTGTGCGAGTCATTTATTCTGTAGATGTGCTTTTTTTTTGTTGTGTTTGTGGGAGAGGGCGAGCGTGTCCCTCTACTCCTCCGCCATCTTGTCTCTTGACCAGATACATTTTTATCTTGAATTTTTGCTAGACCAACCAGTCAGGGGACAGAAGCAAATCCTATTTCCAGCTACTCTTTGTGAGTGGGTTGTCATTTTGCTTCCTTGCTATTCTTTTTATCAGGTTCATTCCAAGAAAATGCACATGAACAAGTGCATCATCTCTCTTCGAGACCTTAAAGTGGCAGTCGTCGAGGAAATACAGTGCCTAGTGCAAGAGCTGAAGAACATCCAGTCAGCTCTGCATGAATCCAAGCACATTCCCATTCCCCAAATCCCTCAGATACGCCCAGAAGAAGTTCCAGAAAAGAGATTTCAGTACGATGAAGAAACCCTCCTAGCTTTTAAAAAACAGCAGATGAAAAAGCTGTCTGATCACATCCCCCAGGTGGAACGAGCAGCATCTGGGGGCTCAGCTGGAAGATTTCTCAAGCTCTCTTCTGGAAAGGACAGGGATTTGACGACGCGTGATTCATTGTCTAGATCTTCAAGAGCTTCAGCATTCAATTTTGATGTTCCAAAGTTCATGGAATTTGAAAAAGCAGATCCAACTGAAGTGGAGCTAGAGATTATGAAGCGGGATGAGATTAAACACTTGTACATGCAACAGTATTTGATCAACAGGGTAAGAGATGAGACTGTTTATTTAAAGCTGAAAGAGAGGAGAGCAAGGAAGAACCAGATCTAGTTGTTCATTTATTTTTAATTTCTCTACATTAACCTTCTCCCCAAACTCTAACCAGCCCACAACTCACTGATGGCTTCCTCCCCATCCCTGGTCTTCTGAAAATCCTTGTTCTGCCCAAAACTTTGGAACTTTAAAATTTTTTCTCTCCGGAAACTAAGAATGAAGGGCAAATCCATGTTAATTGGTATCTAACTGAAGTCATGGCTAAAGGGGAAGTGTTGGAGCAGCTTTCAGATGATAGAGCATAACTAAAGGACCTCTGGTGAAAATGGCACATCCTCTGCTTTTTACTCCCTGCTCTCTCTCTACGGTGTGATTTGCTCAACTAGTGCAAATGTTCATGGTAATGACTGGCTTCAGAATTGTCCCTGGAGCTGGTTTGGCAAAATTTTTATTACTAGTAAATCAGGACCAGGCTGGGACCAGTTGTATGCAGGAAGTCCTCTGAATGTGGAAGGAAAG
Organism: Phacochoerus africanus; assembly: GCF_016906955.1. Classification (NCBI taxonomy): domain Eukaryota; kingdom Metazoa; phylum Chordata; class Mammalia; order Artiodactyla; family Suidae; genus Phacochoerus; species Phacochoerus africanus. The sequence continues at coordinate 227,174,216 of NC_062544.1, forward strand.
GACCTTTCCTGAATGGAAAGCTCCCTCCTGCCAGCCCTACAGAGTCCCCTTCCTCAGTGTCTTTCCAGCTGCACTCTGAAGGCAGCCCCTATGCTTCCCAACCTCATTCTTCACCCATTATCTCTGCTTTATCTAGCCCTGTTCTCTCACTCTCCCTCGTTCTCCCCACTCACCACTCTCCTTCTGAGTTTTCTGTCTGTGGTTTTTCCTTTGCTATTTCTTTCTACCTGCAGTGACTTCCTTCCCAAGTTGTCATCATTCAGGACTCATCTCACTTCCAAATCCTCTCCAGAATCTTCTGCCCAAATTACATACTCTTTGTTTTTTCTAAACTCCATCTGCATTTATAATCCATGCCTTATGTTTTGCATTTATTTTTCTTGCTTTTTATATGTGAGTTTTGTGTTACAAATTATACAAATTTTAAATTTAAGTGTAGTGGATGTACAATATAAGGTATAGGTATACATTAAAGTGATTCACATTTTTCAAGGTTATACTCCATTTGTAGTTATTATAAAATATGGGCTCTATTCCTGTGTTGTACAGTATATCCTTGCAGCTTATTTTATACTTAATAGTTTTTAATCTCTTAATCTCCTCCCCCATATTGTTCCTCCCCACTTCCTTCTCCCCACTAGTAACCACTAGTTTGTTCTGTATATCTGCGAGTCTATTTTTTGTCATATTCCCCAGCTTGTTTTATTTTGTAGATTCCCTGTATTAGTGCTAACAAATAGTATTTGTCTTTCTTTGGCTGACTTATTTCACAAACCACAATATCCCCCAGGTCCATTTGTGTTGTTGCAAATGGCAAAATTTCATTCCTTTTTATAGCTGAGTAGTATTCCATTGTATATATGTACCACATCTTCTTTATCCATTCATCTGTTGATGGACACTTAGGTTGTTTCCATGTCTTGGTAATTGTAAATACTGCTACTATGAACATGGGGGTACATGTATCTTTTCAAATTAGAATTTTTATTTTTTATTTTTTTGAGGAGTGGAATTGCTGGATCATATGGTAGTTTTATTTATTTATTTATTTATTTTGAGAAATCTCTGTACTGTTTTCCACAGTGGCTACACCAACTTAAATACCCACCAACAGTGTATGAGGGTTCCCTTTTCTCCACATCTTCACCAACATTTGTTATTTGTGTTCTTTTTGTTCATAGCCATTCTGCCAGGTGTGAGGTAATACCTTGAGGTTTTGATTTGTATTTCCCTGATGATTAGCAATGTTGAACATCTTTTCATGTTCCTGTTGGCCATTGGCATTTCCTCTTTAGAAAAATGCCTATTCATCAAGTCATTTGTTTTTTGATGTTGAGTTGTGTGAGCTGTTTACGTATTTGCATATTAACTCCTTATGGATCATATCACTTGCAAATTTTTCTCTCATTCAATAGATTGTCTTTTCATTTTGTTGATGGTTTCCTTTGACATGCAGAAGCGTTTAAATTTAGTTTCTATTTGTTTATTTTTGCTTTTGTTTCCTTTGCTCTAGGAAACAGATTTTAAAAATATTGCTTTAATTTATGTCAAAGAGAGCTCTGCTTATGTTTTCCTCTAGGAGTTTTATGGTTTCCAGTCTTACATTTAATTTTTAATCCATTTTGAATTTATTTTTATATATGGTGCTAGAGAATGGTCTAATTTCATTCTTGTACATATAGCTGTCCAATTTTCCCAGTATCACTTATTGAAGTGGCTGTCTTTTCTCTATTGTATATTCTTGCCTTCTTTGTTGTAGATTAATAGATCATAAATGTGCGGGTTTATTTCTGGTCTCTAATTCTGTTCCACATCATCTATGTGTCTGTTTTTGTGTCAGTACCATACTGATTACTGTAGCTTTGTAGAATAGTCTAAAGTCAGAGATCTTGATTCCTCCAGCTCTGTTCTTTTTCAAGATTGTTTTGGTATTCAGGGTCTTTTTTGTTTCCATACAAATTTTAAAAAATTGTTTTAGTCTTGTGAAAAATGCTATTGGTATTTTGATAGTGATTTCATTGAATCTATAGATTGCCTTGGGTAGTATGGTCACTATAATAACATCGATTCTTCCAGTCCAAGAACATGGTATGTCTTTCCATCTGTTGGTGTCATCTTCAGTTTCTTTCATCAATTTCTTATAGTTTTCTGAGTACAGGCCTTTTACCTCCTTAAGTAGGTTTATTTCTAGGTATTTTATTCTTTTTGATACAGTGGTCAATGAGGTTGTTTCCTTAATATCTCTTTGTGATAGTTTGCTGTTAGTATATAGAAATATAGAAGATTTCTGAATATTAATTTTAAATCCTGCAACTTTTCCAAATTCATTTCTGAACTCCAGTAGTTTTCTGGTGGTGTCTTTAGGATTTTCTATGTATGGTAATTGTCATGTAATCTGCAAACAGTGACAGTTTTACTTCTTTCTTTTCAATTTGGATTCCTTTTATTTCTTTTTCTTGTTCGATCTCTGTGATTAGGACTTCCAATACTATCTTGAACAAAAGTGGCAAGAGTGGTATATTTGTCATTTCTAAGAATTTGTCCATTTATTACTAGGCTGTCCATTTTGTTGGTATATAGTTGTTAGTAGTAGTCTCCTATATCTTTTGTATTTCTTTGGTGTCAGTTGTAACTTCTTTTTCATTTCTGATTTTATTTGATTTGAGCACTCTCCCTTTTTTCCTTGATGAGTCTAGCTAAAGGTTTATCAGTTTTGTTTAACTTTACAAAGAACCAGCTTTTAGTTTCATTGATCTTTTCTTCTCCTCCTCCTCCTTCTCCATCTTCATCTTCTTCAGTCTCTATTTCATTAGATTATATTGTTCTTTGTGGCATTCCCCTGAAGTGTCTAGGACAATGTCAGCCATAGAGTAGATATTCAGTTAAAAATTTTTTTTCTTAAAATATAGTTGATTTACAATGTTATGCCAATTTTTTACTATAAAATTTTGATTGAATTTTTACTATTTTATAAATTTAAGAAATGTTCATTGGACATGCTATGCCTAAGGACAGGGCTTACTAGGTAATAGGAATGCAATAATGCTCAAGTCAGACATGTTCTCTATCCTTATAAAATTTACAGGCTATGAGGGGTGGTGAGAATAAAATGAGTGTAACCCTTACAAACTTGGACATCTCTGTGGTACAGCTTCAGAATGGTGTTGCACTGAAAAAAAAAACATAGTCCTGCCTCCAAAGAAATTTAAAAATAATTCCGATTTGTTGAAACAAGCATTGAAGGGGAGCCCGCTTAGTCTCTAGTCATAAATAGTTAAAAGTTTAGTTTTTTCTTCTTGGTTTGTTAGTTTTTTTGTCAGTTTGGGGTTTTTTTTTTAGCTCTCTGAAATTCTTCAGCAGTTTCACTGCCCCAAACCCACAGATATCTTCCTCTTTCTCAGCCCCACGCTGAGCCCTCACTCATAACAGGCACTTGATATTGAGGTTCCCCCTCATGTACAGCCTAATGAAAAGTATGGAAGAGTTTGTGTTCCTGTTGTACTCATTTCCTTGGGATAATCCACCTTTGGGCGCTTCTTTAGCTTGATCTCTTCATCCCCTTTGGGATGGGGTGAGGGAGAAGTTGTGTCAAAATCAAAGCAAAACTGAGAATTTAAAGTCATTTGGAATGACAGTAGAATAAAGTCTAGACCAAGACTTGAGATATTTAGGTTCTTATCCTAGCTCTGAAACAAATTATTTTTGATCTCAGTAATCATTTTTAGGCTCAGTTTCTTCATCTGTAAACAAACTAAGAAGATTGAACAAGTTTCTTGTAATTCCATGATTATACTGATCTATTTAAAAATACTTACTGTTCTGTTTAAAAGATTTAAAATTTTTCCAAATAAGAAGGTGAGGAAAAAATTTCTTTTTAGTGCTTACTGCATGAAGGACAATGGAGAGATACTGTGGGGATAGAGTGGAGACAGATATAAATACTACCCACAAAGAGCTGATAGTTTCTGATTTAAACCAGCAAGAAGAACATTCTTGATCAATCATTTAATTACTGGTAAAGAAATAGCTGGAAGAAATGCAGTTACAGAATTCCTACCACTTAATAAATTAATTTATATATATTTAGTACCACTGATGAACTGATTTATGTGACTACATATATGCAGATGTACCCACCCACCCTTATAATTCTCCATCCATAATAAGGGCATAATAGCATAATAAAATGTTTGACCTAGTGAAATTAGTATTTTTGGATAGTTTTTAAAATGCATGTACCTGTTTTTAACTTCTAACATGTCTTCAAATCTTTTTCCACCTCAGATCAAAGAACTGATTGTCACTTTTGATGCAGAACTCCGTCTCCTGAGACATCAGAAACTGAAACTAGATACTCAGATGAAATTATCCGACCTGCACCATGTCACATTATTTCAAGAAATGCTTCTTCTGAAGAATTTTGAAAAACAAGAGAACATACTTCAAGAACGTGTTAATTCATTAGACAAAGAGGAACAGGACATGCAGGTATGAGTGGGAAGGGGAATGCTGGCTGGCTACAGTCTTAGTTATGGAGGGAACTTGATTCTTCTTTTCTTCTTCTCAACTTCATTTACCCCCTCATTCTAGTCCACATCTCTTTCTTGTCTTCTCTTCCTCCTCCTTTTCCCAGTTATTCCTGCTTGTTCTCTGTTTTTGGGATCCTTGGCCAGGGAGAAGTGAATCACATTTTTTCGTGAATTTGTTCTGATATTTTGTAACAAGGAGGATAAATTTTTCAAAATTGACCCTTAGGTTTAGTTTACCTATAGATTTCAAAATTAAAAGACTATATTTTTGTTAGCAACTATTGTGTGAAGTTGAATTTTATTATATATAATCCTTATGAATAAACATACTTGGAAAAGAAGTTGGTGAATTTCTTAAGTATCATATCTAGTTTCAGAGTAATAAATAATTGAGTAGCACAGGAAATTAAGCTTCTTTATTTGTTATATATATGTGTGTGTATATATATGTGTGCATATATATTTAACATATATTAAATTTAATATGCATATATTTAATATATTAATGTATACATTAATACATTAAATTTAATGTATATTAAATTTAATGTATATATTTAATATATTAAATGTGTATATTAAATTTAATGTGTATATTAAATTTAATGTGTATATATTAATCTATATATTAAATTTAGATACTATCTTTTTTGTCTTAAGGGAAGAGGATTCTATTAAATAGATAATACATACTCATTAGTGACATTAGTTTTTAGGTACGTCAGCTCCACTAAGAGCTAACGTGCCTTTTTGGTTTAGTTATCTTATATTAATATTAAAAAAATCTTTTTTGAGACTACACTTGGGAAAATATTAGCTGATCTCCACATATCAGAAAAAAATTTAATTTAGTTTCTTGAGGAAGTTAAACATAAAAAAATCAAACTTATCTGATTCTGAACTTAATTGATTTTTACAAAAGAATTATAAAATTTTAACCAAATACATGGCTTTACAAACATCAGAAATGTAAACTTCTATTAAGCTTGTAAAAAATGTTTGTAGACTGTAACCTTACATTGTAATGTACATTGTTCTCTGAACCTAGTTTATCAGAAAAATTTTTTGTATTTTTTCAAATTATAGTCGATTTGCAATGTTGTACCAATTTCTTCTGTACAGCAAAGTGACCCAGGCATACATATATATGCATTCTTTTTCTCATACTATCTTCCATCATGTTTTTTTTTTCATTTTTTTTATTATTCAAATGAATTTATCACATCTGTAGTTGTATAATGATCATAACAATCTGATTTCACAGGATTTCCATCCCACAGCCCAAGCACATCCCCCCACCCCCCAAACTGTCTCCTCTGGAGACCATAAGTTTTTCAATGTCTGTGAGTCAGCATCTGTTCTGCAAAGAAGTTCAATCTGTCCTTTTTTCAGATTCCACATTTCAGTGAAAGCATTTGATGTTGGTGTCTCATTGTATGGCTGATTTCACTTAGCATGATAGTTTCTAGGTCCATCCATGTTGCTAAAAATGCTGGTATTTCATTCTTTTTGATGGCTGAGTAATAGTCCATTGTGTATTTGTACCACATCTTCTGGATCCACTCATCTGTCAATGGACATTTAGGTTGTTTCCATGTCTTGGCTATTGTAAATAGTGCTGCATTGAACATTGGAATACATGTGTCTTTGCGAGTCGTGGTTTTCTCTGGATAGATGCCCAGGAGTGGGATTCCTGGATCAAATGGTAGTTCTATGTTTAGTTTTCTGAGGAATCTCCATACTGTTTTCCACAGTGGTTGCACCAATTTACAATCCCACCAACAGTGTACGAGGGTTCCTTTTTCTCCACACCCTCTCCAGCACTTCTTGTTTGTAGACTTTTGGATGATGGCCATTCTGGCTTGTGTAAGGTGGTACCTCAGAGTGGTTTTGATTTGCATTTCTCTACTAATGAGTGATGTTGAACATCTTTTCATGTGTTTTTTGGCCATCTGTATGTCTATTTTGGAGAACTGTCTGTTTAGATCTTCCACCCATTTTTTGATGGGATTGTTTGTTTTTTTGGTATGGAGCTGCAGAAGTTGTTTATAAATTTTGGAGATGAATCCCTTGTCAGTTGATTCATTTGCAAAGATTTTCTCCCATTCTGTGGGTTGTCTTTTTGTGTTGTTTAGGGTTTCCTTTGCTGTGCAGAAACTTTGAAGTTTGATTAGGTCCCATTTGTTTATTTTTCTTTTTATTGTCAATACTCTGATAAGTGGATCTGAGAAGATGTTGCTGTTGTTTATGTGAGAGAGTAGGAGTAAACCTACCTAAAGAAACAAAAGACCTGTACTCTGAAAACTACAAGCCACTGATGAAAGAAATCAAAGATGACACAAATAGATGGAAAAATATACCATGCTCATGGATTGGAAGAGTTAATATTATCAAAATGACTATACTGCCCAAGGCAATCTACAGATTCAATGCAATCCCTATCAAATTACCAAGGACATTTTTCACAGAACTCAAACAAAATATTTTAAAGTTTGTTTGGAAGTACAAAAGGCCCAGAATAGCCAAAGACATCCTGAAAAAGAAAAATGGAGCTGGAGGAATCAGGCTCCTGGACTTCAGACTATACTACAAAGCAACAGTCTTCAAAACTGCATGGTACTGGCACAAAGACAGACATATAGATCAGTGGAACAGGATAGAAAGCCCAGAATTAAACCCATGCACTTACAGCCAACTAATCTATGACAAAGGAAGCAAGACTATACAATGGAGAAAGGACAGCTTGTTCAATAAGTGGTGCTGGGAAAACTGGACAGCCATATGGAAAAGAATGAAATTAGAACACTCCCTAACACCATACACAAAAATAAACTCCAAATGGATTAAAGACCTAGATATAAGACCAGACACTATCAAACTCCTAGAGGAAAACATAGGCCAAACACTCTCTCACATAAACAACAGCAACATCTTCCATCATGTTCTATCCCAGAAGACTGGATATAGGTCCCCATGCTAAAGAGTAGGAACTCATTGCTTATCCATTCTAAATGTAATAGTTTAGAACTCCCCATCCCCCCCAAACTCCCCATCCATCCCACTCCCTCTCCTCTCCCCCTTGGCAACCAAAAGTCTCTTCTCTATTGCTGTGAGTCTGTTTCTGTTAGTAATATTTTATTTATTATTTGTTATTATTGTTGTTCATTTAGTGGAAAATAAATGAAACACTTAAAGAGATGGAAGAGAAGAAGAATGAAGTCGCCAAACTCCAGGACCAAGAAAAAGCACTCTATGCTGGTTTCCAAGCAGCCCTTGGAGAAAACAACAAATTTGCTAACTTCCTCATGAAGGTACTAAAGAAGAGGATTAAGAGGGTGAAGAAAAAGGAGGTTGAAGGAAATGCTGGTTTGTATTTCTTTCTTATATATGATCCTGTTTTCTCTCATTAGCATGAAGTAGAAAAGTAACCAAGGGACATATTACATACCTGTTTTTCACTCCATCATAAACAATGTAGAGGCACTCTGGAGTTAAAGAGGAGAGGATATAACCTTTAGGTCTCTGGAGAGAGAGAGAGAGGGCAAGAAAGAGAGAAAGTCTGGTAGGAGATAGCATAAGGTAGTTTCATTTAACAAGCATATCTTTTCATCTGTTTATTTGCCACTTGTATATCTTTGGTAAATTGTCTTTTCAAGCTTTTTTGCCCACATTTCAATAGGATTGTTTACTTCTGTACTATTGAGTTTTGAGAGTTCTTTACATGTTATACATACTAGTCCTTTGTCTGGTATGTGATTGGCAGATATTTTCTCCTGGTTCTGCAGCTTGTTCTTTCATTTCCTTAACAGAATCACTTTCAGAGCAATAGTTTTGAATTTTGTCAAAGTCCAAATTGTCAGTTTTTCCTTTTTTTGGATCTTGTTTTCTTGTCAAGTCTAAGAATTCTTTGCCTAGCCCTAGGTCCCAAAGATTTTCTCCTTTTTTTTTTTCCTAAAAGTTTTATAGTTTTACATTTTACGTTTAAGTCCATGATCCATTTGGAGTTAAATTTTGTATAAGGTGTGGGACTTAAGTCAAAAAATTTTTTTTCTCCTAGGAATGTTAAGTGAGTATGAAAACTGTGTTCATTCTTTGTAACCATGTCTCCTGAATTGCTGTTTTTCTCCATACTTATGTAGAAAAGAAATTCCCAGTAGATGCATAAATCATATGCATCCTTAGAAATGTACATATAATGCTTAAAAATAAAATCATTCTAAATTAAAAAAAAATTGTCATAGCACCATTTGTTGAAAAGACTATCTTTCTTCTATTGAATTGTTTTTGATCTTTGTCAAAAATCACTTGGGCCTATCTGTATGGATCTATTTCTGGGTTTTCTCCTCTGCTGTATTTATCTTTGTGCCTATCTCTCCACCAATACTACTGTCTCGATGATAGGAGCTATTGAGTTCTGAAATTGGGAAGACTCATTCCTCCCACTTTATTCTTTTTTTAAAATTCTTCTATCTATTCTAGTTCCTTTATATCCCATATTTTAGAATTTTTTCTATCTCCAAATGATCCTGTTGGAATTTTGATAGCAGTGTGTTTAAGCCTCTGTATCAATCTGGGGAGAATTAGCATCTTTACTATGCTAAGTCTTCCAAGCATAAACACAGTATGTATTTATTTAAAGCTTTGATTTGTCAATAGCATTGTGTAGTTTTCAATATACATGTCATGTTCGTGTTTTGTTAGATTTACACCAAATATTTCCTTTTTTTTTTTTTTTTGTGAGTGCTTCTAAAAGGTATTTTCTTTTTTTTTTCTTTTTTTTTATTTTTATTTTCCCACTGTATAGCAAGGGGGTCAGATTATCCTTACATGTATACATTACAATTACATTTTTCCCCCACCCTTTCTTCTGTTGCAACATGAGTATCTAGACATAGTTCTCAATGCTATTCAGCAGGATCTCCTTGTAAATCTATTCTAAGTTTTGTCTGATAAGCCCAAGCTCCCGATCCCTCCCACTCCCTCCCCCTCCCATCAGGCAGCCACAAGTCTCTTCTCCAAGTCCATGATTTTCTTTTCTGAGGAGATGTTCATTTGTGCTGGATATTAGATTCCAGTTCTAAGTGATATCATATGGTATTTGTCTTTGTCTTTCTGGCTCATTTCACTCAGTATGAGATTCTCTAGCTCCATCCATGTTGCTGCAAATGGCATTATGTCATTCTTTTTTATGGCTGAGTAGTATTCCATTGTGTATATATACCACCTCTTCCGAATCCAATCATCTGTTGATGGACATTTGGGTTGTTTCCATGTCTTGGCTATTGTGAATAGTGCTGCAATGAACATGCGGGTGCATGTGTCTCTAAAAGGTATTTTATTTTTAATTCTGGTGTCCGCATATTCATACTAGTTCTATAGAGAAGATACAATTTGCTTTTTAGATGTTTATCTTATATTTTATAACCTCACTTATTAGTTCTAGGAATCTTTGATAGATTCTTTGGGAATTTCTATCTGTAAAAAGTGGTGTTCTAGCTCCCCACAGAGTTTCTACTGACAATTGGGAAAGGCCTGGGCCCCTCTGGGCAACAATTAAATTTCTGACTGTCCACCAGTGATCTTCTGACACCAGGTCTGCAGCAAGGAGGAAGAGAGCCTTGTTACTGCCATCTGAGAGTGGAAGGCCAGGCTACCTGTGTGCTCTCCACAGACATCTTGGTGGAGAGCACACAGGACTGGTTCACGATCAACAGGAGTAAATGTCCTGGTTCCTTACTTGGCCTTTTCTGACACCATCCTAGTGGGAACATGGGTGCCTCACTGCAGTGAGGCCAGGGTGGATGTCTAGTCTCCCACTTGGCCTTTGCTGATGTGGGTGTGAATGGGACCAGAGGTTTTTTTCCTGTTTTGTTTGTTTTTTTCCCCAAGTGTTCTGCCTTGCTAGGCTGCCTCTTTTCTGATTTTTTGGTGAGAGAGCGCAGGTTCTAGCCGGCCCTTTCTCTGTCTGCACCTGCTGGTGTTTCAGGTTGCTGACATAGTCTGCTCCCCCTCTGAGACAGATGGCACAAAAAGAAGCCCCAAGGAACCTACCACAGTTTTGTTTCTCAGGGTCTCAGGTGCACAGAGGGTCTGTTTCTTCTTTCCACTTCTCAGTCTTCTTGTGTTTGCTTTACATATGATGACCAGGGGTGTTCAGTGGGAGGGATAGGAAAAAGCAGATCTACTACATCTTCCTGAAAGCAGAAGTCTATGTAAGAACTTTAAGGCTTAATTTTTAACTTTGATGATTTATTGCCTAAGGTGATACAGATCACTTCATTTTGAGACACATCTTAAATTTAAGAAATCTTCTAGAGAGTATGAGGTCCA